>NC_134483.1:141841941-142167091 GCF_040206685.1 Ascaphus truei | reverse complement strand
GGTTGGGGGGGTAGAGGGTAGGTACAGTATGTGTTTATACCCTATTAGTGTTACAAAACATTTGTAGATGCAACAGTTGAACCTGAATAGATAATTACATACACATTTATATGAAACATTAGAGACCCCTACATGTCAATCAGAGCTATACATTCCTTCTCTTTTGAAACCTGTATGCCTCTTTACTTTCTGAACTCGGAGGCTGGGGGGGTGTGCGGGTGGACCAGGAGGGGGGGAGAGGGAGGGGAGGGGGAAGGGCGAGGGGGGAGGGAAGGGAGGGGGGGTATTTTGACTCGGGCGTGTTAGAGTGTGACACATCCTGGTTGGCGTTGGGGATCAGGGGAGAGGGCAGGGGCAGGGGGGGTGGGGGGGAGGGGGTAGGTATGTGTTTATAGCCTATTAGTGTTACTAAACATTTGTAGATGCAGCAGCTGAAACTGAGTATATAATTACATTCACATTTATAGGAAACATTAGAGACCCCTGCATGTCAATCAGAGCCATACATTCCTTGTCTTTTGAAAACTGCATGCCGCTTTACTATCTGAACTCGGAGGGGTGGGGGGGGGGTAGGTGTGGACCAGGAGGGGGGGTGAGGGATGGGGGGAAAGGGGAGAGGGCAAAGGGGGAGGGGGAGGGGGGCAGGAGCAGGGGGAGGTGGGGGAGAGGGGCGGAGGCAGGCAAGGGTTTTGTCCTTATACATCTATAAAGCATTTGTTGATGTGACGGTTGATTAGAAAAGACATTCACTGTAGCGGGGAACATTAGCAGTTTCTAAGTTTCTATATTTTAATAAAAAAAAACCCGTGCAGTTCTTTTACTATGAGTCCTATGTGGAGCCTAGTAATCCTGACTCTCCAGGTCCAGGGGGGGGGGAGGGGGGTGGAATGGGTGGACATATAGGAGGGGGGGGAAATGGGTGGAAATATAGGAGGGGGGATGGGGGAGGCAGGTGTGGGTTTAGAGCGTATGAGTATTACGAGACAGTTTGCAGTAATTTTGCATAAATAACAGTTGTTTCTGATATGTTATTTGCATACATAATTATTTCGAGCCTTTGCATTATAGAACAATCCATACATTTCTTTTGCTTAAAGTCTATATATATATTTTATAACATGAATTTTTTATTCGTCCCATACACAGATGTCAACATTCATTTTTCCAGCCAATATATATACCTTAGTCTGTACATTAAACCATTTTCTAATCATATCATAACGGTAACATAATAACAACAGTGACTGTTTACAAATAAAAAAGGTAATTGACACATTGGGGATAAGACAGGGGGGGTAAGGGTGGGTAAGGAGATGCCGCCGGAATCTCCGTGATGCTTGTAAGTGTACAGCAGGCTCATCTGGTCCAAGCTGCGTGGATGAGAGGTTCTCTTGGTTCCTGCATCGTAACTAGTTTCTCTTTTTCTGGGCCCATTACTGCCTGTGTAGTCCAACACCATCAAAGGAGAACGCACTTGTACCTATCAGAGCCAAATTGTGGCCCTCTCTACTCCAGGGATTTAGAAAAACAACCGTGTAAAAGCTCCAAGAGTTATGGACAATAGTGCTTGAAAAAAGCAATTATAAGTAATAAATCTTCATCCATTTTAAAAGGAGTTGACACCGGAACATGCGGGTTAAAGGGCTAACAGTCAATATGGAGTGACGGGGGTAGCAAGGAGAGCTTTACACGATGGGGACAAAATATGTGTGATGGTAACTCACTCAGTCTCCCTAGCCCCGGCTGTGCCCGGTGTGGAGTACGCTCTACTCACGATCAGACCACCGCCTGGCTCCCCTTCTATCCAGTTGCAGCCCTGATGCTCAGAAGCGTCTCCCTGGAACATCCAGTGGTGAATGCTGATCCTCTTGCGTGACAACAGAAAAAGGTAAAGATCGATATCCATCCGCTCCGTGAAAAAATGATAGGAACTCACCAGCAAAGAAGTTAAAAGCTAATTGATTAAACTACATAAAAAACAAAAAAACAAACAGTACAAAGTACTCTCCCATGCGTTTCACGCCCACTATGGCGCTTTCTCAAGGAGTAGTGAGATAGGGGAGGTCCTGGCCATTTAACACACTCCCCGTCATACAACACAGCTGTTTAAAATAATGAATTAATCTTGTCTTGCAGGAAGAATAGAAACGAAACACAAAGATGTAAGCGGGAAAAAAAAGAAAGAAAACTTTCCTGCAGAAGAGAAAACAAAAGGAATTACATATGATAAAACTCTGTGAAATAACAACACAAGTCTGAGGTTATATTTTGCAGAATGACAAATAAGTTTATTGCTTGTGCGGTGCACACGCAGAGGAGAGTTTCAAAATAAAACCCTCCCAAAGACATGGTGCATACAGGCCTCATTTATACACAAAATACTAAACCCACGCCCCCTCTACAAGGTTGCGTGTCGTCACTACGTGAGCGTAAAAGGTAAACAAATTATGCACACGAATACATTGAGTTGATGACATTATGGGATGTCTAAATGAGATGATTCAGCAATAATACTTTATTAAGCTGGTGACCTTTTCTCTACATACAGAAACCATCCCTATCAGTCTGGCCTTTTTCATAACATTGGCACTTTGCTCAAGGTTTTTCAGTTAGCTGCTTGGTTTATTCTCACTTGAAAGTTGAAAGCAAAAACCTCATTCAAAAACGTCCATCTCATAACCCGTTCACTCAGACAAAACCTAAGATGGATGCTGACTTAAAATGGTTGCATAGATCCCAGTGCTGTTATGCAGACCCTCCCCTTACGTCAAATTCTCACTTTGTCACTCCCTCCTTTTTATTCTTAAAACATAGCTTTTGAGAATTAAGTGCATGATGATAGTCCAGGGATAACTCAAAGGACAAGGGCGCGTGCCCTTCACTGTCATAGTCTCGTAAGGCGCTGCGGCCAATATGTCTTTTGATGAATTGAATAACTGTGATCGGCATCTTCTTTCTTCACGGTACTGCTGTTTTCTGGCATCTGTAAAGAGTGGCATCCGAATGGGGGAGGGGGTCGCACACCTGTGGATCATACCTTTGCAACACGTGACACACACATATAACAACAAGTAACACTCCCAAACACATCAAAACATTCAAAAGTTTTTGCTCCAAGTGATCTAAGCCATTCACCTAAACCCAAGGGTGATAATCTGTCACTTCCCTTTGTAAACCTCTTTTGAATCTCTTGTATTTCATCTAGTTCATGCTGCACATTGCTACACTGATCTGGAATAAAAACACAACATTGTTCCTCAATTAGGACACATACCCCTCCTTTTGAAGCTAAAACATAGTCTAAAGCAATTCTGTTTTGTAAGGCCATAAGCCTGATCTGAACCTGTTCTTGGTTTAATGATGAAAATTAAAAACTGCAAAATTAAGGCCACATCCTTCCTGTAAATTGTTATCTGACTGAACATACATTTTTACACAGGTTTCATTAGTTGGTGGAGACACTTCACCCATAAATTGATTCTTGTTCCTAGTGTCTGATACACCCTTTAAAGAGGTTCCCTTAAAAAAATTGGAAAAATACAGAAATTATACACATAATACTAAAAACCTTATTTTATGCAAGCAACCTTTCTTTGGATATGCAGTTGCTAGATAAAAGAAATTGCATCTATCTCTATCCTCATATATTTTCAGAATCATCACAACATTCTATTACTGAGAATTGAGGGGGTTTGGTATCTGTGGAAGCTAAATGCATGATCCTCACCCTGCACGCATTGCATACATCATTCACTCAGAATATCAGAACAGACGATGTCTGCGATGGTCAACATGGCTGACTTATGATCCTTTCCTTGTGGCTGACACACGCCCCTGGGTGACCCCCTCCTTTCGGTGGAGGTGCAACACACTTCTGGATCAAAGTTTTGCTGCACATGACACATACATAGAGAGTGATGAGTACTGCCAAAACACATACAAGAGCTTTCACAAGCCACGCTTCCAGGAAACCAATCCTCCCATCAAGGCTCAATTGTACATACACCTTAAATTTCTAACTTAATACACTCTAAAGAATAAAAATATTGAGTCTCTGAAAAAATGAAATGTTCTGATAAAACCTGGCCTTAGCCTGGTGTCTTATTTTCCTCGTTGGTTAACGGTTAGAGTTTTGACTCGGCAAGACGTTAACTTGATGCGGCTGTGCTTTAGGTGACTTTGGTCTTTGGTGGCGCTGGAACGTTTGGTGGAGCTGGAACGAGCTTTACGTGCTTTGGGTCCAGGGAAAGAACTCTGCTACTTTGACTTTGCTGTATTGGTGGTTACTTTAGGCCTTTTCACCTGGGATGAAAAGCATGCTTGCGCAGGAAATATGTGACTATTAACCCCATCTCGAGTAGGTGCACTTTCACCTTTGCCTAGAGAGACTCAAAAAATGTATTAGTTGCATACAACTTATTGTTTTATTACCAATAACATGGTCCTTAATTCGTTCCTTTGGACTGCTGATAGTCATAAGTCATCCCATATGTGTCTCATAGGGAGATAATTTATACCTAGGACTAAATTCTTGTATCAATGTGTTTACTCCTGTCTTAGCATCCACATATAGACAGAGGTATTCCCTATTAATGTTCCTCAAATTAAAACTAAGTAGCCACTGTGAACCTGACTTTGATACAATCTAAGTTCCTGAAACTTTGGGGCCTCATCCCTTGCCAAACCCACTTGCTTCCATAATTCATTCTATCCTGTCTGCAGGCCATATCCCTAAAACCTGGGAAAATATCAGAGTTTGTCCCAATCTTCAAAAGTGGGGACAAAAAAACACTGTCTCCAACTACAGGCCAATATCCCTTTTCCCAATACTATCCACTGTTATGGAAAAATATTCACTCCCAATTAAGCCATTATTTTACCCATACAAATTTCCTAGCCACTCCCTATCTGGGTTTTACCCCAAACACTCCACTGTAACGATTCTGTTAAAAAATTGAAATGCCTTCTACATAATGCATACCTTATTCACTTATGTAACTGCTTTTGCAACTATGTATCCCCTGTATTTAACCCTATACACAAGACACACCCACAAATGAGAGGTGACTCCCAAATTCACCACTTCCTGGCAAACCCATTCTAGATTACACAGCAATTTTTACAATAACCACTGCTTACGGACACCTTTGGAAAAAATAAATGGTTAAAAGTTATAACATACATCACATATTCAGTTAATAGACAAATGATTTTTTATAAGACTTCACACTAATGTCTTGCTTTATATAATCTCTTTGCACAGTGCTGAGCACATGGTCAGCTTTATAATTTTAAAGACACTCTGCATATTCATCTGACTAAAGAAAATATTTCTATAAGACTTGTTTCCGGGCAAAGAGCCATTTTGTTTCTGGGCGTTTCGCCAATTGACCCTGAAAAGATAAAATAACGGTACACCACAGCTTCTTCCTGAAAATAATAATTATTGGATTGGAACTTTTGCTTAAAGTTTAAATACATGGAGCTTTATCCAGAGCCCTAAGAACTACATTTTTTATGGCCTCTCAAAAATTAACCAACAGGCTTTTATATAGCTGAGGTTTATATAACTTCTTAACACACAAATAACTCCACACGCTCATGCTATTTCCCTCCACTCAGTTCTTTTTAATGCTTTCTGTTTTGAACTTTTATAGTTTCACTGACTTAATTCACTACAAATTTATGCTATCCTGTTGCAATTCTGTCCTTTCTCAAGCTACACAAACCTATTTCTCTCCATTAGTCAACACTCACAAGTCTAACCCTCATTAACTCTTCTTTCATCTCACCTCAGGACTTTGCTGACTATTTTAAGAAAGAGGTTGAATTCATACACCAGAACATTCCCTCTTTTTCCTCCTATCCTACTCCGCTTTCTACTCTCTTCCTGCTTTCCTTGACTCTTTTTCCTCTGTCTCAAAAGAGAGTGTCACCATCACTGTTGATCTCCTCTTCTCCCTCTACTCTGCTACATTTCCATTCTCCTTAAAACATGTAATAGTTATACCATGACTCAAAAATAGCAAGCTTGACCTGACCTGTCTTTCTAACTACTGAACTTGTCTTGTATTCTCTTGCTTGCTCCATTTTCTCAACACCCATTCTCTCCTTAACCTCTACAATCTGACTTCTGCACTGCTCCCTCCACGGAGACAATTCTAACTAAAATAACTGATGACCTATATGCTGCCCCAGACAGAGGTCATTACACTCTGCTCCTATTACTCTCTGCAGCATTTGCCTCTGTGGACCACACTCTTCTCTTTTCTCTGTACACACTCTCTCTAGGTGACCTAATAACATCTCTTAGGTTTAAATATCACCACTATGCTGACAACACCCTCATTTAATTTTCAACCCTTGACCTTACACCTGCCATACAAACCTAAGTTTCTGAATGTCCCTCTGTTATCTCATCCTGGAAGACCCTCTTTTGCCTTAAATTTAACATGGCAAAAACAGAGTTCCTCATACTTCCTCCCAAACCTGACCCTATTATCTCCTTTCACATTACTCTTGAATCTTCCATGCAGTAGCTCAAGCACGCTGCTTAGGGGTCACTCCCAACTTCTCTCTCATATTCTCCTCTTTCATTCAAAACATTTCTATAACTGTCGCTTTTTCCTCCACAATATCACAAAGATACACCTGTTCCTCTGTTGCTCAACTATTAAAACTCTGATTCAGACCCTCATTCTCTCCCATCTTGCTAACTGTAATTCCCTGCTATCCCAGCTTCCTGACTTTCACCTGTCTTCCCTACTATCTCTCCCAAACGCTGCTGCCAGAATCACTCTACTCTTTAAACTCTGATTCTGCGTTTCCCCTCCTGAAATTCCTCTCCTGGCTTCTAATCAAATTCTACTGTTTCTGTACGCTCTCCCTACCTACCAATTAGATTGTAAGCTCCTCAGAGCAGGGACTTCTGTTCCTTAATGTTACTTTTATGTCTGGATCACTTATTTCATGACCTCTTACCTTTACCCTTTGCTAACTATATGATTACGACGTGCACCACTCCTGTGAAGCACTCTGCATATTAATGGCGTTATATACATGAAAACATACAATACAATATATACTTCAAACAATGCTTATGATCTTTTACCCACATTTTTAAACACAAAATATTCCCAAACATCTTAATCCTCTAGAAATAAAATTGAAATGTGTTTTACTCGTTAAACACAATACAGAACACACACAATACAAAAAACTTCTCTCATACACAGCCACACAACATCACAAAAATAACAAACAAATAAAAGAAAGACATTTCTCCCCTATTACCACACAATTTCACCCTGCAACTATTAATAAAAGTTCCCTTCTCTTTCTTTACTCTCATAAATAACCTGACTTTAAAACTACTCTGATGCTCCGGAGCTTTCTGAGTTAAACTTTCGTATCTTAGCACATTCCTCGCGCTGGAGAAAAAAGTGGGGGCACGCTCTGTGCTGCTGCGATTTTGATTCTCTTTCTTGCAGACATTTGATTTCATTGTGAGCAAAAAATATTCCTGTTTTCGTACGTACTTGCAAGTTTTTATATGGTGATTTGTGCACACGTGATACTTAGCATGGTTTATCTTTCACACAGGTAATCATTCAGGAAAAATTCATTAGGGTATCAAATCCATCTAACCACTCTCCATTAAGGGCGCAACAGTTTTACTTGCCGGCACCGAAACTTGAGTTTATATCAGGAAATGATTTATAACCACTTATTGCATGTGGGGAAATGGAAGGAAAAGCTTATACGTTCACAACTGATTTCTGCAGCATTAGGTCAGCCGGGCCTGCCATGCATTGACTTTTGCCACAAAAACCTCATAAAATCCAAAGATTTATACTGCCACAGACACACAGGGATTACTGAAAGTTAGAAGGTTCCACTATGAGCCCTTGCGTTCGCATTCTTACGAATAAGAAAACCGGTGCGGCTACTCATAGGTTCACGCTTCCTTCTATAGTAATTTATTGCAAACAAACTTTTTTCATTGGGGTGGCATGTTTTTCACTGGGACTTGCATGTGTATTTTCATTTGAACTTGCATGTATATTTTCATTGGCCAACAAAACATATTTATATTGTCTCTTCTTGTTCTCTGTATCCATTCTTTATTATTTCTGTCTGCAGACACACAACCTCTAACGGCAAATTTTGAGAACTTTGGTTTCCCATTATTCTCCTGTTACAGAAATCAAATTTAATTGACCTGTACAATACTTCTTCGGTTACAGAAATCAAATTTAGTTGACCTGTACAATACACCTGATACAATAATCAGCGCAAGCTGATCACGTACAACTCTTTTGGCATGTTATTGTTCTGATTTTTTCACCATAACTATACCCAAGAAAACACTTGAATTACTTCAGCGGGTCCAACCCAGCCCTGATAAACCTTATACTTCTATAACATGGATACAGATAAGACCTTCTAAACAGATATCCATAAATAACCTCATTTGGTATGTTACTGACAAGACAGAGCAAATGTACAATCAGGGACCCTTCCTGCTCAGACAACAAAAATATTTATCACAACCCAGGACAGTCTGAAAAAACAATCCCTTACGCATACAAACACTCACCTTCATCACCAAAACACCAAAAAAATTTAATGGGACTCTCACCTTAATTCCAATAAAACTTAAAACTTAACACTTTAAAATGGATACAGGAACAGACAAATAAACTTATTTGACACTGCTAGGTTAACCCGTCAACACAGATTGAGACACCCTTTAAAACACATCTCTCTACACATCACTCAAAACAACTTTTTAAACTCAGGCTTTCCTCAAAAGGTGCCTTTTACCTTGATTCTTATGAGCGCTCAGATTTGAGTGACCGAGGAGTGTTTTTTTCAGGTGCTCAGCTTCCGGTGTTTTTTGGGTTTCTATTCGGTGCGCCATCTGATAAAACTCTGTGAAATAACAACACAAGTCTGAGGTTATATTTTGCAGAATGACAAATAAGTTTATTGCTTGTGCGGTGCACACGCAGAGGAGAGTTTCAAAATAAAACCCTCCCAAAGACATGGTGCATACAGGCCTCATTTATACACAAAATACTAAACCCACGCCCCCTCTACAAGGTTGCGTGTCGTCACTACGTGAGCGTAAAAGGTAAACAAATTATGCACACGAATACATTGAGTTGATGACATTATGGGATGTCTAAATGAGATGATTCAGCAATAATACTTTATTAAGCTGGTGACCTTTTCTCTAAATACAGAAACCATCCCTATCAGTCAGGCCTTTTTCATAACATTGGCACTTTGCTCAAGGTTTTTCAGTTAGCTGCTTGGTTTATTCTCACTTGAAAGTTGAAAGCAAAAACCTCATTCAAAAACGTCCATCTCATAACCCGTTCACTCAGACAAAACCTAAGATGGATGCTGACTTAAAATGGTTGCATAGATCCCAGTGCTGTTATGTCAGACCCTCCCCTTACGTTAAATTCTCACTTTGTCACATAATAATAATAGAAAAATGTGATAAAGAAGGAAAATGAATTAAATAAAATAAACAGATAGTATACTTAACAACAATTATGTCCGATGTTTGAAAAAGAATGCAATTTGAATGAATAGCAAAGACTCACCCAATAGGCATTAATCAGGTGTAACAAAAAAAAAACAAAATATGTTACATCAAAATAAATACTAATGTGCCAGTAATATACAATAGATAGAAAAAATATACTATCATGGATCCTACATATGAATTAATGCAAATAAATAAAGTTAAACATTAATGATTGAATGGCATTTAAACCATAACAACACTAATGGCATAATAAATAATAAAGACAAATTGAAAACATCAAATACTGGCAAAAAAATATAAGCAAAAAAATAAAATTAGAACTAAATTGGAATCTATGAAGGACACTGTGGATGGGAACAGAGATTAAATGGTGGGGAAAGCACTGCATGGGATATAACGAATAATAACTATAAATTAACCCTCAATGGTCAGAATAGAATTAAGTGAATCCTGTAAATATCAACAAAACATAATAGTATAATAATTAAATTTAATTAGTTTAGTTTAATATATATAATAAAAAATATATATTTATTACTTAATTTCATAAAGAATATACAGGGTTCATAAAAAACTATAAAAAACTGTAAATCCCAATCAATGTTTAACCCATTGGGTACCAAAGTATTGAGTGTAAATATCCAAAATGCTTCACGTCTGTGAAGCAAATTGCCTCTGCCCCCCCCCCCCCCCACTGAAGTGTGGCTTGACAGATTCCAATGCAACACATTTAAAGTTAGTCAGGCTTCCTTTCTGACAAATATCAAAATGTTTTGATACTGGGTGTAACTGATCTTTCTTGGTAATCAATCTCATATGCTCAAGTATGCGTTGCTTCAAAGGTCTTGTGGTTAAACCCACATACTGTTTGTTACAACCACACATGAGCATATAGATAACATGATCCGTATTACAAGCTATACATGACAAAATATTAAATACCCTAGTACCATGTACAGGCATACCCCGCTTTAAGGACACTCACTTTAAGTACACTCGCGAGTAAGTACATGTCGCCCAATAGGCAAACGCCAGCTCACGCATGCGCCTGTCAGCACGTCCTGAACAGCAATACCGGCTCCCTACCTGTACCGAAGCTGTGCGCAAGCGAGGAGACTATAGAGCATGTTACAAATGTGTTATTTACATCAGTTATGCACGTATATGACGATTGCAGTACAGTACATGCATTGATAAGTGGAAAAAAGGTACTGCTTCACTTTAAGTACATTTTCGCTTTACATACATGCTCCGGTCCCATTGCGTATGTTAATGCGGGGTATGCCTGTAGATAACATCCAATAAAAGAGTGTGCCTAAATTGACTTTGAAATCCAATAAAGGATTTTTTCCAAATCTTACTGGTTGCTACCCTTGTCATCACTGCAAAATGTGTAGGTATCTGACTAAAACTAAAACTTTTTCAGGTTCTGATGGTACTAGGGTGCCTCTGTCAGCCTGTGTCTCCCTGTGAGCCGAGCGGTGCCGCGCACCATTGCTGTGACAGCCGTGAGCCCTGCACTGGTAGCGAAGCCAGTGACGTCATCAGCGGGCATTCCCACATGCCACAGCGGCGTGCGATCGGCATGATACAGTGGAGTCACTGACCGGGACTGCAGTATACTACTCTGGGACTTGTGTGTATTGATTCACACCGTGGAATAATCATTTTACAACATAAAGACGGAGTGAGTGTGATCCATCGATCCAGAGGGCTCCCCCGCCGTGTTTGATGATTGCAGGTCTGCTGTTCTTCCCTTCACATCGGGTGATGAGCGACGACTTCAGCTGTCCTGCTGTGTGGTAACCCCACTTATCCCTTGTCTGATTTTATCAATTTTGATGTACACAGAACTTATTCTTCCTTAGTAAAGCACACTTTTTATACTGTATTACACTATGTGCGTTGTGCGCCTTTTTCTTGTTTTGTCTTTCTAGTTCTGGGGGTGTTGAGCCACCTCCTAAGAAAGGCTGCAGACGCATCATCAGTGTCCTATAAGGTCGTTTCATTTGTTTTATTGCACATTATATTCACTATTGTGTTTTAATACCTATATACCAGCTTTTAGCTGCGCACTCTTTTTCTTTTGTCCTTTAGTCTAGTGATTCCTTTCTGTTTCCAGTTAGAAAAATCAGCACTATTTAAGCCTGGAGCAATTAACGGGTTGCCCCAAAGTGGGGTCATCAGCGAATTCTTGGATGTCAGTGAGCACATGAATTTTGTTGCATCCCAAATGGAGAGAGAATTCGCTACTGAGGACAATTTGGCATAATTGAGCCGCCTTATAGTAGTGTAAAAAGCCAGGTACCGCTAGACCCCCATTACCCACCTGCCTCGTCAGAGTCTGCTTCTTAATTATGGCCTTCCTACCATTCCAAATAAATTTAGATATTACAGACTGAAGTGAGAGAAAGTCCTTCAGTCTGAGTGGCACTGGCAGGGTTTGGAAAAGGTATAGAAGGCGAGGTAGCAGATTCATCTTAATACTATAAATATTACCTACCCATTTTCCAATGTCCTCTCTTAACGTTTGGATGACTTTTGAGTAGTTTGCACCAGATATACCTTTGTAGTCCCTGGTGATGTGGACTGCCAGGTACTTGATATATATTTTTTGCCATTTAAAATTTAAATTGATCTCAATCAGCTTTTCTACCTGTTTAGGAAAGCTGATGTTGAGTGCTTCCGACTTTGCCTGGTTTATTTCGAAACCTGAAATCCTATTGAACATTCCCAGTAAGTTAAACAGATTAGGTGGAGAAGTGAGGGGTTTTGAGATTGTCAGGAAATTGTCATCCGCATTCAGCGCAACCTTATGCGTCTGATTCCCCAACGAGATGCCCTCTATATCTTTGCTATTGCGGATCTGGGCTGCTAGAGGCTCCATACATAATGCAAACAGAAGGGGGGAAAGCGGGCAGCCCTGTCTCGTACCACTTTTTATTTTGAAGGGATCCAAAGGGAAAACCTGGTGGATCACCGTTGCTGATGGCCCGAATATACTGCAAAAATAGCTTTTATCAATTTCCCATCGAGCTCAAACGCTCCAAGCATAGCTTCTAGATAGGGCCAGTCTATCCTGTCAAATGCCTTTTCGCATCCAGGCTTAACACCATAACCGGTATCGATCTCGAATTGGCTATCTCTATCAGATCAATAATCCATCGGGTGTTGTCTGCGGCTTGCCGATCCTTAATGAAACCGACTTGATTTGGGTGTATAAGCCTGGGCAGGATGACACTCAATCTATTGGCCAGCAATTTCGCATATATCTTCACATCTGTGTTTATAAGGGAAATTGGCCTGTAGCTCTTGCAGTCCAACAGATCTTTTTCCTCTTTATGGATTAAGGATATGGACGCTTGGCGCATGTGTTCCGGGAAAGGGGTCCCCGCCAGCACCGCATTAAACATACGGAGGAGGTGGGGAGCCAGTTGTTTAGTACATTTTTTGTAGTATAGATTCGAGAAACCATCCGGCCCCGGGGCTTTAGAGGGTTTTAGTTTTGTGATGACCTCCGATATCTCCTCTAAGGAGAAATCTTTCCCTAACACTTTTCCCTCCAAGCTGCCCAGCCTGGGAAGGCCTGCGCTCTGAAGGAAATCCTTCATCGCTTTCTTAGTAGATTATTGTGTGCCACTTTATTCCCGTCGTAAAGCTTTTCCTAGAACTTTTTGAATTCCCCCACTATAGTTTTTGGATTCGCGGAGATCCCCCCCGATTGTAGTCTAATGGCCTGAATGTTGAAATTTTGGATTCTCTCCTTTAACCGTCTCGCTAGCATGGTATCCGGCTTGTTAGCCTTTTCATAAAATTTCATCTTTGACCAGCTTAATGATTTCTCCGTCTGGGACGTTAGAAGGAGGTTCAGTTCTATTTGGGTGTCTTTCATTTTTCTAAGGGCTTCTTGATCCAGGCTCTTTTTATGTTGAGATGAGAGAACTCTCAGCCTGGACTGTAGCTCAAGGATTTTTTTATTTTGCTCTCTTTTTCTCCTTGCTGCAATATTGATCAAAAGCCCTCATAATGTTGCTTTGTGTGCCTCCCAGAGGGTCAAGGGTGACTCTACGCTTCCCAAATTCTCTCTAAATAACTGATCTATCTCCTCATTGACCGTATTCCATATTTCTGGGATTTTAATGAGGAACTCATTGAGCTTTCAGTTTGCTCCCGGTTTATCTAGACAAATTTTGGTCCACCGTAGCTCTAAAGGTGCATGATCAGACCATGAAATATTGTGGATCCCAGTCTGGGAGATCCGAGGGACCAGTCTACTAGAGATGAAGAAGTGATCGATTCTGCTATATGTGTTGTGGGGGTTAGAGTAGAAAGTATACTCTTTCTCTAATATGTGCAGTTGCCGCCATATGTCCACCAGCTGATTATCTGTTAAACACTTGATTAGAGTAGATGACTTTTCTGAGTTCTTTGCCCTCAAGGGGCCTGATCTGTCCATTCAGTCGTTTAATACTGTGTTAAAGTCATCCCCCATAATTATAGCTCCCTTGGCCAGTCTTCCTAGTATCCAGAAGATCTTGCTAAAAAAGAAGGGGTCCTGTTTGCAAGGTTCATATACTGTGGCCAGAGAGATGGGTTGCTGATTGATGGAGCCTACTAGTAAAAAGAATCTACCTTCCGAGTCTCTTTTTACCGTCTCTACTAGGAGTGGGAGTTTATTATTTACTAGAATTGCCACTCCTCTCTTCTTCTCTGAAGCTGAGGACATGTCAATTTGTCAGTAATGTTTATCTTTAAAACCAGGATGGCTCCTGACACTAAAGTGCGTCTCTTGCAGCATGATCACGTCTGCCTCCTTCCGCATATATTCTGCTAGAGCCACCCTGCATTTCTTTGGGCAGTTAAATCCTTTAACGTTATGTGATATAACTACTAAGGCCATATTATTATATCAATTGTCCTACCTGTTTTCCTAGTCACTTCAGAGGATCTTGCTGCTGGGTTGGGGAACCATACCGCCACGAGTCGGCCTGAAGAAGGAAAAGAGGGGGGAGGGGAAGACAAGACTATGGGGGAAAACTTAACTGAGGGGCCAACCAATGTCCATGACATCTCTGGCTCCTTTGCCTTTGATAACTGGCTAAAGACTGGTGCCCTAACAGTGGGCACCTAGTCATACGGGATGTCCTGGAGTTTAGCCTCCTAAAGGACTTCAGTGGGTGGTCGAGACTGTTCTCGAACACTCATAGTGGGGCGCTGGCGAACGACTGCAGCTGGTACTCCACCGGCACTTCTGAAAATGTTCACAGCCCTTGTCCAGTCCGAGTGGTATGCCCATGAACCCGTTCCACTGAACTTAACAATTTGAGTCAACGTAAACTCCCGTATCTCCACTTCGTCTTATCCTAACATTCTCATCTCGCAAACCCCATCCCTCCTCCTCACGTCGTTCATCCTCACCTCAAATCCTCAATCTCAGGGCATTCTATAATCTTTGACATTTTAACCTAATTTAACATTATTAACCTTACCTAACCTCGTATCTCATACTATCCTATACTCTTAACCCCTTAACACCATAACATCATATCATTCTCCCAACCTCCTACATCCCAGTATCCTAACTTCAACCTATTCACTTCATACATCCTACCCCCTCTCAGTACTATAACATCATGTATCGCACATCATCATACCCCATACATCATCCTACATCCTGCATCAAATATACCTACATACATGCATCATACATCCTGCCATACTTCACACATCTTCTGACACATTGAGATATTGAAGCATGACCAGCAGCAACTTGAGGATACTTGTTCTGTTGCAGGCATTTCTGCTTTGAGGTTGGATATGGGTCTGGTTTTTTTTCCCCCTTTCTCCACACCCCCTTTCTTCCTATGCCTATCCAGGCCCTTACTCTAACCTAATCTCTTGTTCTCTGTTGTCCCGCTAACCTGTGAACTATGTACATCTAATTTTCTAATTGTGACTGAACCTATTTCTATATCCTTACCCTCATACTTTATTCCCTATTTCTTCACCAGCCTCTTCTTTTTTCCCCTTTCTATCTAACCTTAACTAATTCTATGTATATTTCTAAATCCAACTGTATAGCTTATCTAACTCTATATCCTATTCATTTTGAAACTTTACCTTTTCCGTTTACCCTAAATATCTACCTTCTTAACCTATCTCTTTACCCTTTACCCGATATCCTATCACCTATAACTTATCTAAACTATGCTGCCTGTTTTTCCTAATCATCCCTATGTAACTCTACCTAATGCTATGTCCAGGTCTGTGTCCAATCCTCCTGACCATGACCCCTGCGGACCTTGCCTCTCTCCGTGCCAGCTTTCTAAGGGTCTCCTCTCTCCCTCTGCCTCCATTCTCCCTGCCCTCCCCTCTCTCATCAACTTCCTGCTTTTGCGCCATTCAATTTAGTTGTTCCACCCCCTCCCGCTATTGGGCTGCCCCTGCACATGCGCAGGCCGTCTCCTGGTCAGATCTACCCTGCCGCCGACCAAGATGGCCGCCAAAGCAGGGAGCTCCGTCTTCTCGGGAGGATGTCTGTCCACTGCAGGGGAATGGTGCCAACTTGAGGACAGAGGCAGGTTGGTTGCACAGTACAGGTCCTGGACGGGTCTCTTTAAGTTTCCAGACGTCCATCTCGCGGGCTTCTGGGGGATGTGTCTTTCACCGTTCCTCGTGATGAGCCTCTCACTTCCTTCCAGGCTGGTTCCTCGGCAGGACGTGCTTCGGGATCCATTTTAGTGTCCGCTTTGTCTCCCAGATCCAATCTCCTCAGGAAGGCAGATCCTTCGCCCGCTTGTCTTTTGAATTACGGCCGCTCCATTTTTAAGCACGAGGAGACCAAATGAGAAAATCCATCTATATTTGACTCCATTGTCTCTTAAGATCTTGGTGAATGGTGAATGGGGCCAACCCCCTCCTCTTTGCTAGCGTCATGGGGGAGATATCCTGATTGATCTGGAGCCTGATCCCTTCATACTCCATATGTGGGGAGGCTCTGGATAAGCGGCAGACTTTATCCTTGGTGATGAAATGATGTAACAGTGCAATTATGTCTCTAGGGGGGTCTCCTTTTTGTGGTTTTGAGCGGAGTGCCCTGTGGCACCTATCTAGCAGTAAGTCTTGTTCAGACATATCTGGCATAAGGCTTGTCAGCCATTTTGACGTGAAGTCCTCCACGTCTGCCACCGACTCCGGCACCCCCCGCACTCATATGTTGTTGCGTCGGTTGCAGTTCTCGAAGTCCTCCTGCTTGTCCAACAGCTCCGAGACCGCATTTGATAACTGTGATTTAGCCGCAGTGTCCATCCTCTTCTCCAACGAAGCTGTTCGCTCACCAATGCCGGTGATATCCTTCCTGAGATTCGCAAGTTCTTTATAGAAGAAAGCTTTTATTTCTTTGCAGAAGTCCCCCATGTCGTCTCGGGTCATCACCCGACTTACCCTGTGGGTTTCTAACCTCTCCCCCGCCGCGTCCAATTCCTCTTCGGAATCCCCGCCGCAATGTGGCACCGGCATCTCGGGGATCTCCTCCACGCCAAATCAGCTTTTCGAAAGTACCGCACCAGGGGAGATGCCGCTTTCCTCACTTTCGGTCGTTTCGCCATCCCTGCTATTTCCGAAAACTTTTGCTCTCTTGTAGGGCTGCTATCGGGCTGTGTGAACGGCTTTTATTTGCTATTCAAGTGCCGGCTAGAGCGGAGTCTCTAACTCAAGCTCCCATTCAGCCAGCCTCCGCTCATGCGCCCCTATTTTTTTTTTTAAGGATGGACATGTTAAATTTAAAATCCAAGCTCGAGAATTTGTTTTCAAGTTTAACTGCGAGTTCAATTTAAGTCGAGCTTTGGAACAGATTTTTCAAATGCGGCTAAAATATGAGCCAGAATTTAAAAAAAGTTTATCCTTGGATTTGCTTAACATTTTTTTATTCTAAATTAAATGTTCACACTTAAAATTCACGAAAAAAAATACACACTTATGTGCTAACGTTCAAGAAATACAAATATAATGATATTCCCTATGTAGTGCACTTTCCCCCACCCTATGGGAGTTATGTCAACTACTGAGTGTGTGTGGTTCGTTATCTGTTGCTCACAGGAGGCCTGAACCTTCGCTGCTGGGAGCCTGGGTTGTACCTGATCCATCTGGTGACAGCACCTCCACATGTTCGGGATCCTACTATGTTGGATAACTCTGTCACAGAACCCAATGCAATAATACACACTGATATTGATAACAGTTTACTGCATGCATATGAAAAAGGAATAACAATGTAACACCCACTCCAAATAGTCCACACATGGTCATAACCCCTCATTGCCCTCCAACACAGTGCCCACAACCTAATGGGGTATTCCCCAAAGTACTGAGGTGCCCCTGTGCACCCAACCACCCTGGTGTCCACAAGAGCCAACCTACCCAATGTGTGCGACAGCGCTGCCCACAACTACAGTGTTATTGTTGGTGCACTTGGTGATGTGATGATACTATCCGGGTACTCAAGAACCCGGTAGTGCAGACTGAAGACAAGGGGCCATCCGGTCACAGGGGATTGCTGCAGCCCTATTGGATGTGCTTAGTCATCTGACCGGCACCCCTATAACCTTTTGGGGGCTGTAGTCCCTGCGGAGCACCTTTCTAAGATGGTCACCAAGCACTGTGCATGTGTGCACCTCTCCCTAATGGCCACCACAACTTTGGACATACCTGCGCATGTGCGGCCCATCTGCGCATGCGTGCGCATAAACAATATGGGGTGCCCTCAAATGGAGCTGTCGGGAGCCTCCGCCGACTTGGTCGCCCAGCGCGGCCTCCTTGTTGGTTCCCACGCTATGAAGAGGTAAGCAGGGAACCAAGGGGGGGGGGGTCCCAGGGGATGCCCAGAGGGGGACCTGGCCACATTCTCCCCCTGGTGAAAAGACCAACATTCCTGATTGAGAACAGCATAACACATAACCACACAGATTATATACTAAAAATGCATGCAATATGTACAACTTATCACATTAACATAACTCTACATCAAGTTCCACATTTCTGTGAACATCACCATGACAGATTTTAATTTGCTGTGAGACCACTGTGAGCCTAATAGTGGGGTGCCCCCAAATTAATCATAGGCTACTCGGTTGGGACAGTACCTAACACATTGGCTTCAGTGAAGCCCTTCTTCAACTCCCTCTAGGGAGTAGTGATCGTACTCTTGAGGCTCAGTCTCTCTCATCGGGTGTACTACAGTTTCTGTAATGTCTCTGTGAGGTATAAAGCAAGGACTTCTGGGGTCCAGAGGAGGGTCAGTGGAGCCACCGGAGTAGGTTTCTGAGGCCTTGGCCCATTAACCGTAACTCCTTCGGGAGGTGACCCTTGACTTTGGACTGCATTACTAGATGGTCCTCCTATAGGATCCTCGGTTGTTTTAGTTACTGTCTCTTCAGGGCCTTCTAGCTCACTGGCCAAAGGTGTAGCTTCTGTCTCTGGTTCATCATCCCCCACTTGTGGGGTAGGAAGAAGATGATTGGGTGCCAGAACTTTACCCAGCCATCCATGTCTTTTATGCGGTAGACGGGAAGCTCGGCATCTCCGATTTGACCTCGAATACCCCATTGCGCCAACGGTCGGCCAATTTGTGTTTGCTGGGGATCACAAGGTTACAGAGGAGAACGGCATCTCCAGGATAAATTTCCCGATTGCGGACCTTATGGCGTAGCGCCTTTTGTTATTGGCATTCAGATAAGCGGAAGCTATCCCTGCTAGTGGGTAGGCTTATTGCAGGCTTTCTTGAAGCCGTTGTACATATCTGAAGTGTGTCCTGTTGGGTACCCTGTCGGTAGATACCCTCAGACGTATATCTACAGGAAGCCGTGCTTCTCGCCCAAACATTAGAAAGTAAGGAGTGATTCCTGTGGGCTTGTGGCGAGTGCAGTTCTGGTGTGCACCAAAGACTCCACACTCTTCTCACAGCCCTTTAGGGTGGTGAGCATGTCAAGGAGGGTACGGTTGAACCTCTCAGGGAGAGCATCTCCCTCTGGATGGTAAGGGGTTGTTCAGGACTTGGTGATGTTGAGCAATTTTAGCAGCTCCTGGATGAGTTTACTTTCGAAATCCTTGATCTGAATGTAGGCGATTGGGTAGGCCATAATGTGTAAAGTACCACTCCCACAGAATCTTTGCCACCGCGAGGGCCTTCTGGTCTTTGGTGTGGACGTATTGAGCATAGCAGGTATAATGGTCGGTGATAACTAGCATATTGCCAATGCCTCAGGCACCTGGTTCAATACACGGAACGTCCATGCATACAAGTTCCAGAGGACCCGAGCTCTTCAGGTGAGCCATTGGAGTGGCTCTGGTGGGAAGAGTCTTTTGTTGGATGCACTGTGAGCAGCGACAGCAGTGGTATTCTACCGACTCTCATGCGAGGCAAGAAGAACCGGTCTTGAATTAAGCCGAAGGTCTTTTCCACGCCGAGATGGCCATGTTCATTGTGTAGTGTTCATCGTGTAGTGATCTCAGGAACATACGTTGCAGGTTCCTGGGTAGAACCCGTTGCCTTCTATCCAGGGGGTTATGGTATTCCACCACCCAACAGAGTAGACCCATAACGATTTCAAATTTGTCCTCTTCCCGCATAAGTATTGCGACCGTGTTTCTGGGAGCACGTTTCATCATTGAAGGCTTGTTTTGCTGTACGGCCTGGCAGAAATCCCAGTCACTGGATCCCGTATCTGGTATTACACCTGATCCTTCCAGGCAATGATCTTGTCTGGGGTGATATGCATTCCTGTGGGTGATAATAAGCGTCAGGGTAGCCTTGGATTTGTATCTCAATGAATCCGCGAATCTCAGTTCTGAGAAGCCCACTTTATCTTCCACGATGGCTGTGGTGGAGCACATAGCTCGCATCCCTGGTCTAGGGATTTCTTCCAAGAGGTCATAATCCGGGGTCGTACTCAGTTACGATCTTCTGAATAGATCTTCTGCTCTGATGGTCAAGGACCCCGACTTGTACTTCAACGTGAACCGGTAGTTCTAGAGGGCCGTCAGACATCTGTGGCTTGTGGCGTCAAGTTTGGCGGACATCAATATTACGTCAATGGATTGTTGTCCGTGCTCACTTCGAAGGTGACTCCATACAGGTAGTCATGGAGTTTTTCCATGATTGCCCACTTGAGAGCGAGAAATTCCAACTTGTGGACGGGATAATTCTGCTCGCTGGGGGGAAAACTGCGGCTGACGTAGGTCACTGGTTGGAGGTCAGCCAGATACTCCTGGTCAAGACTGCGCCTTGTCTGTTGAAGCTTGCATCCACGTGAAAGATGTACTGTAGGACTGCTCGGGATCAGTGTAAGTGAGAATGGGCTCCTCTGTTAAGCTCTTCTTCAGGCCAAAATTGCTGTTTCACAGGTGGCCGTCCACTTGTCATCGAACGGCAGTCACGTGGAGGTGGCCTTCTCCAAGGGATATATTTTGAAAAGGTTGTTGAGGACATTTGCTTTGATTGAATACCCTCCACAAAGCGGCAATAGAACCAGCAGAATCCTATGAAGGAACGTAGCTCCATGATGTTTTCTGGTCTTGGCCAGTTCACCACGGATTCAACTTTGGTGGGATTCAATCCAATCCATGGACACTATGTGTCCCACGTAGGTCACTGATGTGTAGCAGAACCGGCATTTGTCCAAAGACAGCTTCAAGCCTTCCTGGCCCAACTGATCCAATAATTTTAGTAGCCATTTTTCGTGTTCCTCCAGAGTCTTGCCGAAGGCGATGATATCATCAAGGTAGGGATAGAAAACTTCCTGTGGTGCTAGGTAAGGGGTGCCTTATGGGATAGGGAACAAGTGTGGACAAATTCTCTTCTTATGAATGATGACCTCAAGAAACGGGAGACAAAGCATATAGAACACTGCAATAGTGCATTAACCAAGGATGATATATAAACAGAGCAATTTAATAAAACACAAATGTAAACATAAGACAGCATATATTATATCATTAAAAATGACTAAGTGCGGCTGCACTTGATGGATATAAAACTTGCTCCGCCGTTTGGAAAAATTGGAATCCTACTCACCAAAGGTGGCTAGGACATGTGCATTGGTTTTTGGTATCTTTATAGCCTGTGGACACTGCTCGCCGGGGAATTACACCAGTAAGCTGCTCGAGGGGATCCGTCTTCCGTGCTCGAAGTCAAATGCTACCAGAGTCTCATCGATCGGCTCCTCTGCTGATGTCACTTCCGGTATCTGCTACGGTGTCCCTGCTAGTCCAAAAAACCTCCTTGTTTATTTATTTATTTATAAAATATTTTACCAGGAAGTAATACATTGAGAGTTTCCTCTCGTTTTCAAGTATGTCCTGGACACAGAGTAAAACAAATAATACATGGTTACAAGTACAGTTACATAAATGAACAGGGTATACATTATATACAAGACATTGCGTGCACAGTTAAAGAAAATATATATTATGAGCGAATGAAACAGTTACAGACCAGGTTAAAATGTGAGACAGTCTTAGATTTGAAAGAACTTAAACTGGTGGTGGATGTGAGAGTCTCTGGTAGGTTGTTCTAGTTTTGGAGTGCACGGAAGGAGAAGGAGGAACGTCCGGATATTTTGTTGAGCCTTGGGACCATGAATAGTCTTTTGGAGTCTGATCTCAGGTGATAAGTGCTGCAAGTGGTAGGGGTGACGAGCTTGTTCAGGAAGCTGGGTAGCTTGCCCATGAAGAATTTAAAGTCAAGACAGGAAAGGTGAACTTTGCGCCTATACTCTAGTGTTGACCAATCTAGTTCTTTGAGCATTTCGCAGTGATGAGTGTTGTACTTGCATTGGAGAACAAAATTACAAATTGAATTGTAGAGGGTGTCAAGTTTGCTAAGGTGGGTTTGAGGAGCCGAGCCATATACTATGTCTCCATAGTCAATAATTGGCATTAGCATCTGTTGTGCAATACGCTTTCTGACCAGGAGACTTAGGGAGGATTTGTTCCTGTAAAGTACCTCTAGTTTGGCATAGGTCTTGGTTGTCAGGGTATCAATGTGCATCCCGAATGTTAAGTGGGAGTCAAACCATACTGCACCGACACACTTTATTCGAGCAAATACCCAGTATGTACCTGGCAGATACCTGGAATGCGCCGCTCCTCACCTCTGACAAGCCCCGTTGCGTTTGCCTTCCCAGCCTGGGTTCATGCCTGGCTGACGGGCGGCTGATCTGTTAAATGATAATGATTAGGATTTAATAGGCTGCAATGCTTCGCGTGTCTACCAGATGGCATAAATTCATGAATTGTAATGCAGTATATATATATATACTGTGCAGTATTGCAGCCAGCAGGAATAAAATGCTTCAATCCCTGCCTTGAAAATAACCCAATGCACTCGGGCAGAAAACAGTCACAAACCTCAATACACCCGGGTATACCCGAATTCGTGGGACTAGCCGAGCTCGAATAAAGTGTGTCGCCAGTGTAAGCCCAGGTATTTAAAACTAGTGACAGGTGTTAGGGTGGTGTTAGCGTTGGTTCTAATCAGGAGCTCAGTCACTGGAAGCTTTACAAATTTAGTCTTGGTCCCAAATACCATTGTTACAGTCTTGTCAGTGTTTAAAAACAGTTTGTTTTGGGAAATCCAGTTTTCGAGTCTCAAAAAGTCAGACTGAAGTATGTGTTGAAGGTCAGAGAGGCTATGGCTGTGTGCATATAGGATTGTGTCATCTGCATACATGTGTTTTGAGGCTTCCTTACAAGCTGTGGGAAGATCATTAGTGAACACTGAGAAGAGTAGGGGTCCCAGAACAGAGCCTTGCGGGACACCACAGGTGATATCCAGGGGGTTGGAGTTAGAGCCTGAGATGGACACATGTTGGGATCTTCCTGATAGGTAGGACTGAAACCAGTTTAAAGCATATTTCCCTATTCCAGAGCTCTGGAGTTTGTTAAGCAGGAAAGCATGATCAACTGTGTCAAAAGCCTATGCAAAATCTAGGAATACTGCACCAGTGAGTTGTCCCTGTTCCATTCCACACTGGATTTTATTGCAAACTTTTAGCAGGGTAGTTACGGTGGAGTGTTTGGGACGAAAGCCAGATTGGAATTGGCTAGGGAAATTTGTCTTGGTATAGAAATCGCTTAATTGGGAGTTTACACATTTTTCCATGACTTTGGATAGAATTGGGAGAAGTGAGAATGGCCTGTAGTTTGAGACAGTGTTTTTGTCCCCACTTTTGAAGATTGGGACAACTCTGGCAGTTTTCCAGGTCTTAGGGATATGGCTGCAAACAGGATAGAGTTGACTATGGACGCAATTGGTTTGGCAATGGCTGGGCACCAAGTCGTAGGAACCTAGATTGTAGTAAGTCGGATCCACATTGGCTGCTTAGTTTTAGTTTGAGGAGCGCTTGTATAATCTCCTCTTCAGGTACTGGGCCAAATTGAAAATTGTGAGCCGTGTTGGGAGGGGGTGGGACTGTAGGGGTACTCCCAGGATGAGATTCAGGTTTGTGGTTTGGGCTGCGTTTCGCTAATAAGTTAGTGGCACACCCCACAAAGTAATCATTGAATGCATTTGCAATGTCAGTGGGGTTTGTCAGAGTAATATCCCCCTTAGTGATATTACTTGGTTGTTGATGGTTAGGAGGCTAGAATATATTGTTGATAACCTTCCAGAAGTTAGCTGGGTTTGATGTATTCTGGTGGAGATTGTCAGAGTAATATTGTGCTTTTGCATGCCTTGTTTGCCTTGTTCACATGTTCCGCATGCACCTGTAGTGATTGAGATCCTTGGTAGTGCCAGTTACTTTGTAGCTTTTCCACAAGGCATCCCTGAACTGGTAGAGTGCTATAAGGTCAGGTGTAACCCATGGAAGGTGGGCCCCCTGTACCCATATTTTGTGTAGTGGAGCATGGGTATCGCAGAGTTTTAAGAACTCGGATTGGAAATAGTCGAGCGCAGAATCAGGGTCGGGAATTATATCAATTCTGTGCCATGGGCAGTTGGTAAGGTCATCCAGAAACTGTTGTGGGTTAAAGTTTTTAAATGTTCTAGTGAGGTGAACTTTAGGGCTTGAATGGGGCGGTTTAATTTTTCTTACACAGTACACTATTGCATGGTCACTGAAAATGTCCGGAAGGATGCCAGAGGATTGGATTCTGCAGGGGTTTGAGGAGAGAATCCAGTCTAGCAAGGAATGGTTATGCGATTTCAGGTTTATCCTTGTGGGTTGGGAAATGAGATGCGATAGGTTAAGTGACTTGAGTTGTATCTGGATTTTGTGGTTTTTAGGGTCAAGCCAATTGAAGTTGAAATCCCCAAGAACTAGCAGCTCACTCTTCTCATTCAGAGAGGAAATGGAGCAAAGAAATTGGGTGATATCAGTCACGGATTGTAGAGGGGCTTTAGGGGGGCGGTAGATGCCAGCAAGCAAGATGGGCTTAGAAAAGGGGAGGCAGATTTTGCCAACTAGAATTTCAAAAGAGGGTGGGCTTGGTGGGCAATTTAACAGTGTAAATTGTAATGTGTCTGCAATATAAAATAACACCCCTCCTCCTCTCTTTGACCTATCTCTCCTAAAAATGGAGTATCCCTGAATGGCAATATTTGCATCAGGGGTTTTAGGGGATAGCCATGTTTCTGTAAGAACAATGGCTTTGGGTTTATGCATAAGGCACCATGCCCTTAGTTCGTCCAGTTTGGGCAGCAGGCTCCAGATGTTTATATGGGCGACAGATAGCCCTTTTTGGAATTTAAAGGTGGAATTCTCAGGGGCATGGGACAGAGCTGAAATGGGAGGACCTGGGTTAGGTTCAATATCACCTGCTAAAGAGAGTAACAGTATGAGTAGAAATTTGGGTAGTTGTTTGCAAGTTGTAAATTTGTGGTGTTTGCCATTTGAGTGAGCAGTGGTTGGTGTGCTGGTTTTTAGAGTTCTCCACCAACATTCAGTAGATAGTGCAAGGCTTCTGAGTAGTCCAGGGTGTATGGTGATGTTGGGTGTGGGCCCGGATGGAGGATTTTGTAGTGGGTAGAGGGAGGAACATCTCCATGAGGCCAGGAGAAAGAAAAAAGTTAAAATACCTAGCAGGTTCATGATGCCAGAGGTAGGCAGTGCTGCAAGGAGCTGTTGTGAGCAGAGTGAGTGTGAGCAGATTAAACAGCAGGTGTGTGCCTGTTCCTTGTCAAATGTTTAGCTGTATTGCAATGCTAGAGTCAGTTCAGGGTTTCAGTGTATTGTGCAGTCAGTTTTGGGAGAGACTGCAGTAAATAAGTTGTAAAGGGGTGGAGGGTTGAAATAGGCAGGTTAGCAAGCTTGGGATCATAGTGAGATCTGAATAGCTTACCGTTTGTTATCTTGAGTAAAAGAGTTTGCAGTAGATCCAGTCCCCAGTCACCTCTAGTCAAACTATATTCTAACTGTATTTATCACTTAAAAAGCTCACTTTAAATGCCTCACTGTCTAATGCCTAATGCAGTTCCTGCAAAGATGCAGGAAATGTGTTGGTATTATACAGATAAAAGCAGTCACATGACCCTCCCCAATAAATCAGCTTGTTCCAGTTGGTCAATTAACAGCATAGAGTTAAGAGGAAAAAAAAAACACTTTTTAAATTCAAACATACTAACTTATATCAATTCTACAAGGCCAGAGTCAGTCTGTCTTTTACACAGGATTTGCACATCAGGAACATACTTATATCAATTCTACAAGGCCAGAGTCAGTCTGTCTTTTACACAGGATTTGCACATCAGGAACATACTTATATCAATTCTACAAGGCCAGAGTCAGTTTGTCTTGTAGCATCTATCCCTGACGCAGAAACCCACAATTAGGAGTTTCAAAACGCGTAGGAGGTTTTTTGGACTAGCAGCGACACCGTAGCAGATACCGGAAGTGACGTCAGCAGAGGAGCCGATCGATGAGACTCTTGTAGCTTTTGACTCCGAGCACGGAAGACAGATCCCCTCAAGCAGCTGACTGGTGTCATTCCACGGTGAGCGGTGTCCACAGGCTATAAAGATAACAGAAACCAATGCATATGTCCTAGCCACCTTTGGTGAGTAGAATTCCAATTTTTCCAAACGGCGGAGCAAGTTTTATATCCATCAAGTGCAGCCGAATAATTAATTCGGCAACTGTTCCCGATAAGCATGATTTTGCCAATTTACCCTCGCCGTATGCAATAAGTGCCGAATCCGTGGCCAATGAAGCCGAAAACATTTGTTCCCACTATGGCGATGATTTGCCGATCACACACAGGTGTATCGGCGAGTATGGCGAGGGCGTGTTATGTTCGCCAATTGAACTTCTTTCTGAATCTGCCGATGCAAGCATGTTTTTGATTGAGCGGTCCATTTAAAGGTACAGTGTATTTCTATTCATTCTCTGTGTTGTTGGGAGAGAGAGAGAGAGAGAGAGAGAGAGAGAGAGAGACACACAGAGCTGGGCGATTAAAAAATTAGATATTGAGAGAGAGAGAGTTGCTGTTTATTGTATTGCTGTGTATTGTGATTGGTTTGTCCTGTGTTGGTTTGTTAACATCGTTTTGTTGTTGTCACTTTGTAAGTGTTCAGTGCGATTGTGTTTACATTCGTTTCCTGTTCTTTATGAGTGCTAGAGGTATGGCCGAGAAGCGTGGGACGAGTGATGCTGGTGTGAGTGGTACTGGTAGTCGTGAGAGTACGCGTCTGAGTGAACGTGGGAGTCAGGGGAGTGGTGTTGCCGTGACTGCGAGTGGTGTTGCTGTGAGTGCGAGTGGTGTTGCTGTGAGTGTGAGTGGTGTTGCTGTGAGTGCTGGTGGTGGTGGGGTGTCTGGTGGTGGGGTGTCTGTTGGTGGTGGTGGGGTGTCTGTTGGTGGTGGTGGGGTGTCTGGTGGTGGTGGTGTTTGGGTGCCTAGTGTTGTTGCACTTTTGGAGTCTCTTCCATTGGAAAAAGGAGTGTCCAGTCAGCAGCAGGCAAGCTCTGTGGCTGGACGTTGTCTGAAGAAACATGTGGAGCGGCCACGTAATCCTCGTTTCAATGAAGAGGAAAATGGAGTGCTTGTCATTGGTATTTTGGAGCGCTATGACCATCTGTATGGCCATTTATTAGGTAAGTCAATGTTTGCATTGATTCTTCCCAAACTTTTTCTTCTATCTGATGTCACATGTGTTAATAGCGAACTAATAATATGTAATATCTATAAATTATAGTACATTGTTATACACATACACTGGCGACACACTTTATTCGAGCTCGGCTAGTCCCACGAATTCGGGTATACCCGGGTGTATTGAGGTTTGTGACTGTTTTCTGCCCGAGTGCATTGAGGTATTTTCCAGGCAGGGATTGAAGCATTTTATTCCCGCTGGCTGCAATACTGCACAGTATATATATATATACTGCATTACAATTCATGAATTTATGCCATCTGGTAGACACGCGAAGCATTGCAGCCTATTAAATCCTAATCATTATCATTTAACAGATCAGCCGCCCGTCAGCCAGGCATGAACCCAGGCTGGGAAGGCAAACGCAACGGGGCTTGTCAGAGGTGAGGAGCGGTGCATTCCAGGTATCTGCCAGGTACATACTGGGTATTTGCTCGAATAAAGTGTGTCGGTGCAGTAATCCTTCATAGTTTAAAACGAATCTAATAATCCTTATAAATGGATTTATTAGGTTCATATAAAATTCACGCAAGCTTATTTAGCTTTGTATGTCTCCACATAAATGTAATACTCATGTGCCACACATATTCAAAATAAACCAGCATGTTATCTACACTGGCGACACACTTTATTCGAGCTCGGCTAGTCCCACGAATTCGGGTATACCCGGGTGTATTGAGGTTTGTGACTGTTTTCTGCCCGAGTGCATTGAGTTATTTTCCGGCAGGGATTGAAGCATTTTATTCCCGCTGGCTGCAATACTGCACAGTACATATATATATACTGCATTACAATTCATGAATTTATGCCATCTGGTAGACACGCGAAGCATTGCAGCCTATTAAATCCTAATCATTATCATTTAACAGATCAGCCGCCCGTCAGCCAGGCATGAACCCAGGCTGGGAAGGCAAATGCAACGGGGCTTGTCAGAGGTGAGGAGCGGCGCATTCCAGGTATCTGCCAGGTACATACCGGGTATTTGCTCGAATAAAGTGTGTCGGTGCAGTATCTCTTTCAAAAATTAGCACTTTTTGTATGTATTGGTCATTCAATTACATATTCATTAAACATAATTATGTATTTCAAGGACGGACAAGTTCAGCTGTGAAGAACGAGATGAGGGACCAAATTACAGTGGCTGTGTCTCCGTGTGGGAAACGTGTCAGGAGCAAGACGAATTGTAGGAAGAGATTTGATGATATCAAGTCAAATCTGAAAAAAAAAATCCAAGCACAAAGGATGCATGCTTCTGCCACTGGAGGCGGCCCGCCTGCACCAGCTCAAACGTTAACTCCATTGGAGGAGCAGATGCGTGAAAAATTTCTTCTGGTCGTCGTGGAGGGTTTGCCACGTGACAGAGACATCGGAATTTACCAACATGAATTCCCAGCAGGTGACAAATCTTACTTTACTACACATGTCGGCTCAAAATGTTAATAAAGTTTCCCTGCATAATTGTATACCTTTAGTAATATAATACCTCTCTCTCTGTATATATAATTATAGATATATATAAGCTTGGTGATGATACTTCATATATATATAGTTATAGATATAGCTTGATATTATATACATGCATATTATATGTGTATGTTCATTTGCATGTATTGGCTCTGCAATCCTGCCTGACACCATTTTTAGGCCGCACACACCACTTGAACAGCAGGAAGTGATTATGTGTAATGAGAATCAAAATAACACACACTGGCATCTTTGATGTAACAAACCATTCAACATCTTGCACGTATAGGTGTAAGCTTCAAGTATGGTCACATCTTTAATCACACACAGTGGTTAACATGCATAACCACTAAACACACCCGCAGTCATCGTTTAATAAAATCATTTGTGTCATCACTGTATATTTGTTAATAGTGTGTATGTGCTAGAAACAACATAATTGAGTTTGTGATGTATCTGTACATATATATATATATTTTTATAATCTATTTCTATATTTCTGTATCTATGTAATACGTCTAAACAGGCCGTTAATGCATATGAAATTCCTGCCTGTAATATTCTCCAATGACAGGCGAACATTATGAAATTTCACACACACATTCACTAATTGGTAATTAATGGTGTGTTTGTGGTTCATGTGCTCTCATGTGAGCATAAATACCAACATGTACCATATATCATTACATTGTCTTAATATATAGATCACTTTATATTATAATTCCGCTCATATACATGGGTGTTAAAACAACTTCCAATAATATGTAATCATAGCATAGAGGTGAACAGAAGGGGTTGTTGTTGGAAACCAGCAAGCTCATGGGGTCATGGTTGGGTGAAGTCTTGGGGGAGGGTGTACAGCTGCTAGAAGTTGACAATGTCAAGCAAAGTTCATGACATTTTTTTGAACTGCAAATTATATCAATCCTTTCAACAAACATTACACTATATATTAGAACGTACTTTAGTAATTATTGTTTCTAAAAATTATTGTAACGTTACTGATACGCCAGCTTTTCACACCAGTAGCATCTGTGAGCGACACACTGCATCTGGTGCTGTGTCACCCACATTCCGCGACACCCCTGCTTCTCCTACATTCTATGATATTTATTACTAATGAGTATCACAATGTTAAACAATTATGTTCTGATTTGTAAGCTTAGAGTATTGTTTTAATTAATGTCAGTGATGTCACTTATTGGGCCTGTAATAATGGATTACATATGCAGTATGTAGAACACCCCACTGAATAGTAGGACACATACCTTCATACATATCAGCTTTAACATTGAAAGTAAGTTGTATGCGGTCTAAAATATGTATCTTCATCATGTTAACATGTACATTTGGTTTTACATGGATAATGTACAGATCGACCTAACCATTTGATTATTGTATAGTGAATTAATTATGATATTTTGACATGACTACACCCACTACAGATACTGTCATGTGTACCTAATTCACATAAAGTAAGTTTATTATGTATTTGAAATATATATTTCTTCTGCCAGCTCCTGTGTCACCTGTGGCAGCTCCTGTGTTACCTGTGCCAGCTCCTGTGTCAGATTTGACTAGTCAGTCAGAACACGTCCTCACCTGGATCATCTATTTCATCATCAAGAATGGAAGGTGATTGTTTGATGTACCCACCATATTATGTGTACACTGCTATGGCTAATTACATTGTTTAAAACATATGAGTTTCACATGTGATGAACTTCTTAATAGTTAATGACACAGAGGAGATGTACGGTTTCATTACACAACATGTATTGTGTGTGTTTTCAAGTAGCAATTCCGAGTTGTGATGTCACAACAAACTTTCAGTCCTTCATCATTCACACTGATTCGACACGTAATTGTGGGCAAAATATTTCAAATTTTATTCCACATAAATTTAACATAATATGTCATCATTTAATGTGTTCCAGTATAAGAACAACTATCATTAATGCATAAAAACAAATTAATGTTGCATGTGAGTTGCTGATAAATGTTTGTATTTCTAGAAGTAGATGTTTCCCATCACGGAGAAAGTGATTCAAGTGACCATGAAGTTGTTGACACTCCTGGATTAACACAGCATTCAAGTCCTCCTGCTCGTGACACTTTCTCAGCAATTGCAGCTTCTGAAGAACGAATCTTGGGTGAAGAAAATCGTCGGCATTCAGAAATGATGGCAATCCATGAAAGGATGATGGCAATGCATGAAAGGATGCATGAAAGGATGATATCTGAAATGACACAAATAAAAAATGTCATCATACAAGTGCCTAAAGATCTCCAAAATCTGAACCACACGTTACAAGCACTAGTTCTGAATGTAAGCCAAGCCAATCAATTTAGGAGTACAGCAAGAGAGCAGGAATTCCAGTACAACCCATCAGAGGATGTATCTTTACGTGGTGGTTTTTTTTCTCCAGACCCATCAGTACATCATTCACCACTTCAGGATGTTTCTGGTACACTTGATGTCACTTCTGTGCAGGTCCCTGTCAACAGCTAACCGTCTTCATCATCATTTCCAAATATTTCACTGACACCTACAAATGAGACACGCAAAAGAAAGATTGGTCAACAATTACAAATCACCAGCTTCTGGAAGAAAACAAAAACACACATACAAGAAAGTGCTCCACCACTGTTGCAATGTATCTTAAGTGCCCCTGAACCAGTGCCACAGGCCACCACTGCCCCTGAACCAGTGCCACAGGCCACCACTGCCCCTGAACCAGTGCCACAGGCCACCACTGCCCCTGAACCAGTGCCACAGGCCATCACTGCCCCTGAACCAGTGCCACAGCCCACAACAAGTGCTACAGTGAAGGCAAGAGTACTTGGCACAGGGAGAAGAAAAACATAACAGCCAACAAATAGGACTGTGACTCGCTCTCAAAAGTCTACCAAAAAATAAAGCCTAACCTTCACTAAACTATTTTGTTATGTTGTGGTGTTTAATGCATACTGTTTCATGCATAGTTTATGTATGATCATGTAGAGATGGTTGCAAACATTCTAGTATGTCCTTGTCCAGATATGAATGTTTACAAATGCTCATTCAGTGATTAATGTGAGGCATGTTTCATAACATATTAGTAATCAGTTGGTTACTGATAACACACTAGGCCCAAACTTCCATTTACATGTATATGACATTGACTAAGGTAAAGTTAAGTGTAACATTTAACACATTGAGTATTGTAATGTTTAGTGTCATGTTATGAGAGTACACTACCGACACGTTTAATTCGAGCACGGCTAGCACCGCAAGCCGGGGGATGCCCCGGCGTGCTAGCCGCACTCCCTCAGCGTGCCGCGCATCACCGATGCGCGGTCACGCATCATCGGGTGCCAGCGCCCCCTGCACGTGCGTCCAGGGCTCCCCGAGGGAGCCCTGGTGTCCCGCGATGTGGGGGACGGCAGCAGGGGGTTCCGGGGGACCCGGCGGACCCGGCAGCGGGAAGGAGAGCGCCCCGATCGGAGGGCGCTCTTCCGCTGCTTCGGCGCGCGCCCGGCACCCTCCGGCGCGCGCCAGGTTACTGCTGCGGCCGAGAACGGGCAAATGCTCGAATAAACTCGGCCGCAGCAGTATGTTTTAGATACAACATTATGACCTTTACCATTTCACATTAACTACTGTGTCATGTAATGTGTTATTGTGTATTGGGCATATTAAGAAATCTACTTAACATAATCTTCATTCACACTTTATCATGTTTACCTGTTATCATGTATAAAATATTGTAAGAGCTATTCATATGTAAGTGTCGATGAATATACTATTTGTCTGTGTGTGTATGTATATATATCTAGAGATCTCTATATGTACACACATATACTCTCTTCTATCTATCTATCTATCTATCTATCTATCTATCTATCTATCTATCTATCTATCTATCTATCTATCTATCTATCTATCTATCTATCTATCTATCTATCCATCTATCTACCTACCTACCTATCTATCTATCTATCTATCTATCTATCTATCTATCTATCGAGACAGAGTATATGTACACACACACACACACACACACACACACACACACACACACACACACACACACACACACACACACACACACACACACACACACACACACACACACACACACACACACACACACACACACACACACACACACACACACACACACTGTGTGTGTAAATACTGACCTCTCCCTCTCTATAGATAGATAGACAGTGAGAGGTGAGAGACAGTGTATGTAAGTATCTCTGAGGTCTGCAGAACTCCAAACCTTGATGCATGAAAACAGGCCTTGTTTTCATGATATCCACAGTTCAGCACAGCTGGCTCAATTATTTGCTCATTATGAATGAGCCACTAATTGTGGCAGCTGCGTTGAAGTTGACACTTGAGGAAAGCAATGCCTGTTACCAGCCATCAAGGCCTTGAGTTCTTCAGGCCTCAGAGATACTTACATACACTGTCTCTCACTGTATCTATGAGGCCTGCACAGCTCCAGGCCTTGATGGCTGCAAAAATTCCTTTTGTACATGAAATTAGAAGTTCAACACATCTGCTAAATTTAGTGGCTCAATCATAGAGAGCAAATACTTGAGGCAGCTGTGCAGATGTGGGGATATATTGAAAACAAGGACTATTTGTGCCAAAAAGGCCTGCAGTTATGCAGGTCACATATATATTTATATAAAGTTTATCACACAGGGTATGTATAAGTGTGTGTGTATATCTATCTATCTATCTATCTATCTATCTATCTATCTATCTATCTATCTATCTATCTATCTATCTATCTATCTATCTATCTACCTATCTATCTATCTATCTATTTATCTATCTATCTTTTATATATATATATATATATATATATATATATATATATATATATATATATATATATATATATATATATGAGAGAGAGAGACAGAGACAGAGATAGAGAGAGAGACATATATATATATATATATATATATATATATATATATATATATATATATATATATATATATATTTATCTCTGTCTCTCTCTCATATATATATATGAAGAAGTAGCGCTTTGCTACGAAAAATGCTGGATGAGTGCCAACTAGCTTCTAACTAGCTATATTTGTATTTCCTCCTATCTGTGAGTTTGCCATTTGCCACTTGCTCCTATCTACTGCGCACGACCAAATTTACATCTAGTCTCTGTGGAGAAGATCGTGTCGAGAGCTGTGTCATCATTGCGTAACCAAGCGCCCGAGTCTCGTGACTGGAAGTGTCGGTAGCATCGGGTGGAGCGAGGAACATGGAGAGTACTCTGAACTCCACAGTGGTTATATACCAGCTTCCCTTATCCCTATTGCTATACTAAGGACACTCCTGATTGTGGCTAGACCTAAGGGAGGTCTGTGGACTTGGGATTTTTGAACGATTTCACTGCTACTGTATAGGAAGTGACCTGCTGTGAGTCTGATCTGTGATCCTCAGTTCCAGCGTGCGGTAACCCACACCATGCTTCGTTGATTGCTTGTAATTTCTTGCTTGATGTATGCAGAACTTCAATCTTTTAATAATATTTTTTATAGCACTTACTTCACTATTAGCATTGTGCGCTGTGTTTTTTTTTTCATTTTCCTAGTGGGTGCTGAGCCACCCCCCACGACGGCTGCAGACGCTATTTAGTACACCTGTATTTAAGGTTATATTACATATATTTGCACTAGTGTTCACTTGCACTTATATGCAGCTTTTTAGTTTATTAGCTATTGCCTCCACTTCACGTGTTATCCAGTTTTATTTGCGCACTGTTCCTTTTTTCTGTCCACTTCTTGGTTGCCTCCCATTGGTGGGAGGTCCTTTAAATATACTCTCCACGCTCCCTAACCTTGCCGAGCATAACTCCAGTTAGTGTGACGCTGAACCTCACTTCCTTGTGCCTGTCTGCCTTACCTTGCTGCCTGACCTTACCTGGAACTTGTACCTTGTGATATTCTCCTGCGCTGACCCTGGATTGGATACGATGACTCTACTCTCTCCTGCACTGACCTTGGCATTGGGTTACGATGACACTGCTCTCTCCTACCCTGACTCTGGCTTTGGCTCTACGACTACTGTGAGAACAGATACAAACCAGCGCCCGCAGGGTATAAAGTCCAATAAGTCCAATTGAGGGGAAAGGAGAGAAAGTCCAATAAGTCCAATGAGAGGGGGTTCTCTAATCAGGTGATCCATTTACATGTGGATAGAAACAAAGACAATAATCATAATGTATACTGTAAAAAACGCAAAACAATAAAAACAAACTACAAGCACCAAAGACATAACATGAAACACAGAAGCTGAAATAAAAACTATTTAATAAAACAAAGGAGCCTGCTGCAGCGGGTCATCAAGGGGTTAAAACCCAAAACCCTACTTACAGCAGGACCGGATAAAATGCTCATGTGAAACCAACAGGAACGAATGGCAAAAGCTGTGAGAGTCCTCTGTGGGTGCCTGGATGAGCGCTGTGATGATTATAGCTCCCTCCAAAGTGTGGAAGGTTCCCAGATTGGACACAGGGAAAGGGGAGCTGAACACAGCTATACACATCAGTAGGGACCTCTGTTGTAATGGCGTCACTTCCTGCAGAGGTGGTCAGGAATGCTGCATGCAACCAGCTTACTCCGAAGGTGCCGTGACCTTTGACCCAACCCGTTTCGTGACTGACGTCACTTCCTCAGATGAACGAGGAAATATTCAGTAACAGATGATCTACGACTACTGTACTCTCTCCAATCCAGACTCCAGCTACGTACCCCAACGATCCGCTACTCTACACTCCTAGACCCGGCAAGTATCACGTTTACGCTGTCTTCTATAACGCTGATCCGGCCTGTAGGGCTATATTCTTCCTCTCATATCCAAACTTATTGATCGTCTTCAAGGAGCTAAAATCTTCTCCAAATTGGATCTACGGGGTTTGTATAACCTTATCAGAATTCGTCAAGGCGACGAATGGAAAACTGCATTCAATACCCGGGATGGACACTACGAGTACTGACTGGTCATGACTTTCGGTCTTTGTAATGCCCCAGCCGTGTTCCAAGATTTTGTCTATGAGATATTCAGAGATCTTCTCAATTCCTTTGTAATTGTGTACTTGGACGATATTCTAATTTTTTTAAGTCTCTTGAAGAACATGTAGGACACGTCAAACAATACTACTTCTTCTATGAGAGAACAATGTATTAACTAAACTTGAAAAATGTCACTTTCACCAATCTTCTACTGTTTTCTTAGGATACATCATTTCGGACTCCGGCCTCACGATGGAACCTGCCAAGGTTAAAGCGGTTTTAGATTGGCCTCAACCCACCATGCTCAAGGCTGTACAGTGCTTCCTGGGGTTTTCCAATTATTATCACAACTTTATTCAGAATTTCTCTTCTTTAGTAGCTCCTCTGATGGCTCTTACCCAAAAAGGAGCAGATCCCTTGTCTTGGTCTTCCGCTGCAGTTAAATCTTTTGATCTCTTAAAGAAAGCGTTCGTATCTGCCCCGGTTCTGGTTCATCCTGATCCTAAGCTCCCCTTTACCCTCGAGGTGGATGCACCTGATGTCAGTGAAGGATCTGTGCTGTCCCAGAGAAAGAACCCTCAGGCCAGGTTCCATCCTTGTGCTTTTTTCTCCCAAAAATTTTCCGCAGCTGAACGTAGCTATGATATTGGGAATCGTGAACTTTCGGCCATGAAACTTGCATTAGAAGAATGGAGACACCTTTTAGAAGGAATAGAGATGCCTATAACAATTCTTACATATCAGAAGAATTTGTTGTACTGTATATCGAAGGAGCTTGTCGTCTGGGAGCTCGCCAAGCCAGATGTCACTCTTCTTTTCAAGGTTTAACTTTGTTATCTCCTACCTTCCTGGGACTAAAAATGTTAAAGCGGATGCTCTGTCCCGTCAATTTTCGCTTGAGGATAATTCTGTGGATCAACTCAATCAACTCAAGTCTATTCTTCCATCCAAACTCATTCTATCCTCCACTAACTTTGAGGCTTTAATGGATATCGTCCTTAAGCAAAATCAGATTCCTGATAATCTTACGGTTCCTGAGGGTCATATGTTTACTTCTCCTTCTTTGCTCAAATAGGTCCTGGAATGGGGACACTCTTCTAAATCGGCAGGTCATCCTGGGGCAAAAAGGACATTGGATCTCATCTCCCGGACTTTCTGGCGGCCTCGGATGCAGAAGAATGTTAAGGACTTTGTAGTTGCGTGCCCAACTTGTGCCAGGACTAAGACTTCTAGAGACCTCCCTGCTGGGCTTCTTCAGCCATTACCTGTCCTGGTTCGGCCATGGACACTCTTATCCATGGATTTCATAGTGGATTTACCTAATTCTAAAGGTATGAACACTATTCTTGTAGTAGTAGATCGGTTCTCCAAACAATCACATTTTGTCCCTCCCAAACTTGCTGAGATATTCATCAAGGAGCTCTTTCGTCTACACGGACTTCCAACAGTGATTGTATCTGATAGAGGATCACAGTTTATCAGTCTTTTGAGCAATTCATTTGGTGCTTCGTGTCTGATTCCCAGGACGATTGGTCGAAGCTCCTTCCTTGGGTGGAATTCGCACACAATAACCTTCGTAGTGAATCAACCACTGAATCTCCCTTTTTCATCAATTACGGATTCCATCCAGCTACTCTTCCTCTTACAGTTTCTACCTCAGGGGTCTCAGCCGCCACCGACATGAAAAGGGAACTTCAAGTTCTATGGAGAAGGTCTCAAAGGAACATCAAATCAGCTGTTGAGCGTCAGAAACGTCAGGCTGATCGCCATTGTAGACCAGCTCCTAAATTTAAGCCTGGTGATAAAGTCTGGCTGTCTTAAAAAAATATTAGGCTAAAGGTTCCATCAATGAAGTTTGCTCCTAGGTTCCTCGGTCCGTTCTCTTTTTCTGAAAAAATCAATCCAGTGGCTTATCGCTTGTCTTTACCTCCGTCCATTAGAATTCCACCGATTTTTCATGTGTCCTTGCACAAACCTGTGATCCAGAACGCTTATTCCACTCCCGTTCTCCCCACCACTTCCGTTTTGGTACAGGGTCAGCCCGAATATGAAATCCAATCTATCCTGGATTACAAATTCTCTCTCGGCTCGTTACATTATCTCGTTCATTGGAAGGGATTCAGTCCTGAGGAGAGATTGTGGGTTCCAAGTCATCGGATTCATGCGGAAAGAATGGTCAGGAACTTACATTTGAATTTTCCAGAGAAGCCTTCATGGAGTCGCCCGGAGGTCGCTCCTAGAGGGGGGGGGGGGGAAGTCGACTGTGAGGATTCGCTGTTCTGGTGATTCTGTCCCCTTAACCCTTAGTTGACCATCTGATCCCCATGGCACTCAAGAATGGCAACCTAGCAGTGGTACTTGCGCGCGGCGCGCGTGTACTGCACTGGTCTCTTCAGCGTCTTCTGTCTCTGAATGCAGGATGCGCTCCCGTTCCTCCGGCCTTGATATGCGGCACATGTGCTGTCTCCCCACTGGTTTGCGGTCCCTGCCCCTCGGTCCCGCCCCCGTCCTGACGTCAGGACTATGTGGCGCGGCTGTGTTCCGCCTCTGTTCCCGTGGGCCCCACCTCTGGTTCCGCCCCCATACTGGCGCGGGTGTCGTGGCGCACGATTATGGTGCTCGACCGGGTTGGCAACATTATGCGTGGGGTGACACACTCTCTGATGCAGTCACAATTGGCTGTGCAATAGAACACACCTTCATGATCCAGCAGCCTATCAGGAACTGCAGCCCCACTTCCAGGTTGCCTCCCATTGGTGTGAGGTCTTTTAAATATACTTTCCACACTCCCTTACTTTGCTAAGCATAACTCCAGTTTGTGTGACACTGAACCACACTTCCTTGTGCCTGTCTGCCTTACCTTGCTGCCTGACTTTGCCTGGAACTTATACCTTGTGATATTCTCCTGCGCTGGCCCTGTATTGGATACGACGACACTACTCTCTCCTGCACTGACACTGGCATTGGATTACGACGATGCTGCTCTCTCCTACACTGACTCTGGCTTTGGCTCTACAACTACTCTATTCTCTCCAATCCCGACTCCAGCTACGTACCCCAACGATCCACTACTCTACACTCCTAGACCGGAAAGTATCACGTTTACGCTGTCTTCTATTACCCTGATCCGGCCTGCAAGACTATCCTACTCTCTAGATGCACCCTCACGGTTGTGGTCAGCGTTCTATACCAATCCCTACCTCAGCCCTGCGGTCGCGCCTCGTTTGTGGTGAGCTACGCGTTACAGGGATTCCGTCACAATCCCTGCCGTTTCCATGTCTTGTAGGACGTCTCTCATGACCTCCACATCTTGGGGAGTGATGCTACCGGAATGCTCCTGAAAGGCCGTGGTGTCACTTAGCCGGATGGTGTGCTGGGCATTTCGGCTGCAGCCCACATCTATCTCGCTGGTGGAGAACACTTCCCGGCGTTCTTCCAAATTTACCGTGTAGCGATCCTTCCACTCGGCGGGCAGAGTTGTGTCTCTGAAGTCGAATGTCAGCCCGGCTGGTTGATCCTGCACCACGGCAGTGTTCACCTGAGCCATCGTCTCAACGGGGGAGACAGGATATATTCGCCCCAATCTTTGACCTTGATCGAAGGGCATGGGGTACAGGGAGATGTTCTGGGTGAACACCGTGATCCTCCCCGGATTCTTGGATTTCCATTTATGTACTTCAGGCACTAGCTTCATCGGGTGTACTCTCAGGCATCTTCCTCTGTCGTACTCTCGTCGTACTGTCTAGAGAAAAGAGATGATCAGCCTCGTCTCGGACCGTACAGCAGCACACTGCGGTCATGCACTTCACTCCCCCTTGTGGAATCTCAGTTAACACCACATGGAGGTTGAAGAGGTCCCCGTACCCATCTTGTACTGATATTTTGCAGCACTCTTCCCATAGGACTGGGTGGATTGTTAGGGTAGACAGGGGTAGTTCGCCGACCTCTTGCAAGTAGGCTCGGATCACCACCCACACCACATCGGCGTTGGTCCCCAATAGGATCGGGGAGCTTGGGTGTTCTTGAGGCATATCAGAGCCTCCACATCCATGGTGTGGGACTTGCCGGTGTTTAGTTATGGTATTTCTAGCCGAACCTTCAACACGCCGTCAATGGGATAGTTCTCATTGCTGAGTCCCCACAGCTTCATCTTGTCTGCTGACAGCAAGGATAGTTGTTGGTTATAGAATTGGCAGTACAAAATGGTTACTTGGGACCCGGTGTCCAGCAAGGCGGATGCATATATGCCATCCACGAGGACACATATGATGGCGGCCGATCCCACGTGACTGTAAGCGTCCTATGGAGATGTTTCATTGGGGCTTGATGCTGGGGTGCTCTCTGAGGGCAGAGAGGAGGTTTCGGCAGACTGGACCTTGCAGATCATGGCCTTAGGGTTGGAGGTCCTAGTGTTTTTGCTTTCTCCAGACAGTTTCGCGATAAGAGATCCTTCTGGCCACTGTGAAAGCAGATGACACCTCTGGGACCCACCTCGGCCCTATAGGTAGAGGATACTCTCCCAGACGGTCTGGACGTGTCAATATGTGCCTTGGTAGGAGGATCATCGGCTCTTTTGGCCTCTTCGCTTGCGGGAGTGTTCCTTTCGAAGCTCCATTGAGGGAGTCGCCCAAGGTTCTGAAACTGGAACATGACCTCCTGATCTTGGATTTGCTCCATGAGGGCCTCGTAGCTAGGAGAATTCTCTGTAGACAGGTTGCAGCAGATGCGGGCCACTAGGGGATGGGTGAGTAAGGCTACGTGCAGGAATTGTTTGGTTCTGTTGTCATCCAGGTCAGTCACCCGGATGACATTTTTTTTGATCCGTGTCCACTGGGCTTGCTGAAACCACTGGAGGAACTCAGACCGTTCCTCATTCTACTTCTGTTTGAGGGCATGAAAATGGACCAATAACGCAATTGGGTCATCCTTTTTGCCGTAAGTCCTGGTCAAAGCTCGTATCAGATCTTGAGCCTCCACGTTGGCGTGGCATTTGCAATACAATCACATGATGTTGGCGGCCTGGAGCAACAAGCACTCAACAATACATTGTCTTTTTATCACATCAGAGCACGTCCACCCTGGCAGTACATGTTCTGCGCAGTCACACCATTTGTCAAATGTTTCTTTGCCCAGTGGTGTGGGTTGCACCCCAGAGAAGGTTTTTAGCCAGCAGTACTGATGACTGTGAGCAGACTGCGTCTATCAGTTAAGGTAGCATCACTCCCAAACGGAGCCACCTGTGGACAGGCGACTGTGGTGGACTGGTTCTTGGCTAAGCGGTTGCACAGGGATACCCTTGTACTGGCTAACGGTAGGTGTCTTTGTTACAACACTTGAGATGAAGGTTAATGGGTATGGGTAAGTCAGCCCTGATGAGTGTACTTGTGACCCGGGCTTTAGTCATCCATACCCCAGGGGTGTAGGAGGAGGTGGATGCTTCAGCATGACAGGGGACTTCTGAGGAGAGTTCCGAGGTGGACGCGGCCATGGGAGGTGATAGCCCAGGTTATATGAGGCAGTATCCCTCGGGCAAAGCCTCTGACTGATTTACTGTATGGCCTGCAGTTGTGTGCCTTCCTCCCATTGGCTGCCTGCCCTTTAAATACCCAGTCAGCTCTCTGCTACATTACTGAGCATAAACCACTCTTTATGTACAGTGCTTGCTACAAGCTGCTCACTGATGTGCTGTGCCTTTGACTGTCTTGCTCTCTTTGTTGTGACCCCAGCTCATGCCCGGACCTCTCTCTTTACGTTCCCCTGGACCAAGGCTTGCTACTGGACTCCCTCTCTCTCCTCTCCTCGACCACGGCTACAGATCTCGACTACTCTTCTCTCTCCAACCCCTGACAATTGCAAGCACTTTGACCTACCCACACTCTCTTACCCTGACCCGGCTACACAACCCTGACTCTGCAATACAAACCAGGTCTCGCGATTGTAGGTTTGCGGTTATCTGTATCCCAACCTCAGCCTTCGTTATGGAGTTACTCCTTGGGCTTTCGAGTATTTTTGAATCAGTGTTCCATCCACTTTGAACTACTCCCTTCTTGCTTTCTTTCCCCATGCGCCAAGGTGGCATACATCGTATCACTGCTGACAGACAATGCTCTGGCGTAGGCTTCTCCCATAGAGAAGACGAGGCAATTAACACATGGTGATTTACTAAAACCAAGGAAGTAATAGCAATATAGGAAGCTCTCTAATAAAATAAAGGTCCAAACTTTTAGAAAAAATTTGCTATGGTGCAGCTTGAAAAGTCGAAATTGTTCCCTTCCCAGCAATAGTAAAATGTTCAAGGTATTCAGCGCTCCTCGTTGAAAGGGAAGATAAGAGTAAAAGAGAAAAAGCACAATAGTGAAGTATGTTCACAACATGCAATTCACATGTAGAAATTGTGAGATATGCACTTACATTGTAGTACCAGGCATATAAATGTATCTTTGAAGTTTTTCACTTCCGTACAGTCGTAACAGATTCAAGAGGGACTTCTTTTTAAAGCTCCGCTTTATATAAAATCAGGTATAAATTTACACACATACAGTGTAAAAAACACAGGGACAGACCAGTTCATGTGCTTCCGTTGCTTTCTCCGGTTTCTGTGACATCCACCGCCAATCCAGTCAGTGGTCTACGTTACTTGTAGTTTCTGGTGTCACAATGAAACTGGTCCTCCCGGAAAACCTACGCGTTTTAATGGTAGTGCTTCTTCGTCAGGGTTCCCCTGGGAGGACTAGTTCGAGCATTAAAAAGAAGTCTCTCTTGAATCTGTTACGGCTGTACGTTGAACGTACTTCACTATTGTGCTTTTTCTCTTATCTTCCCTTTCAACGAGGAGCGCTGAATACCTTGAACATTTTAATACCAAGGAAGGAAAAGGAAAAAATTGACTTTGAGATAACATTTATCCCACAGTATAACACGGAGGCCAACAAAATTTGAAATATAACAAAGAGACATTGGCATGTGGTATTAAAAGACCTAGTTTTAAGAGATTCACCTCCACAATGCCGAGGGTGATATTTAGGAAGGCTGCAAATATTAAATCTAAATTAGCACCCGGTGTCTTCAGGAGGGAGGAACCAGAGAGAACCCAAGGGTGGCTCCCACAGCCCATGGGTTTCTTCGGTTGTTTCTCTTGTAAAGCCTGCAAACAGGTATCAAGAACAGATCAAACAGAATTTTCTTCAAAAATTACAAAAGAAAAATATAAAATCAAACAACTGCTTTATTGTCGCACCAAGTTTATAGTGTATCTTTTAGAATGCCCATGTGGTCTCCAGTACGTAGGACGTACCTCAAGACCTTTGAGAGTCCATGTACTGGAACACATGGGCAATATTAGGAAACAGGTCTTGACACATCTGATGCATTTTAGCATCTGACATGGGGGAAACCCATCAGGACTCAGTTACAAGGGAATTGAAAAAGTAGATAATCACTGGAGAGGAGGTGATAGACTACAAAATTATGCCAGAGGGAGACCAACTGTACTGTATTTACAAGCTGGAAACATTGGCCCCCAATGGATTGAACATTGATATAGATCAGAGGGCCTTTGTTTCGGACCCGGTAGGACGTCCATGCACATGCGTCTCAGTTTTTTATCATTTTTTATCATTTGATATTGTTTTTTTTACCGTTTTTAACAACTCTCATTTCTTAGATTTTCTAGATATATTTTTTTTTAAATATTTTCCCCTTTTTATGCATTTTATTTATGTTTTATATACAGTAAAGTTAGGTTTGGAAATAATTGGACACTGACACAATTTTCATAATTTTGGCTCTGCATGCCACCATAATACAATGGATTTGAAATGAAACAACTGAGATGCAATAGAAGCGCAGTCTTTCAGCTTTAATTCAAGGGATTGAACAAAAATATTGTATGAAATGTTTAGGAATTGCAACCATTTTCATACACAGTCCCCTTATTTCAGGGGCTCAAATGTAATTGGACAAATTAACACAATCATAAATAAAATGTTCATTTTTAATACTTTGTCAAGAATCCTTTGCAGGCAATGACTGCTTGAAGTCTGGAACGCATGGACAACACCAAATGCTGGGATTCCTCTTTTGTGATGCTTTGCCAGGAATTTACTTTAGCTGTCTTCAGTTGTTGTTTGTTCGTTGGTCTTTCTGCCTTAATTTTTGTCTTCAGCAAGTGAAATGCATGCTAGATCGGGTTGAGATCAGGTGATTGAATCGGCCATTGCAGAATATACTACTTCTTTGCCTTAAAAAACTCCTGGGTTGCTCTGGTATGTTTTGGGTCATTGTCCATCTGTAAAGTGCAGCTCTGTCCAATCAACTTCGCTGAATTTGGCTGAATCTGAGCAGACAATATATCCCTATACACTTCAGAATTCATCCGGTTGCTTCTGTCTTCTGTCACATCATCAATAAACACTAGTGACCAAGTGCCGTTGTAAGCCATGCATGCCCATGCCATCACATTGCCTCCACCGTGTTATACAGATGATGTGATATGCTTCGGATCATGAACTGTTCCAAGCCTTCTCCATACTTTTTTCTTCCCATCATTCTGGTACAGGTTGATCTTAGCAAACAAACAAATATAAGCCCTCTAAAAAGCGCTGACCTACACACAAATAATAGTGAAAAAGTGATACCAAAATAAGTGATTAACAATAAACTGATATGTGAATAAAGCAGCCTAATGGAACAAAAAAACAACAGACTATTCCAAATCTGTAATACAAATACACATACAAATTAATCGTTCCTGGCGCTCTTAAAAAAGTCCAAAATACCGTAAACCAACAAGGCAGTCTCTAATATAGGCTTCCTTAGGCAGATTGATGGTCTTGATAGTGGTTTTTCAGGCAGGGGAGTTGTCCTTTAAATTATGTTCTGTTTCTTCTGAAATCACAGAAAAAACAGCAGGGCACGCCAATTGCAGAGTGGGTTTTAACAACTTCCCCTATCTAAAACCCTAGAATCCTACTTACAGGATATGGGCTCGCAAAGTTCAGTGGAGAGAATCTGTGTCACATGTCCCTTCTCCTCAGATCGTCTCACGGATCCCACATGGTCTGGTCTGCAGGAGTCTCCCTCAATCAGCGATGGTGTTGATAGAAGTATATCACTCCAACGCTCCCACGAATGCAGGGGTGGGGGGGGAGGGGGTGGAAAATGAACAACACTAGTGTGATAACGTACAGGATTTAATGACAAGTAAACGCTAAAATTCACACTTACATAAAAACGGGGTATCAAATACCGCTCACAATGCCGTCCGCAACCTGCACAGCTCCTATTACCGCCGAGGAGAGGATCGCCGTACGCTACACTCGATACCGGTATCGAACGATTAATTTGTATGTGTACAGGTTGATCTTAGTTTCATCTGTCCAAACAATGCTGTTCCAGAACTGGGCTGGTTTATCTTAGATATTGTTTTGCAAAGTCTAATCTGGCCTTTCTATTCTTGAGACATGAATGGTTTGCACCTCGTGGTGAACCCTCTGTATTTGCTCTAGTGAAGTCTTTTCTTTATGGTAGACTTGGATAATGATATGCCTACATCCTGGACAGTGTTCTTCACGTGGCTGGATGTTGTGAAGGGGTTTTTCTTTACCATGGAAAGGATCCTACGATCATCCACCACTGTTGTATTCCATGGACGTCCGGGCCTTTTTGTGTTGCAGAGCTCACCAGTGCATTCTTTTTTTTCTCAGAATGTACCAAACTGTTGATTTGGTCACTCCTACTGTTCATGCTATCTCTCTGATGAATTTTCTTTTTTTTGCAGCCTAAGGATGCCCTGTTTCACTTGCATTGAGAGCTCTTTTGACCACATGTTGTGGGTTCACAGTAACAGCTTCCAAATGTGAATGCCACACCTGGAATTAACTCAGACCTTTTACCTGCTTAATTGATGAAATAACTAAGGAATAGCCCACACCTGTCCACGAAACAGCTTTTGAGTCAATTGTCCAATTACTTTTGGTCCCTTGAAAAAGAGGGGGGTTACATATTAAAGAGATGTAATTCCTCAACCCTACCCTCAAATTAAAGCTGATAGACTGCACTTTAAGCCCATATTCATTATTTAACTCTACTAGAATTTATTTTGGTACACAGCCGAAATAACAAAACTTGTATCATTGTTCAATTATTTCCGGACCTAACTTTATATGCAGTAGGTGTGGAAGGGGATCCTCTGCTTTGGCGTGCACCACACCACAGAAGGACATAGATACCTCGGTACACTAGCACCTTTATCAATATATTCATTCACCTCACCTGTGGTGGAGTTTTTTTTAACTCCTTGAGCACCAAGCTCAGTACTTACCTTCGTACATCTTTAATTATTTATTGGTTTCATTATTATTTTGATACAATTTGCGTCTATCTCCACATAGGAGTTACATTTACATTACTGTTCACTTTGTGCTCCCCAATTTTTCCTTTGTGTTTTTTTGTTTTTTTTGTCTATGTTAAGGATCCTGGATAGATCCTGGTGGGGTTGAGTTTCAGGAGGAAACTGCAATCTCAGGGGGAATGGCTGTCTGTGGGTGGGTTTACTGGCTATAAATCTTAATCCAGGCTGTGCTCAAAGCTGTGAAATGCAGCAAACAAAATCTTACAGGGGACCATATTATATGGTTTTGAAGTGTAACCCATTTCCGCCCCCCCCCCCCCGGTCGCAGATTGGACCTCTAGGGTGTAGTGAGGGCTGGTTACGTGTATGTGGGTTGTGCGTACCTGTGAGGAAAAGGAGGACCTGAGTCTCCCGCGGTGGTATAGGGGATAACAGGGACAGGCTTCTGGGGTATATGCCTCCATCTTCCTTGCAACGGTGGTGCAACGTCTCCATCTCTGGCGAGCCTTAATGAATAAGGTGAAACCCTCCCAGAGAAGCCCTGGTCCCAGGGCAAGAGATTTCAATCTCACACAGTCTTTGTATAAAATCAGCACTGGTCTTTATTGTCCAATAGCAGATCAGCAGCACACAGCAACAGCACACAGCAACAGCACACAGCAGGGTGCAGGCTTTTCCTCCTTCTCCTTCCCTCCAGAAGTACACCTAAGGATGGGCTGTCTGGAGCTCCAATACTCCACACCTTCCATCCCAAGGTATAGGCCCTCAGGGTGAGGCTAACTCTCCCCTCACCCTCTGCAAGGTGAGGGGCATTTGTCCACTGAACTATTGTGCTATCAGCTCTACTCAAGGTGACTGAGTCTCTCCTCTCCTCTCCAGCACAGACTAACTTCTCTCCAGCTCTCTCTGCTCCCAGGACAGAACTACTTGTCACCTACTGGAACAGGCAGGACTAAGTTTTGTTAGCCCCACCCCTCAAGATGTCAGCAGGCCCTCCCCTGTGTCTCATGCCTGCACACAGAGTCAGGGGCCTGCCTCCATCAATCAAGGCAGGACTTGAAGCGGGGGAAAAACCCATGATAATTACTGGTGGCCTGCCCTTAACAGGACTTACACCAGTAGGAGAAAGATATATAGCCCCCATTTCCTACCGGGGCTACAGAAGCAAAAGGTGGCACTGTGTGTTAATTTGCATGTCATTTCCCAGAATTTTTTTTCTATCCACCATAACTTAACTAAGTGTGTGTGTGTGTGTGTGTGTGTGTGTGTGTGTGTGTGTGTGTGTGTGTGTGTGTGTGTGTGTGTGTGTGTGTGTGTGTGTGTGTGTGTGTGTGTGTGTGTGTGTGTGTGTGTGTGTGTGTGTGTGTGTGTGTGTGTGTGTGTGTGTGTGTATGTGTGTGTGTGTGTGTGTGTGTGTGTGTGTATAAATTTATTTATTTATAAAATATTTTACCAGGACGTAAATACATTAAGAGATACCTCTCGTTTTCAAGTATGTCCTGGGCACAGAGTTAAGACAAATAATACATGTTTACCAATACAGTTACATAATGAGCAGGGTATACATTATATACAAGACATTGCATGCACAGTTAAAGATAATATATATTATGGGCGTATGAAACAGTTACCAGATTAAAATGTGTGGCAGCCTTAGATTTGAAAGAACTTAAACTGGTGGTGGATGTGAGAGTATCTGGTAGGTTGTTCCAGTTTTGGGGTGCACGGTAAGAGAAGGAGGAACGTCCGGATACTTTGTTGAGCCTTGGGACCATGAACAGTCTTTTGGAGTCTGATCTCAGATGATAGGTTCTGCATGTGGTAGGGGTGAGGAGCTTGTTCAGGTAGCTGGGTAGCTTGCCCATAAAGAATTTGAAGGCAAGCCAGAAAAGGTGAACTACCCCTAGTTTGTCATAGGTCTTGGTTGTTAGGGTATCAATGTGCATCCCGAATGTTAAGTGGCAGTCAAACCATATGCCCAGGTATTTAAAACTAGTGACAGGGGTTAGGGTGGTGTTAGCGTTGGTTCTAATCTTGAGCTCAGTCGCTGGAAGCTTTAAAAATTTAGTCTTGGTCCCAAATACCATTGTTACAGTTTTGTCAGTGTTTAAAAACAGTTTGTTTTGGGAAATCCAGTTTTCGAGTCTCAAAATTCAGACTGAAGTATGTATTGAAGGTCAGAGAGGCTATGGATGTGTGCATATAGGATTGTGTCATCTGCATACATGTGTATTGAGGCTTCCTGACAAGCTGTGGGAAGATCATTGATGAACACTGACAAGAGTAGGGGCCCCAGAACAGAGCCTTGCGGGACGCCACATGTGATATCCAGGGGGTTGGAGTTAGAGCCTGAGATGGACACATGTTGGGATCTACCGGAAAGGTAGGACTGAAACCAGTTTAAAGCATGCTTCCCTATTCCAGAGCTCTGGAGTTTGTTAAGCAGGAAAGCATGATCAACAGTATCAAAAGTCTTTGCAAAATCTATGAATACTGCACCAGTGAGTTGTCCCCGTTCCATTCCACACTGGATTTAATTGCAAACTTTTAGCAGGGTAGTTACGGTGGAGTGTTTGGGGCGAAAGCCAGATTGGAATTGGCTAGGGAAATTTGTCTTGGTATAGTAATCGCTTAATTGGGAGTGGACACATTTTTACATGACTTTAGATAGAATTGGGAGAAGTGAGATTGGCCTGTAGTTTGAGACAGTGTTTTTGTCCCCACTTTTGAAGATTGGGCAATTCTGGCAGTTTTCCAGGTCTTAGGGATATGGCCTGCAGGCAGGATAGAGTTGACTATGGAAGCAATTTGTTTGGCAATGGCTGGGGCACCAAGTCGTAGGAACCTAGATTGTAGTATGTCAGGTCCACATTGGCTGCTTAGTTTTAATTTGAGGAGCGCTTGTGTAATCTCCTCTTTGGATACTGGGCCAAATTGAAAATTGTGGGCAGTGTTGGGAGGGGGTGGGGCTATGTGGGTACTCCCAGGATGAGATTCAGGTTTGTGGTTTCGGCTGCGTTTCGCTAATAAGTTAGTGGCACACCACACAAAGTAATCATTGAATGCATTTGCAATGTCAGTGTCAGTATATATATATATATATATATATATATAAATATATATAAACCCTTTCTTCCCATAAGAGAAGGCACAAAAGCAGCAACACTCAGATTAAGCAAAAAGACATGTATTAGCAGTGACAAAACAGCACACTATAAACCCAACGTTTCGGTCCTAGGCAGGACCTTCCTCAGTTTTCTTTAGAATTTATTGTTTGCTTCAGAAACATGGTGAAGTTTCCTTTGGCAGTATAAGGTGAATTATGAATTTTATATAGAAAATAGGAGTCCCAGAGTACAGTAGTCCCCTTTTAATCTTTAGCAAAGGTACACATACAGTACATTACAAAACGTTTCTGGCTATACCCTGCCCATTTTCCCATATAGGCAAAATTAAAATGGCAAAAATTCAGCACTGGGAATGCAGCAATAGAAAGATAGAACTCAAAAACTTAACAGTGCAAAGTCCAAGTTCCTGGAAGAAGTACTTTGAAGGTCACACAATTTGTCCAGTAGCTCACAATCTGCACCAACTTTTTTTTCTGTTCCTATAGAGAGATTATTTCCAGAGACACATCATAAATAAAGACCTACAGTATATTTGTATCACTGGACATGCAATATTTCATAGAGAATCAGGACCAAATTTCCACATGGAACAGGGTGAGGTGTTCATTAATTTAGATTTTGATGTATATGCTATTCACATAATTACTATTAGTTTAAGGGTCTAACAAACCTTTGAAAAATACTTGCTGAGGTTTAATATGATCATTATCGGTAATATGGATTATGGAATGGCCTGCCAGGATTTTTTGTACAACACTAGAACAACACTGGAAACTCTAGTATGGTTACAGACCAGATATGGACATGTAGAACAGGTGAAAAAAGGCAGTGCACTGCCTGTAATGAATGGAGGAGGCTAATGGTAGCAAAAACAACCTTATAATGAATAAAAGGATCAAACATCACCCCTGGGTCATCCAGAAAATGCTCACCTACGTGTTTCGGGCTGTGCGCCCTTTATCAAGGTGTATGCAGATACGCCTTTTATTCATTAAAAGGTTGTTTTTGCTACCATTAGCCTCCTCTATTCATTACAGGCAGTGCATTGCCTTTTTTCACCTGTTCTACTTTCCCTGCTTGGTGGATTGCACGCTGTTCAGGATACCTGATGGGACTGCTCCTCTGGATCTAAAAGTGATTTTTTTTTCTTACATACTATGCCTAGTTATCATGGTTGAGACAATCTTTGTACTGTTCATTGTGCTGGTTAGCACTAGGTACTAGTCCCTTGCCCTATTAGGGTATGTTATTATTGCTCACCATCATTTTGGAGTGTTCCTTACGTAAGAATTATTACATTATCATTGGGACTCTTATGCTTTGATGCACCGGTTACACACTTTCTGCAGATATGGACATGTATTGCTTGTTACATTAAACAGTATATATATATATAAAAAATCATAATTCACCTTATACTGCCAAAGGAAACTTTACCATGTTTCTGAAGCAAACAATAAATTCTAAAGAAAACTACTGTAAGTTAGCCAGGGGTAACAAGATACAGAGACAAGGTGTGGGTTCAAGTGATGTATGTGGATAAATATTATCCAGCAAACTTCCTATTCTTTTGGGTAATTAATAAAAGTCTCCCAGTTGCCAAATTGGTAAAGCTCAACCCCTTTATAGCGTGATCCGCTACAATGCGGATCCGCTATAACACGGTCTGAGAGTGGCTCCCATTTTTTTTCAAACTTTAAACACACACACGCCTCTTCCAAACAGTGAAGGGAAAAGCCCCAGAGATGCAGAGCAGCAGTGTTATAATAGTCAGGATACTCACAAGCTGTGCTGGGGACTCCAACTTCTGTATGTTCTGTAAGTATGTGTGGGTCTGTGTGCATCTTTGTATATGCATGTATACATGTACATATCCGTTTATATCATTTAGTTTTTAGATTTTTCCTCATTTTATATTGAGCTTGCTGGATGTTCCATTTACATCTCTCTTTTTTCACTAATCATCAGTACAGGGGGCATATAAAGATGATCGTGGGAATAACAGATCTATATATACACTGCCCCCACATCACATATGGATGAATGCACTGAAGGAGTGATTTTGAAGAAAGTGGAGGTCCCTGCTGCCAAGAATACATCACGGAGCAATGCAGAGATCCTTGGCTCTGCCCCACGCCTGGAGGGATTGAAGAAACCTTGAGATGTCAGAGGAAGGGCAAGAGGGAACAACCAGGAGGCGGACCTACACACATTGGAAGGCTGGAGGGCGCCCCATGATGATGTCACAGATTTCACAGGACCAGCAAGAAGACAAGAATATTCTAATGGAGGACAATCATGGACAATTGTGGACACATGGGGGAGGGTGTATATAAGACACCGTGTTATGGTGGTTTTTTTATCATGCCATTAGCATTTGAGAAAGGCCATAGGGGCCGAAACATCATCATACTGGCTTAATAAATTATTTTTTTTCACAAGCAGAAATCCGTAGTGCCCAGGCTCTTCCTTCCTATTTCACTTGGAATACCACCCAGAGATTCCTGAACCAGGAGCACCGGTATTTATCATTATTTTCTTTGTTGGGGAGTGCAGCATTCATCTTCCTTTTTGTCACTAGAAATGTGTGACAGATGCACCATTAACCCCTTCACTCCATGGGTGCAGAAACACCCCCTTAACAACCAGGAGATTCCTTCTCCACATAAGTGGATTCTCTTTATTGAGGGTCAGAGCATTAGGGGCTTACATTGTACAGTCAAAAGCTGTAATTGTTGGGTACAGAAGTCTCTTTACTACAAAGCAAACTAAGTTTAGTCTCTTGGAAATGCAATATCTATGTTATACTTAATTTGTTTTTTTTAGCTCGGGTTGCTCCATTTCAGTGGGGCAGGAGTATACATGCAATGCCATTTTAATCTACAAAAAAATCAATATTGCCTTCTACATACAGTACACTAGACTATGGGCCTCATGCAGTAAGCGTCGATTATGTGAAATCGGCAATCTTACCGATTAGTCATGTTATTGGCGTTTTTTCCTCTCCGTATGCAGTAAGTGCCGAATACATTCAAAATCAACCCGAAAACAAATCCGCCCACTCTCACGATGATTAGCCGATCACACACAGGTGTATCGGCGTGCGTGGCGCGGTGCTGATAGGTTGCCCAATCACAAATCTTGCTGAATCAGGCGAAACAAGCATGTTTTGGATTGCGCGCCATATTTAAAGGCAACGTGTACTGCTATTCATTCTCTGTGTTGTTGGGAGTGAGAGAGAGAGAGACGCACAGAGCTGGCTGTTTGAAGATTTGCATATTGACTGAGAGACTTGTTGTGTATTGGGTGAGCTTTGTCCATTGTTGTTTTGTTTACATCTTTGTCTTGTTTTATATGTGGAAGTGTTTCGTGTGATTGCCTGTACATTTGTTGTCTGTTTTTTGTGAGTGCTGGAAGTATGCCCGCAAAGCGTGGGAAGAGTGATGCTGGTGGGAGTGGGAGTGCTACTCGTGCGAGTACGCGTCGGAGTGAACGTACTGTTCAGGGGAGTGATGTTGCTGAGAGTGAGAGTGGTGTTGCAGGGAGTGGGAGTGCTGGTGATGCGAGTGGTGTTGCTGGGAGTGGGAGTGCTGTTGCTGGGAGTGGGAGTGCTGTTGCTGGGAGTGGGAGTGCTGGTGCTGGGAGTGGGAGTGCTGTTGCTGGGAGTGGGAGTGCTGGTGCTGGGAGTGCTGGTGCTAGGAGTGTGAGTGCTGGTGCTAGGAGTGTGAGTGCTGGTGCTAGGAGTGTGAGTGCTGGTGCTAGGAGTGGGAGTGCTGGTGCTGGGAGTGCTGCTGGTGGCGCAGTTGCTGATGGGGTGGATGGTGGTGGCGTGCTTGCTGGTGGGCAGCTTTTGGAGGCTCTTCCATTGGAAGAAGGAGAGTCCAGTCAGCACCAGCCAAGCTCTGACCCTAAACCTGCTCGGAAGAAACGTGTGGAGAAGCCACGTAATCCTCGCTTCAATGACCAGGAAAATACAGCTCTTGTCACTGGCATTCTGGAGCACTATGACAGTATATATGGACATTTACTAGGTAAGTGTACATTTACATTTATTATTCAAATACATGTGATCCTAGGTCATCTGAGTTTTGTTCATATGCAAATATGGCTTCACAATATCTTTCTATGTTAATTAGTCTGGAAACACAGCTTTTTATCATGCCTTACAAGGACAACTAAACACAGGCGGTCAATTTGCCATAACTGCATACAATATGAATGCAACCTTGCTTACATGTATAGGTTTAGTAGTGAATGCTCATGTGCTTCACATATTACACATAAAACAGCATGTTTGCTATCTCTTGGAACAGCTAGCAGTGTAGGAAACTGGTGCTTATATTATTATTCATTTACCTCATATATTTGATATGTTTTTCAAGGGCGGACAAGTTCAGCAAGCAGAAAAGAAATGTGGGACACAATAGTCATTGGTGTCAATGCGTGTGGGAATCATGTGAGGGACAAGCGGAATTGTCACAAGAGATTTGATGATATTAGGTCCAAATTGAAAAAGAAAATACAACACCAACGCGTGCATGCTACTGGCACTGGAGGTGGGCCCACACCACAACGTCTCATATTAAGTCCATTGGAGGAGCTGCTTCGGGCAAAATTACTTCCCGTCGTCGTGGAAGGCTTACCTGGTGACCGTGATATAGGAATTTACCCCTCACAATTTCCACCAGGTGAGAAATATTACTGTACTAGGCGTGTCGTTGCTTACAGTTATTTTGCATAGTTACACTGCTTTTTATACTGTCTTCACAATATAAGCATACCTGCATCTATATATGTATATGTCTGATTCTGTATACATATATATCTCAAAATAGACATATATGTTGTAGTCCTACTAAAAGCAGTAACTAATATAGCACGTGCCATTGCGTGCTCATTTACATGTGAATTCCCAAAATGCATTGCTGCAGTGGAAGCAATTGATGGTGGGCGAAGATGGGGAACAACAGGGTAGTACACATGTGTAACACATGTTAATCAGAAATTATTACTAGCTACAGGTACAGAACAGAAATATGTATAATATTATTGTGTATTTTATTTATTTTACTCCGACAAACATGACATTACTGCCTATTTTAAGCATGCATCAAATATATTGCATGCAACGGCCTACAAACATCACTTGCACTAACACATCTATAGTTGTTAATGAAAAGGTCCATTTTTGATTTAAGTCATATACAGACAGCATAATGAGGCACACGTATCATATTTTATGTCATTGTTTTCATAACTTCAAAACTGCACACGACTATTTAGCTCATCTACCATTGTGTTAAAGCAGCTGCAATTAATATCTCATCACAGCATACACTTCAACAGAGGGGGTGGGGTTCAGCACACACACTAATTACAGCCTCATTTTAGGGGCAACTTAGTTCACACCATTTTCACCTGTTTCAAGTAATTGAAAGGTGTGGCTGATTAGGCTTTTTGGGGAAGGGAAAACCGTTCTTACAACCTCACTAGCACAACTGAAGTTAATCACACTCATTGGAAAGCTTCACTTTAGCTACTAAATGCCCCAACAACTCATTACTTATCAAACCGTACGTCACACATTAGTTCACTCATATCTATAGTTGAACTACTATCAACGACACATTATCACACACTGCATGTGTTGTCTTGTTTAGTCACAGCCACATTCAGGTGTGCCACATCTTATATTAATGTACCACACATATCCTCTACCAAAAACAACACTTTTTGCAATATGACCACCTTCATGATAACCATTGTGAATGGTCATCTCATGATAGTTATGTACATTATGATACTGATATCACTACACAACATATGATTTTTATGTACAAATTTAATGTATTTTTCCTCACGCATTACTGCAGAACCATAGTATGTTGTATGTTAGGGAACTCAAAACTTCTAAGTACACAGGCATGTACATTGTTATTACAACTATTTATGTTCACTTTCACACACACATTTTGGGTTAAGGAAATGATGCTGTTAGATACTCATAAATACAGAACATACAATAACTGTTTGTTCAATATTTACACATGTAAATGTAAAACTTATGTTATTGTTATATATAGTTGCCCCTGAAGGACATGTGTCACCTGAGACTGAACAAGTGTCTTCACCTGGGTCAGCCAGCTCAACACACCTAGAAGGTGAGTGTATCAGTTGGTGGCCATATAATATGTGCTCTTCTATATGTTATGTTGTCATGTTCATTATTTGTTTTGCACATCTTCTTTAAATAGGATTACTTAGTGTCAGTGAAAATGAAGTGTAAGGCAACTTGTATTGTGTTAGTGATGTTAACTATCATGTAGGAGTTGTGAGTTTACAGCAAGTTTTCATTCACTCATATTTCATTCTGAGTCCAAACATTATTCTTAAGTCAAGGTAGTTTTTAATGTGAGGTTATAAAACGTATGGAAACATGTTAGTTGTTACTTATGACACAGTACAATTACATAGTAACACAGCAGAGATTAACATGACATTTAATAATTTGTACATTTATTTGTAGAACATGATGAAGAGGATTATGATGATGATGATGATGACGCCACCGCCATACACACACAAATAGAAGCAAGTGACCATGAAGACGTTCCAATTGAAACTGTTTTACCGGCAAATCGTCCAGCAAATACGACATACGATGCAATTGTAGCTTCTGAGGGAAAAATTGTGGAAGCAGAAAATCGTCGCCATTCTGACTTCATGACAGTGCTGGAAAGGATGATTGCACTGCAGGAAGAAACAGTTTCACAATTGGCACATCTCCACAGAGTCTTCATTGAAGTGCCGAAACAGTTGCAAAAAATCAACACCTCATTCGAAGCATTAGTTGTTCAGCAAACACAAGCTAATTACTGGAGAATGACTAATGTACCACAATTCAACACCTCCCAGCCAGGATCTGTTCATGCAGGTCAGTTTTCACCACATTCATCTGATATTCATTCACCAGGCCCAAATGTTACCGGTCAAGTAGCAGAGATTGCTGTGCAGGTTCCTGACGACATACTACCACTGCCATCTGTACAAAATCAGCAGCTGACACCTACAAAGGAGCCCACAAAAACAAAATACAAGCAGTTACTACTGACCAGTTTTTGGTCAAAAACAACAAAAGACACACATGAAACAGACCAACCATCACTTGTGCAGTGTCTACCAACTTGCTCACAGTCACTACCCAAAAGCCCTGTAGGTGAATCACTGCCCAAAAGCCCTGTAGGTGAATCACTGCCCAAAAGCCCTGTAGGTGAATCACTGGCCACAAGCCCCGTAGGTGAACAGTCACTGCCCAAAAGCCCTGTAGGTGAGTCACTGCCCACAAGCCCTGCCCGTGAAGTGCCAGAGGCCACTCAAAGTGGCTCTGCTGTGCCTAAAGTTGGTGGCAAAAGAAAAAGGAAAATTCAAGAGACAACAAGCAGGCCTGTTACTCGCTCGCAAAAGGAACAAAAAAAATAAATGTTATAATTCAGAAAATATGTCTTTGGCCTTGTTTTGTTGACTTCACCTTATCTAATTACTATTGTATGTATGCTGAAGACTGTGTTGTTTCCAAACTTTCAAGTATGTTCTTGTACACGTGAAGTTTTGGAAATGTTAACACTCAATTAATGAATAGTGTTATAAATATTTATGTATTAATCGTCTGTTCAGTAATGGTCCACCTGGAACCAGTTGCAAAGTTTAGAGAAGCTGCCATTGACTTTGCAGCAAAACATTGCATTTGGGTGTGTTAATTGATGTAAGAATTGCATATGCATATTAGTCACATGCATTTATAAAAACACCTAAGTAACTGCAAACATCTTTCTTGTACGTGTACAGCAGGATTATGTGTAAATTATTACTTACCTTTGCCTTGCTTGGGCATTCTAATTTTGTCCTTTAATCATTTGTGTGTTCTTGTTTCAATAACATCTCAGAATGTATAAAAATATATATACACACACACACACAGAGTGTGAGTGTGAGTGAGTGTGGGTGAGTGTGAGTGAGTGAGTGTGAGTGAGTGTGAGTGAGTGTGTGAGTGTGTGTGAGTGTGTGTGAGTGTGTGTGAGTGTGTGTGAGTGTGTGAGTGTGTGTATATATATATATATATATATATATATATATATATATATATATATATATATATATATATATATAGTACTATATAAACTGGTATACATGTATTTTACAAACTAATACACTTCATGCTTCCTTGTGAAAGCACACTATTTTAATAATACAGGCATAATGTTTGAGAAATATCCTAAGTATGAGACTCTAACAGTATTGTGCTTAAACAAATGTTTATTACTTCATTCAATCATGTTTCTCACCATTTAAATAGGTTTCATACAAGGTATACTTACTGCCATCAATGTTGTGTGTACTCCTGCAATATTAAAAAAAATAAAATATAATATATAAATATATATATATTTTTATAAGAGAGATATATTTAGATATATATATATACACACGTATTTAAACTCATGCAGACAGGGAGTTAACCAGACTTTCACATACACACAGAAATGTAAGCGGGGAAAAAACATTTCTTTTTGCAGGTGTGTGTTTGTACTGATATGCCTGGCTAAGAACTATTTTCACACAGTGTTTTTTTGAAAACTAACAAAGACCACTATGTGAACGATTTCAAAGTCTAGGGATGTTTTTCAGAAACGAGATAAAAGAAGGAGAAATGTTTCTCCCACAGTCCCATATCACTAACCACAACTGTTAACCCAATTAGATTTACAAAGCCAATTGGCGTTTGAAATAAGGAGTCAAAGTAGTTAGTTTTGATGACCTTGACAAGGAAAAACAGGAGTTTGTTAGCCATTCAGCACATTCATTTTGATGAGCAAATAACACAGACCTGCACACAGCTTTTGTGCTACTCAGACATGGCTGATGAATTCGTTACCAATATTAATCCCCTTTTAGGGTATAAGTACATGATCTGTGAAGCCATCTTGAACAGTCGCGGACAGAAAGCAAGCACACGCCAAATCGATGATTTCATTCGAGCAAAATATCCTTATTACCAAGACCGTAAGCATGCACGGAATTTTAATTCCTCAATAAGATTCACTTTATCAAGTAATGACTTTTTTGAACGTGACCAGGATAAGCTACAACACACCTATGGTTTCTGGAAGATTGCCCAGGAAAAACAATTTCTCCTGAAAGACGGCACTTATATTGTCGTGAAAGGCATATTTATTCCTAATGGCAATAGCAATGTATCCGCTACTACTGATCCATTTGAATCGATACGTGCTGCAATATCTGCAGCCTCCATTCCTGAAACCCACATTGTACAAGAACAAAAGTACTATGATTATGTACCAAGCCTTTCAGCTGAAAATGCATTGGAATGGGAACCCGAAGAAATGAACCTACCTCCCGACCAATTATTTGAAGAAAGCATTGGCGATTCCTATGAGCGCTTCCTGGAGGAGATATGTGTCATACTGGATTCAGCGGTTGGGTCAAGCGTGGATGAAAATGCCTTGCATTTCTGGAGCGACCAGTTGCAGCCAGGCGAAGAGTTAATTCTAGAAGAATGGTAAATATAACAATCGTTATGCGTTGACTCTGCGTTTAAATTTTTTTTTTTTTTGTAACCACCATTTTCACTTTCAATGCGTGGATACAGCGTAACATTGCAGACTGCATAACATGTAGCGATCACAAACAAATTGTTTCCTAATACAATATAGTAGAACCTGAAAGAGTAGTACACATTGCTGACGGTATACATATACGTACTTTCCTATCCCTTTAAACATATTAGCAACATTTTTCCATAACTCTAACACATACCTGTTTTGTTATCATGCAACATCTACAACATTGAAAACCGGGTCCACCACGTATGACGTGGGACCCTTGTCATGGGCCAAGGCGTCCTTAAAAAGGATTACGGATGTAAGTCCCGCCCCCAAGCGACGTGCGCGCCTCAAAGCCTATTGGCTGTCATGTTTTGTTATAGTAACGGTAACTGCAGTGTGTCATACAGTGGGGGCGTAAACTGGGCGTTAGCCAAATGTTAATTGAGTGGGAGGAGTGTTAGCGTGCGTTTCACGCTGGTTTATCATGACGTCACACGTATTGCATTTGCGCATTGTGTTATCGGCCGTCCTTTCTGTCCAAACACGTCTGTTTAAAAAGAATACAGATGTACTCGTTTAGAACGAATGTAGTTTCGTATTCATTGTATTTGAAATAAAGATTTTATGTTTAATGATATTTTCAAGATGTATTGAACGCACAACGTACGCTTTGTTTTGCGCATGCGCAAACAGTTAGTGCAGCCAAGCGTGAAGTGCGCGCGCACACTAAGATGTGCGCGCACATTTTTCAGTATACAGGCAACGTTCACATCATATACATAGTTATGCCTGCTACAAATTTAAAGAAACATTACATACTGATGTACACTTGTACTTCTAACATATAAGTGAGTGACGTGTGTATGTACACAATCATATAGAGCTGTGTAATGCGTTGTCACGGATACATATATAGTAAGGTGCCATCTTTGACCATCATGTGTTTGCTGTATTTCAGAGATGTCGGGGAAGATACAATCGGATCAATGTATGATTTCAGAAGAGTCTACCTTTATATGAGATGATTGTGAGGAGGAGCCACCGACTACTATACTACATATGGAACTAATTTTATATTGCTTGCAGCGCTTATTAACAAACAATTAAAAAAGTGATACCCTTATGCCTATATTGCATAAGCACTTAGGGCCTCATGCAGAGAGCATAGAATTTTAAAAATGGCGAATTTCATAAAAAGTAGCTTTTTTGGAGAGTTTTATTCTCCATATGCAGAAAAGTGCGAATTCTGCTATGTTTAACATGGATGCGTCTGGCGAGTTTAAATTGGCGAGATGCGCGCTTCAGAAACGTGTAAAAACAAATTCGCGCCTTTTTTTTCCCCTTTACTATAGGCGGCGAGCGCCATCTTGCCATATTTTCGTGGCGCGGCAAAAATGCGAGAATCGCGCCTTTTTTTGGCGCGAACAGCCGCTACTTGCCGTTCGCACCTCTCTGCATTCGGAGAGTTTTAAAAATGGCGCGATTGAGGTTCTCGCCAGCCGCGAGGCGAGTTTTAAACATAGAAATAAAAAAAAGGCGCGTTTTTCGCAACTCGCCATTTTATGCCGTTTTCTGAGGGAAATTGAACAAAAAATGGCGAGTTTTGCAATAACGATGCTCTCTGCATGAGGCCCTTAATTAACATAATGATGTTGCAAAATAGTGCCTATTGAATTTTTCTTGAGTGTTCTTTAATGACTACTAACATTTTATGACATGGTGTGTTTTTTATATAACAACCATTCCCACTCTGCTAACACATTTGTGTATTCTATTGTGTAATGGAACGTATGACTGTCGAAACTATGTAACAATAATAATAATAATAATATGAGCATGTTCATGTATAGGGCTGCTAGTTGTACGCAGCGATTTACAGACACATGTTTCAGCCTGAGGTCCCTGGCCCGTGGAACGTACAAATGTTTTTTTGCCGCATGAGGCACAGGGAGATAAAGTGACTTGGCCAAGGTCACAAGGAGCCCACACCGGGAATTGAACCAGACTCCCCTGCTTCAAACTATCAGTGCCAGTGTGTGTCTTTACTCACTGAGCCACTCCTTCTCCCAATGTAAAGGACACTTACAACCAAGTAGCCATTTATATTTAAAATCTCTTGTTACATGGGTATGTAGATAAAATGGTTTGGGACTGTAGCAAATAATGTTACTGGCCAGATGTTATGGTCCCCTCCAATGCATGATGTTCTGAATATGACATCACCATCATGTTATGAAGTACGTTTCTGTGTATATTTCATTAACCTAACTAACTATAGTTTATGGTGTTTATTAATCGTTTAAAAATACATAGTATAGTCAATATGATGATATAAGCTACCATAATAAAGCTGGTGTTATCATTTGTCGGTGTTATACATGGATCCTACACAAATTGATAGAGACACAAAAGGTTGTCTTAAAAAGTGTGTCTATGCTAGTGATGAATGTGCTCCCGTAAGTAAACAAATAAGTACAGTTATCCCCTTTTCTCCAAACACCTCTATATTACATTAATGGAATTTATAAGGAAACATACATAAAATGTGATGAAATGTGAGTAATCATTTTGTAATACAATGCACATGAAAGCTCAAGAGTAGCTAAATGCATATACATGATACAGAAAGTACATGTATGTTACATTTGTCTTTAAAACAATATGTTGTGTTTTTACTTCAAATAATTATAGGAAGATTGAGGTAGGCACATCTTATGAGAGATGTCAGCAAATATACATACCATGATCAGTCATACTGGAGATATACCTATAATGCAAAGGAACAATATATAAATTGCAAACATTGACATGCCATCTTCAGTACCGTAAACAACACAGCAAAGTGTGTATTTTGTGTTAAATGTGCAACACCATGTATATTTAATCACATTCAAAATGTAAATGAGCCTGGTGTACACATCATATGGATGTACATGTTACACTGCACCAATAACATTGTATGTAAGCATACTAGAAGCATGAATGAGTATGGGCATAATATGTGAATTGTGTTAGCATAAGGAACAACACAATGCTAAAATATTAGTGCTTTGTTACCCCAGTTGTATTCACATACACACAACTAAAGTACAATTGAAGAGGGATTATATAACCTGTGCAACAATAACATACCGGTGCCACATCCCTTTGTGCACACAGCAGAGAAAAGAAAGGTGTGCAACCCATATTCATCTGTGTCCTAACAGAAGGTTATATAAAAAAAAATTATTGTTAAGATAACATAATGTAAGTATAAAAGTAGAACTTGGAACATATCTGTTTTTACTTACAAGAAAAAAATGAATTGATGAGATTCTGGCGTGTCTGGCCACCACTGGCTGTTTGTTCATTTTCAGCAGCTACATGGGTGGGATGCTCGTCTACCAAAGGCTCAGCTAGGTCTGATTGTACATTGTGCCTGAGTGCAACATTGTGCAAAATGCAACAGGCAAGGATAATATCAGAGACTTTTTGAGGCTTGTATAGAAGAGCCCCACAAGTTCTGTCCAGACACCTAAATCTGGTCTTGAGTAGGCCAAATGTCCTCTCTATAACAGATCTTGTAGATATATGGGCTGCATTGTACCTCTCCTCTGCTTCAGTTTGAGGGTTTAGCACCGGAGTCAAGAGCCACGGCCTAATTCCGTATCCTGAGTCACCTATAATGAATGGAGCACACATAAGCTGACATTAGTGATCAAATTGTACAATGCCAACATTCCTAAATACAAATGTGTTTTGTGTTAGAACATGTAAATCTGTACTCACCCAGCAGCCAACCATATTCAAAATGTCCCTCTTCGAACGCATGGAAGACTGAAGAGTTCCTCAGGATAGAGGAATCGTGACTGGAACCAGGGAATTTGGGTACCACATGCATTATCCTCATCGTGGCATCACATACCACCTGTACATTGAGTGAATGGTAGTGCTTCCGATTGCGGTACACATGCTCACTCTGACTAGGTGCAATCAAAGCAACATGTGTGCAATCGATTGCACCCAGCACACATGGTATCCCTGCTATATTATAAAAGCCAGTCCTGACTTCCAGCCACTCTGTCGCCTCTGTAGGAAAATGAATATAATTCCTAGCGCGTCTATTGAGTGCATAGAGAAACTGGGTCAAGGCCCGCGAGAATGTAGATTGCGAGACCCCGCCCACTATGCCCACAGTTGTCTGGTATGACGCGGAAGCAAGATAATGTAATGAGCACAGCATTTTAACAAGCCCAGGGACTGCACGACCTCTGGCTGTGAAAAAATCTAAATCTCCCCTTAACTCCTGATAAAGAGCTAAGATTGCTGCTGAACTCAAACAATAGCGACTTACAATCTCCTCCTCACTCATCCCATCTAACAGGGTTCTCTCCCTGTACAGACGCGGACGAGGCACAACTTGTCTCCTCTGTCTTCTCCTCTGATCTCCTGTCCCTCTCCCTGTCCCTCGGCCTGTCCCTCTCCCTGTCCCTGTCGTATCCGCGTCACTGTCCCTGTCCCTGTCCCTCGGTGTGTCCCTCCCTTGCCCTATATGATTGTCTTCATCATCAAGCATGTCATAGAAAAGAATGTTCCTCCGTCTCCTAAACAATCTCAACATTTTGAAATGAGTAGCTGTGAATGAGCAGGTAATGGGCGTCCTTTAAATAGGTATAATGATGTCAGGTGACATAGTAAAATGCAAGGTTTTACATGAACATAATAAAGTACTTGTGTGGCAAGCTGTGTGCAGTTGTTGTGTGTATTCTGCAGGGAATGATGATATTTGCCAATGATGTGACGTGATGCTTTGTAGAAACATTGCTTGCAAATAAATAGTTGCATGTGCAATGCATGTAAAACTTGTGAACGCAAGAGTCAGTCATGTAATGAGACAAAAAGGCTGAGATTGATGTGGGAAAAGTTTTGTGTAACATGTGTAATTAGCCATGTTATTGTGACATGTTGCCAACAATGAATAGTCGTGTGCATATGCATGCATTTGTGTAATGAGGATAGTTGCTATAGAATGAGTTTACAAGGTGTCCCAATGATGAATTACTGTACATGTGCGTATAAGTTAGGTTGAAGTGCTTGTAATGCAACGGTTATAATGTAAATATGCAATGTGATTGCGCGTCCAATAAGTGACGTCATGAAAATAGGGAGGACCAAACGTAGATGTAAACATGAGAATTTAGATGTACATGAACGTTTAAAGATGCGTGACACATTACAAGCATTGTGTAATGTAAAGGAACATGAATATACGGTGTATGTGTGACATGTGTGACATGTGTAACATCATGTAAACAATTGTCGATCAATGCAGTAAAATGTGTGCTATGATGTGAGGTTCTCCTTTAAGAGTTGAGTATAGTATTTTCCCTTGCCACATCATCACATGATGAGTAATGTGACCCGCAAATGCTGCAAACATGTAAAAGTATAATGTTATGCAAATAATACACGTCAGCCGTGACACAATGCAGGGAATGCCCCCCACACTGTAATGCAAATGACGTTTGTATTGTGAGCAATGAAACGTAAACAGTACTATACTGTTATACGTCCCCGCTCCATTGACTCCATTGATGTACAGAAGATTTTTTTTTTCTAAGTGCCGTTCCGGCAGCCTTAGCGATCGTTCTCCCGTCCAAACTGCCAACTTTAGTTGGCGGGAGAAATCGGCCATAACATCTCAATTTCGTAGTGCCGATCAGCCCCGATAAGCTGTTTTTTTTTGTTGAATCCAGCCGATTTAAAAAAGTGGCGATCAGTGGCGAAAACAGGCTTATCGGCAGCCGACTGGCCATAACAAAATAATCGGCTCCGAAACCTGGCGAAATCAAGCACTTATCGGCGCTTACTGAATCTCAAACCCAATTTTGGCTATAAAATGGTGATAATTCCCTTATCAACGCTTACTGCATGAGGCCCTATATCTGTGTGATTTTGGGCAAATCGCTTCATATGCAGTTTCATTATTCCTTTCCTCATTCCTTCTTTTGAAGGTTTCCATGAAGATCAGAGCATCAGATACTATATGTGCTTTAAGATCCCACCATAGTTGTGGCTGCATAAATACTGTATAAAATTGCTCTTTAAATTTAAACACAAAAATATCTTAAACAATTTTTATAAAAAATATAATGCATTGCCTCACAATGAGTAAACTATGTGCATAATAAAAGCTATTGTCTACAAATGTACATTGTTACAGAAACCTGATTTAGGCACTTTACCTTTTAATGCATAAAATCCAGGCAAATTTACTAGTGTGGAAATTAACAAAATGGCACGCACGCACGCACACACGCACACACGCACACTTTCCATACCTGTTCATTGTGTGCATGGAATTCGGGTGTGTTCCAAGACTCTCTCTGAGTCTGCACTCTGATTGGCTGAGAAAGGTATGCTGGGAGTTGTAGTCCTACTACCTTTTTGCACAGATTTACACACAAATATTTACAGCCCCAGCCATCTAATAAATATTCTCCACATCTCTCACCGCACACTACTCTCGCTTTCTGGAAGCTGATGAACAGGGGGAGAAGAGAGCTGCAGATGCCGGGTGAGTCCTCACGGAACCCCTGCTCGTGCCCGGCATTTAAAAAAATAATAATTTTGTGATCCTGGTAATAACGCGGTCTCATTCTGTGACCCCCAAGCATCACGTTATAAAGGAGTTCAGCTGTAAACCAAAAGAAATAAAAGGATTTTTTTTCAATATACAGCTGCGGCCGCCTTTATCCTAATGCGGCTGGATCTGCGGCGCTCTGATAACCGCGGCCAGATGCGGTATATTTTCTTTTTTTCCGGAACGGTTTCTGGTATGTTAGCGCTCGGATTTTTAGCGCTGTCTGCTATGCTGCAATACCGTCTAAAAACACAGGTGGGCGTTCGCGAGCGGTTGTCTTAAAAGTCTAATGTCTAATGCATGTCTAATGCATTATGTCTGTGTGTGCGTGCGCAGTATTTGTAAAATGGAAGATTTACAGTATACAGTACTGTTTTACAAAAAATATAGCATCGCGTCTTCTTCGAATATAAAATTATCACATTTCTATACAGTATTGTGTGTACTGTATTATTTTGTAATCAGTACTTTTACTTGTTTTCATACTCTTTCTATATTATGCGTGTACCGTACAGTACTGTATGTCTCATTTGAACATTGTTGAAATGCATAGGCGTGTTACAGTATCACATTTCAGCGCATACAGCGCTCTCCCTCTCGGCCCTGCACACACACACGGCTAAAGTACTATTTCAACTTCTTATCTTCAGTACAGTACACCTCTCCCAATCAGATGGCTTTCTGGCTTCAATCATCCCGAACCTGTAATCATATTCCTGCGTGTATAACGTACAGAGCCTGGTGTCACATTTCAGCGCCTGCATGTAATCCTCTTTGGGAAGGGACCTAGTTGATGATTAATGTGCATGCGTGTATAACTTCACATTCATGTGGAAGTTCAAGTCTGAAAAAAAAATATTTTTTGTTGTTGTTTTTGTTTTGTTTCCAGACATGTGTGCCTGCATAAAAATTCTTGTTATTCTGATATTCTATCGGTACTGTAGCTTTTTAATGCGACACTGGCCATTCACATGCTTTATGTGATTTTTATTGATTTGGGGGTGTGGGGATCAAAACATTATGATGACCCGTTGAAAATATGTCTTTGAACTACAGTACAGCTAATCCTTCATGCATCTTTACCCCCTCCCCCCGCAGACACACACAAGGCTGAAGGATTTCAACTTCTTATCGACACCTCTCGCAAACCATTCATTTTCAAATCCATGGCTAATCCATTATGCTAATCCATTATGATGACTCATACATCCACCCCCCCACCAAACCTTTGAGCCGTTGTTTACGGTAACGCATGCGCACTTGTGATAAACCCTTCTCGAATTGAATATGTTAATCTGATTAGCCAATGAATAAAAATGTAAGCCTTCTTGAATAATCCCCCCCCACAAACACACACATTCACAGTGAATTTAAAGTTCAAAGAAAAAAAATTAGATTTAAAAAATATTCTTAGGGGGGCGGGGATGGCTGTTTCAATTATTATGATTATCCTGAATGTAATGAAATATTTATTTTATTTTATCAGGAATAAACAATACAAATAATCATATTCAGTGTTTATCTTCTTTGTACACGTACAGTATTGTTCAGTAATGTACTGTAGTTCTTCTGTCAGTTGAAATTTGAGGGCTGGTGCATAATCATGGAAGAATGAAAAATACAAATAATCATGAATAATGCACATTTATAATAATAAAAACAGTAATACAAATGTTTAGTCTTTCTCTTGTTAGTGCAGTTAAGTGCATATAATTGCATTTTGTACAGTATAACTACTCCATAATGGACTATGCCGTTACTACTGTCAAACTACTGTATACTGGAACCACTGTACTGTAAAATACTTTGAAACAAGATTGGTAGTGCAGTTCTCTGAAAATTAAAAATTTGTGCATTTAAGTGCATATAATTGCATTGTGTACAGAATAACTACTCCATATTGGACTATGCAGTTACTACTGTCAAACTACTGTATACTGGAACTACTGTACTGTAAAATACTTTGTAACAAGATTGGTAGTGCAGCTCTCTCTGAAAATTAAAAATGTGTGCAGTTAAGTGCATATAATTGCATTGTGTACAGTATAACTACTCCATATTGGACTATGCAGTTACTACTGTCAAACTACTGTATGCTGGAACTACTGTACTGTAAAATACTTTGAAACAAGATTGGTAGTGCAGTTCTCTGAAAATTAAAAATTAGTGCAGTAAAGTGCATGCTGTATACTGTAAAACAATCTGTGCCATACTTACCTGTATCATACTGTACTTGGTGTGCCTGTACTTACCATACTACAGTAAAGTACTGTACCATACTACCTTCCTGATGCTTGCCCATTACACTCTATCACAATAGTCAACACAGTCGCAATATGGTCGATATATTTATTACATCGTTCCACGGTGAGTACATGGTTCCAAAAACTCATTATGCCATTTGCCAACTCTTCCTTTTTTGAGGGTTTTACCACTTTTCGGATATGGTCCTTCAGCTGATGCCAGACCATTTCGATAGGATTGAAGTCTGGCAATCTGTCATTGGAGGGGGAAAAAAGGAAAATTATTTAAAGAGATACACAGTAAACAGTGGGAAAAAATGAGACACGGTTACCGTACTTACTCCGCTGGCATCTTCACCCAGTTGATACCGCAGGCAAGAATATGCGCAGTTGACGCGGTGTGCTTCGGATCATTGTCTTGGTAGAAACGGTGACCATCTGAGAATTCACGTGTGATGTATTCCACAATCTCAGGCACTATTTGCTCTTGGAAAAAAAGCTTTATTCATGATTCCTGTAACAAGAAAAGAAAAGTGCTCAAAATAATGCACACTACAGTAGTACAGTACAGTGCAGAACGCTACAGCATGTGACTTTGTGCATTATTATACTGTATCATCAAAGATGATGATGCATCCTGGTCCACGCCTAGAGATGGCACCCCACACATGCATCTTCACTGGGTGTTTTGGACACGGCTTCATAGATATGCGTCCTTTTTTGTGGAATGCAAAGGTGGCAAATCTCTCCAGTATACACTAGACTCGTCAGTAAAGATGCAATTCTGAAAAGTTTCACCACTGTTGATCCATGCCTGTGCATGGACCACTCTCTTTATCTTGTTGATGTCCCTTATCATAGGGTACGCTCTGTAATGACAAGGAATCATTTTATAGGTACAGTACAGTTTATTAAACCACACTTTTCACCTCCTGTACTGTCCAGTACTAACCTCACACGTCCATATATCCATCCAATTCCGTGTCTCATTTTCTTAATGCTGGTCTCTGATACGGATATATTGTGATTTTTCTGCAGAGTGTCTTTGACCCTTAAGGCACTCTTCTCATCATTCTCTTCACTTATTTGATCAACAAGAACAGTTGTCTCCCTACAGTTTAAAGGAAAAACAACAATACGTTACAGTAGGCCACAAGTACAGGTACAGTACAACATTTATGCTCAGGCCTACAGTATGGCCAAATATACTTTCCCGGCCAGCTTTATTCTAAAGCTTGCCAGGTTAAATGCGGGCCAACCGCGGGGCTTGTCTCCGATTTGAATCGGAGTTTCCCGCGCCGCGGCCGCTTCAATAGATAAGCGCTAATGGCGCTTATTATTGAAAGCGCCCGAGGCGCGGGAAAACCAGCCGAAAACGGCCCAAGATAGCCGCGCGCCGTCCGCGGGTTAAAAATACCCGCGGAGAAAGCCGCATTAGATTAAAGCGGGCCGCCACTGTATATATTACTTTAATATAATAGTTATACTGTATAAATATACAGCGATAACAATAATAGATAGATACTGTATAGATTAGAGTTATATAAATATACAGCGATAACAATATTGTACTGTATATATATACAGTATAACAGATATATACACTATATAACATATATATAACAGATATAATATTAACGGTACTTTATGTGTGTGTCATAATGTGAGTAAACTGTGTACTGAAATGGGGGGTTGTGAGTGCGTGTGTCATAATGAGTAATAATGAAGTGAGTGGCAATTGATTATAAGAATGTACTGTAGGAATGCAATTATGATAAGTGAGGAAGGAGGTGCAACACAAAACAAATTGTACAGTATATCTAGTAATTGCTAGGGAAATGGTTCTGTTAAAAACAATAAGCCATCTAACCAATAAAAGTGCTATTGCAGTCCTGCACGGTACAGAAAACATACAGTACAGTATTCAAAATACTTTACAGTATACCTGTAGTATAGTACTTACGCGGTAGTTACCGTTGGTGTCGTCTTGACTTTTTTGGTCTTACCATGGGCATGATAGCTCACGGTGGCTGCTGGTACAACGAGGCCATAAGTACTTAGCCAGCGATGAATATCCGTAATTCCTCTCGTGTACATCTCCTTTATTCTCATGCTGAGATCCTTAGAATTTTTTTTAACAGACATCGCTGCGTGTAGAAAGAAATACAAGCACAAGAATGTATATTCGATGTTTAGTCGATGTGTATTCAATGTGCAGTGAATCCACAAAATGGATGGTGTATTTATACTTTAATGACTCACATTAGAGTACGTCCACTTTTAACACCTGCACCTCATCGCCATGCATAAAAGGTGACACACATTGCATACCCTCCTACTCGATGATCTGTATCTGAACTTGCCCTTGTCCAGATACTGCATTGTGCCATCTGCTTCCATGGATCAACCCTAATTCTATGGACGCAAGAACCCACTGTCTTCTGCCGTGTCTGTCGTGCAGAAAAAGCGAAAGGCGGAAGCCATTTCCAAGCCAAGGCCAAAGCGAAAGGCTAAGGCTAATAAAGAAAACCTTCTGACGACTCCAAAGGCTAAGGCTTTTAAGAAGCCTTATCATGTTAAGAAGAAATTTTGTGATGTACACTCAATGCAAAACAAATGGTCAACTTCTCCATCAGCCCTCACCGCCGCTGCCGCTTCTCTCCCAGAAATCCAGAGGACACCTTCTCCATAAGCTCTCACCACCGCTGCCGCTTCTCTCCCGGAAACCCAGAGGACACCTTCTCCATCAGCCCTTGCCGACGCTGCCGCTTCTCTCCCGGAAACCCAGAGGACACCTTCTCTATCACTCCTCGATGACTCTGTTGCTTCTCTCCCGGAAATCCACAGGGCCCCTTCTCCATCACTCTTCGACGACTCTGTCGCTTCTCTCCCGGAAATACACAGGACAATTCCTCCATCACTCCTCGTGACGCTGCCGCTTATCTCCAGGGAACCCCCATCTCATCCTCTTATGCACCCATCCACCCAGATGTCCACAGCACCCCATGCACAAGATCCAGCTCGTTAGACCGCATGCTGAATGGGTTACGTGTCGATATCCCTGGGAACTCTATGCTGGGAAAGATAGATATTCTTTTAGAGACCATGCTAAATATGGATCAACGGATGGAGAAGATGGATCAACAGATGGAGAAGATGGATCAACGGATGGAGAAGATAGAGACTGACATAGCGGGGATACATAATTTGCTTGGAGTTCATGCCCCTGTATATTGGACGCTGGAGCAGGAGGGTGGCATGGATGGGATAAATGGGACCTTCAGTCTTCCATCACCAAGCGCACCCCCTCCATAAGAAGAATATGTGTTCATATATGCCGTTGATGAGGATGACATGACAACCCCGTCAAGACCACGCCAGGAGACAACACTGACAAGGCAACCAAGACAGGAGGAAAGCATCCTCCCAGATAACCTACCCTCGCCCGCTGCCACAAGCACACCCGCTCCCAGAAGAACACCCGCTCCCAGAATCCAACCCACATACGCTTGCATTGAGACAGTGCCTGACATCATCCTGCGCGAGATGCCCCAGCCACTCAGGGAGAAGTATAGGTTTGCAAGTGCTGGTATATCCCAGAGGCATGCCATGTTAATTTTCAAGCACCACGTGCAATACCCGGTGTACTGCGGGTGGGCCCACAATGTAAACTACAAAGGGAATCGCGAGAAAAGGGCTCTTCCTGAAAATGTAAGAAAGACTATTGTGGAGGAATTGCGGCGCTATTTTACAATTGCCGATACTTTAATGAAAATCGTGCGAGACTCCATTAATGGCATTTTGCGGCATACAAGGCATCAGCCCTGGAAGGACAATCTGCTGGGGATCGAATTCGCTGCGTGATTGTTCGTCTGTTAAAATTTTGATTCATTTCTGACTTGCTCATTGTTTTAAATTGTATTCTAATATGTTTTTAATTACAGTACACCGGAAATGTTTTTTTACTTACAGTACTCCACCAATAAAAAAAATGTTGATTGTTGTAGATTGTATTCATAAAACAACTTTTCTAAAACTTAGGTCAACATCACTTTAAGAAGCCCAATTGAACTTAGTGCATTCAGGCCCTAGTGCTTTTAACTTGCATTAGAATTAATATAGTTTTGCATTATGTGGGAGAATTTAACCAGTGATTCCGTTCTCTTCAACATTGTGTTGAATAGCTTGGATTTGTTACTTGTACAGTAGTTTAAACTTGAAATTAACTCATAGGAATATAATGAAACAATCATTTTCTTTTTCTTTGAATTGCTTGTAGGCAAATAATGCTGTGGGTGTAAGCCCTTAATTTGTTAAAAATGCTTATAGCGATGGCTGGTCCAGCTATCACTCTACCTATCCTGTCACTATCTGTGTCTTACTAGAACTTAAATGACAGGATACGTAGAGTGATAACTGGACCAGCCATCGCTATAAGCATTTTTAACAAATTAAGGGTTTTCCCCCTCCTCATGCTGACTTCCTGAGTGACCGGAGTGGTGGTGCATGTGCTGGGCCCTCCCTCTTTCAGCTATAGGAAGGAAGTGTCTAAATTATAGTATGGAGTTCAGCCCCATAGATGTTGGTGCGTCTCCTTTGGTGGTGCCGGAGCAGGCCTGCTTCGTGCCGATTACTGTCAATGGGTGCCGGATGTCTCGACATCACGGGTTGGAGGATGTGTCCTTACCGACATCTTCGTCCCATGGAGAAGCTGGTCCCGAGAAGCGGTGGAGTCATGAGGTTGCGAAGCCCGTCTTAAAGGCTGTGGTGCTGCTGGAGGTCCAGGAGAACCCTGCACCAGAGGAGGACATCGGAGCTGGTCAAGACACAACCGCTGAGGAAAATATCCCTTCCAATTACATCTTTTACTTGCACTTGGGTGAGATGACATCACTTTTTACTCAACAGAAGTCCGCTGCGGCCTTGCTGCAGGAGGAACCTGGCAGAGCCTTGTTTTCCTTGGCGCAGGGTGAGGCACTTCGGTACAACCAGAAGCGATGTCACTGCTGGCGCAGAGCAAGGGCTTGCCTGAAAGTCTCGCGAGCTTGGATATTTCTGATGACGACGTAAAGATGGCCACCTTGTCGGAAACGGAGCATCCTTTGTTGCCTACTGGAGCGAGTACCGGACATGGCCCTATTCTTAATAGAACGAGACTGCTATTGGTAAAGAGTGCTATGGTGGACCACTGGTGGGAGGAAGGTCAACTATCCCAGGAAGAGATAGCCGAAGCCTTCCATAAGAACCCCCAAGCGACCCTCTATATTTTTCCAGGAGATTGAGTTAAGTGAGCCTCAGTTCTGTGTACTACCTGGTCAGGGACATGGCCAAAAAATCCAAAGGTTAAGTAGAGCTGACCAAGCTATCTGTAATAGGTACCGACAATCTCACGGTTATACCTTCTCGTATTTACCTGAGCCCATAAATAGATCAACACCTCTATGAGTGGTTGAGATTGGCAGTCCATTGAGAATGTTACAGTCAAAACGAGTGATGACAGATTTATTAAAGATGATAAGATTAGCTCGATAATGGAAGAATGGCTTGTGGGCACCTGTATTTTCAAAGATAGAGTAGAGGTTAGACAGTGCCCTGGTCCTCCTAAGGTATTTTATATCTGGACCAAGATATTCGATGGGAGGGTGGTCAAGAAACCAGATCCAAAACATTATAATTGAGGGTTTTCCTTGTATCTTCCCATTGGGAGAATAAGTTTCTGAATGTTTGCTGTCATCAGTGGATGATAAAGGGTTAGTAATCTGTGTACAGTATGAGGCTAATTGTAAATCTGCTATAACCTGTATTTGTTTGCAGAGACCAGTGGATGGATGGTACCCATATTTGGATCCAAGTCAGGACGTTGGATGTTTCACCTAGGGGAGAGAATAGCGATGGCTTGTCCAGCTATCTCTCTACCTACCCTGTCATGTAAGTTCTAGTAAGACACAAACAGTGACAGGCTGTCCTATGGTTTATCCCCTCCTCATGTTGACTTACTGAGTGACCGGAGTGGTGGTATTGACTTCCTGAGTGACCGGAGTGGTGGTGCATGTGCTGGGCCCTTCCTCTTTGATCTACAGGAAGGAAGTGCCTAAATTATAGTATGAAGTTCTGCCCCTTAGGGGTGGGTCCTTCAGTCTGTGATTGGGGTTCCAACTATCTCTTCATGGTGTAGGAGCTCTGAGTCCTCCTCCCGGCTTGGAGAGAGACATGTGCTCAGTCCCTCATGGGCTTAGGCACTAATTCAACCCAGAAAGGCCTCACTATTGCCAGCAGGCCAGTACCATCCAGAAGCCTGGGATCTACCTTATCAACTAAAGCATTCACTGTAACCACATTGCAGTGGCTTCTATAATAAAGACCACCCTCATTTATACTTCTGGCTCTGCGGCAGTCAGTGTGGAGGGAGTATTGTGAGTAAGGACTGTCATGACACCTTCAGCCTTTGCTGAATCCCCCCTATGTCTGGAGGCGCTCTCTCCATAAGAAGAACTGGAGGAATCACTAAAAGTCTACCTGTCTTCCCCCACACCATTGTGGATATCTCAGCTCTCCTGTGCCAAACAGGTAACCAGCACTATACCTAGCAATAGCAATGACTAAATCTCCCGGGGGGGAGGGGGGTGGGGAGAGAAGAGGGAACATGTGCTAAATGCTTTTTGTATTTCTGAGGAAAAGGGGAGCATGAAAATACATGACATGGGTACTAACCAGTTATTTATATTATATGCACCTCTTCTCATCACATCCTTTATTCTGAATCTTTAAAGTCTACAAATAATGTGTAGTACTATTTTATGAATATACTTTTCTTCAGGGCATAAAGAAAATTAGAATTATTCCTAAGGACCTCTAGAAGCATGTGCACTGTTCAGTTTGAAAGGTTCTTTCAGATTTTTCCCAGTGCTGATGGCATACCTGTTACAGCATAAATGAACAGAAGTGTTTCATCTTATTCGTGTCTTCAAGCTGAAATCATGTGTCACATGCCCGAGTACTGTGGCATCTGTTTTTATCTTTATACTGTAACTAAAGAGATGTATTCACAGTCATTTCCTAGTGACAAATGTAATACATTTTTATTTGGTTTGAGGATCCACAAATACACACAGAAGGTTATGCATAATGTTTACTTTCAATCCTCGTGCTGACCTACTTTTTCATATACATGTGATTTTGTGCAGTTCTTTATGTGAAAAATATATTTTCAACAGGAAATTTAACTTGATAACATGCTACAGAATTATTGGGGTAAAGGTCCCCCCAATTGACTAGTGCTACAGAGCTTTATGCCCACATGATGATAATGAATTGCTGCATCCGGAGTCAAATAAAAATGAACAGTGGAGCTTATATGGTTTAACCCCTAGTTGGGACGTGGTCTGGCAAGACTATGAAGGGTTGTCTAGGTGAAGTCCTAAGACCCACCGAGACCCCATACATAAGTCCTGCAACACAATATACCAGTACACCTGGGGAAGCTCCGATTTCCAAAGTGGTATAAAAGTACTCACATAATGTCTTTGAATCATCCGGTTATTCGTGTCTCCACGCTGTTTGAAGATATAGAGGGAAATCGCCGTCACTGAGAAGGAGGGTGAGACAGCGGGCACGGCCGCACAGCAAAAATAGTTAGGCTGGACTGTGCTATTAAATGACTTTATTGAAGCATAGGAAAGTTAAAACAAGAGGAGGGGTGGCACCCCCCCCCCCCCGCGCCTCTAACGTGTTTCACCCGTTATGGGCTTTTTCAAAGAGTGATTTTACTCGTGCACAGCCTCCTGAAATACCGGAAGCAAACCGGATGTGACGTCACTCCACCAATTGAATGCGAGTACTCCTGGCTGGTATACAGGGAGACCACAATCCTGGTAAGTGTATGCACATACGAAGTTCATCAGGCACCAAAGGCATGCGCAAAGAACACAATTAATTAAAAACATTGAAAACAGACTATTCAAATAGGAACACTATATAAAACAACACACACAATATACTTAATCTATAATCGCACATCTTCATGGAGAATGGCACATACATGATAATATGTATAGAAAAATGTGACAAACCACTCATACATGAGGATGCGAAAAAACACTACATAATGGAAATATAATATAATATTAAAATCAAGTAAAGTGGGGGGGGATGAGAACTATCAATTAATTAATTCATTAGTAATTTAAATAACTGAGGTACATAATTCAACAGCATGCAACAGTCATAGAGTGTATTCACTGCTCCATGTTTCATTTCAATTTGTTACATATTAGTATATGTTTTAATTTTTGAATACACTCTATGACTGATGCCTGCTGTTTAATTTGTTGTCAGTTCCCCTAAAAATATACCAGAGAATCATACCTGACTCTCGGAAATATGTAGTCACATTGTCCCGGCAATATCTCCCTTTGAAAATGCTTGCAAGACTCGCCGCTAGGGTTCCCTGCTTCAGCATAACCAGAAAGGTAAATGAGGCAAAGGGATGCCAAGTGTCCCTGTAACTATAAGGTGTCCCTAGGTTAAGAGGTTAAGGGGGATACCAAGTTAATGCCCAGGTAGCCCAGAACCTATGGGTTCATGGGTGCTCCAACATATATGAGGTTGTGAGAGGACTCTCAGAGTCCAGTCTAAGTCTAAAGATATTGTGTAGGGAATAAAGGCTAAAAGAAAAATAAAGTGCAGGTTTCTATTCTATTCCCCATATCCAGAGACTTAGGAAAGTATTAAAAGTGTATATTTTTATTAATACTGTAATAGTGCTGGTATGTTCTGTTGTGCACTGTATATGAGCTGGGACTTTCGTAACCAATGCCCCATAGACTGTCAGGGCTACCAAGTTGGTGCCATTAAGTCTAGTGGACATCAGTGTTCAAAGTAGCCAAAGGATGGCAGAGGTGTGAAAGCCATTTGGGTAGCAGGGAAGGGCTCAAGTACCCACATCCTGGGAACAATGGCAGTCGTCCGGGCTGCCAATTGTTCTCCAGACTGGAGGAGCCTGACCCAGCAGGTGGCATGAGATAGCCAGGGACAAAGGTGGCAAGTTTGTGCATGTTCTTTGGCAATTTCAGATTTCCCACTGACCCGGCTTTCTAGACCAGCTTGGCTCCGATTAGCTACTGAGAAATTTCCCATGCGCTGATTGTCTGAAGTATTTTGTGAATGGAGCTCAAAATACTATAAGCAACGTCTGAGCCAATCAGTATTGAGATTTCCAGCTCCAGAAGTGTGGGCGGTCTTTTCAAAGATGCTCTTGTGCGAATAGCAGAGCACCGGCTTCAGTTTCCAGCCTGAGAAGCCTGCCCAAAAAGTTTCTAAGTCCCGTTTTTAGCTCCCAAGTTCTAATAATCAAATGTACTGTAGAGGTTGTGGCTGGAACTACAAGCCGAATTTAGTTCCAGTAGTTTTAGTACTATCCTCCGGTCAAAAAGAGTCCAAATTCTCAGAAGAGAAGGGAGCGGTGGCGTGGGCAACTTCATGACGATTTGGGATCCAGAGGTTTTTAGGCTAAGTTTCGGTCAGGGTAAAACTCTTATTTAGGGTTCCCTGAACCTAAAACAGTCTAGTTTTCGACCCCCAGTTAGTGTGCTTTTCGTCTGTATTTTGTGTTTCACTATGTGTATGTCTATTTCTGTGAATAAACTACAATTTATTTCATTATCTTGATTTGCTCAATGAAAGGTGTACAATAAAGCTGGTCTCCTGTGACAATCTGCATTAAGAAAGACGTTCCATAGACATGCTACTTAATGTACGCAGAGATTTGAAGAAAAAGACAGCTTGTGATGTGTTATCAAAATTACAGAATGTGATAAAGCAGTGGCTAACACCCAGGGCACGTGAGGTTGGGATTGTGGCAGGGCATAATGGTTCCAACTTGGTTGCATCAATAAAACAAAGCAACATGACACACATTCCTTGTTTCGCATACATAATGAATTTAACAGTCACTCTTTTCCTAGCTCAGTGTCGAAATGTGCAGAGCATTTTGTCACTTTGCAGAATAATATGTGCTCAATTCAACCGATCATCCAGAGAACACAATGCCCTGCATAGGCTGCAGGATCAAAACATCCTGCTTTATCACCTGCTAAAAATGGAGGGATGTACATGCTGGAACTCCATATGAAAAATTTGAGTGTCTCTATGAGCAGCAAGGGCAGTCAATTTTATGTAATGGAGCCTGTTAGACAGCTCGATGAGGACTACAGCATCTCATACAGTGGCATATGATTGGAGAGCTATGTAGGCTGCTGAGACTTTTTGAAGAAGCAGCAACTTTGTGAGCAGTGATGAAGATGGCATGTCAGATCATCCCTCTCATTTAAATTCTTGAACCAAATTTTGTTTGATATGCAGCATAATATTGAGGATGAAGATAATGATAATGATGTTGATGATAATATGTTGATGAGGATGATTATAAGGATGAGGATGATAAAATTGTGGAAATGGTTGATAAATGTCTTGAATAGTGGACAAAACGAGGAGAGTCCTGACGGAGCACAGACACTCCAAACGGATAAGATTCCTATAGCATGCACTCAATTTATGTATAGGAAAGTGACCTTACATGTAGCTATCACATACATAATTAGCAGGTGAGGATCAACAGTACTGGTCCAGAATGTATTGCATTAGTGATCATTTTAAAATCTTAAATGTAATTGGTATGCATTAAAATAGTGGAGTCCAGACTGTGAAAATTTATTTGTGAGAACAAGAAAATGGTATTAAACAGTGTCAGCACAATGTTCTCTTGTTCTTTAAAGGCATTTAAAGAAAAGCATAAATAGCAGATGGGTCAGTGCCCCTTTTCAGCTCAGTCGCTATATAGTAGGCATGTCCCGTCTCATTTTTTCTTAAGAAGCTGACAGGGCAACCTCCACCCTATGGATTTATTTGGATTACAAAGGACAGGGAAAGATACAGATGAAGAAAGAAGAAGATGAAGCTAAAGAAGATTGATTTGCCGACTGTTGAGGATCATTGCGCCGAGTGTCAAGAGATTCCAGCTGTTGCTGATGGACTCAGAATCGGAGGGTAAAGACGTCAAAAATAAGAAAAACATTGATTGTATTTTTTTAATGCGTATTTTTTATTCGTTGTTTTCTAATTGTGTTTTTTGGATCCTTGTTTTTTTAATTGTTTATTTTATTCTTGTTTTTTTATTTTGTTTTTTAGCTGATTAGTTTTTCTAATTGTGTTTTTTAGGCTTGATTTTTATAAATGTGTTTTTATGATGCTTGTATTTTAGGTTGCCCATTGACTGCCAATGTGTCTGCTATGCCCATTTCGAGCTATAGATAAATACAGTGAGAGGCAATGCAATATTTGGCAAATGCTTGTTTATAATTGTTATGTTTTGTATTTTTGTTTCTTGTTTTTTTGTTCATTATTATGTATTTTTTAAGGGCTTGTTTTTATTTAATTTATGAGTTGTTGACGTACTTGGTTTATTTAACCCTTTACGGTCCAATTAATTTTCACTAAGTGCGCCAGCAGGTATAATTTAATTTTCGAAAAAATAAATATATAGAGCTCAACCCCGTTATAACACGATCCGCACACACACTGCACACACACTGCACACTGCACACACTCACAGCACACTGCACACACTCACAGCACACTGCACACATTCACAGCACACTGCACCCACTCACAGCACACTGCACATTGCACACACTCAAAGCACACAGCGAACTGCATACACTCACAGCACACACACTACACTCACACCACACACACCACACTCACAGCCCCCCCCCCTACCCTGTACCTCCGGTGTCAGCTGCTGGGGCATCGTGGGGCTGCCTGCGGGGATCGATGCGGGGCTGGGGGGGAGGAATTTGGTGCGGGGCTGGGGGGATCGGTGCCGGGCTGGAGGGGAGGGGGGGTCAATGAAACATGTACCCAGGAATCCTGCCAGATTCCTGGAGACATGAAGACACAGTCCACTGGACATAATCCTCCCTAGGAAGCAGTTAGTGGCTCACAGCCAGATCTCCCTGCTTCAGCACAGACTAGAACAGTAAGACCGGGCAGGGTGAAATCCCATTCCAGGGTCCCCTGGTATTTGCCCAAACCCCCAGAACCCAGTATAAGGGTTCAGAGTCTTTCCCACCAGATATAAGTCCAGCGCTTAAAGAATAATAACGACAGTTTGCTAACTTTTGTTAGAAAGCTCCTAGCGTTCTGAAACTTGCTGTGCACATTGATCGGGTAGAAACATATAAAACAAACATAATTTAATTTTTATAGCGTTTTATAAAAATTGATGAATGAAAGTTCCCCTAAAATAGTGTTTTAAGCATGATAGGAATAATTGGGTTTTCGTTCAGAACACCGGAGACAGGGAAACACTCATTTATTGTAGCCCCCACTTAGTATGCATGTAGTGACTCACTGTAAATGAGCTGAGGATGTGCAGCTCTAAACTTCTAAGGCATCCCGCTGGCTTGATGCCACAAAATCTGTAAAAGTCTGTAGTTTAAAGGACTCAGTGTCCCTAAGGTGTTAGGTGGGGTGGGGTTCCACAAGTACCCCAATCCTAGTGTAAAGTCCGGGCAGTTTGGCAAATGGTGGCCAGCTGAGACTTACTGTCACCAGGTAGAGGGGCTGGGTCTCATATGCGAAGAAGCAAAAGTGCTATGTTCGCGTATGCCCTTAGCAGAATGAGAAGCCCCTCTGCCATGTGTCTGAAGAATTGAAACCCCGGGATAGGTGGTTCCCATGGAGAGATTAGTTGCACTGGATAGGTGTAGGGTTTTGAACATTATAAAAAACCCTGCAGCCCATCAGGAATGAGATTCCTAAGATTCACCTAAGATTCATCAAAGACTTTGTAAGATACCAAGATTCCAAGTGCCATTGCTGTGGTGGCAGAACGAAGGAAGTAGCTCTGTTGGAGTACACAGCGGTTGCGACTAGTGTCACTGACCGAGGACAGTTCCAAGCCGTTTTGCGAGTAACTCCCGCTCCTGGGAAATTGCTCATAAAGACTTTATTTTTCAAGATTTCATTCTGGAAACCATTTTTTTTGTTTGCCCCTGTCCCAGTAAGTGTATTTTGACTGTAATTGTGGAACATTGTGTACTGTATGTCTTTTCGTGGAATAAATTACAATTTATTTTACCTCCTTGCTTTGCTGAATCATATGATCCCTGTAGTAAATGTGTTGAGACCTGGTCTCTCATGACATTCCTAGATTCTGAATTCTTATTTTTAGAGACTAACATATTCTTTCTTTCAATCCATCCAACTTTTTCTAAAGCTTTGTTAATAGTCTCCTTTTTTTGCTAGAATTTGTTTTTCATTGGCGGAATTTAGGGTTGTGTAGACTTTTAAATCAGCTGCAAAGACTCTCAAACTATCAAGAACAGTATTTAAAACTGCAACACACTACCCTGAGCCATATCTCTGATGAAGCAGTAGCGAAACGTGTTAGATTTTTGGACTTATAAAGCCACCGTAGCTCCCTGTTTCACGTGACGTATGGTGTGGATTCCCCTCTGTGGAGGCTATTGGCTGGTGGCCCTACAGTTACCCATATGCGAATACAAACGTGAGTAGGCACAGCTGCTGTAATATCTCCTCCCGGCACCCCTAACCGTGTGCAAGGCACAGGGGAGTAGGAGAGGAGCAGTGTCTCCCTCAAGAAAATCTGAAGCGACAGGCGCAGCAGACGCACAACGGGGAGATTGTGGACTCCGCAATATTTGGGATATGAGCAGGACTATCCTTTCCAGGGATGCCAGAAAGCAGTTTTTATGAGTCTACTGCCACACGCTGGGAAGCTATCCAAAAACGCTCTTGTTGATTATACTAGCTGTAAGTGCAATATTGTTATAAACCAAGTCTTTTGTAATAAATATATTTTGCCATGATCTTTTTCCCTTTTGTTTCCATTGCATACTCCACTTATATTGGAGATCTAGCCTGTCTAGGGGCTACACTTGATTCCTCTCTCTCATTCTCCTCTCATATTCAAACGTTTCTAAAACTTGTTGCTTTTTCCTCCGCAATATCACAAAGATACGCCCTTTCCTCTGTTACTCGACTGCTAAAACTCTGACTCAGGCCCTCACTCTCTCACGTCTTGATTACTGCAACCTCCTGCTGTCCGGCCTTCCTGCCTCTCACCTGTCTCCCCTACAATCTATCCTAAACGCTGCTGCCAGAATTCCTCTACTCTTTCCTAAATCTGTCTCCGCATCTCCCCTCCTGAAATCCCTCTCCTGGAATCCCGTATCTCACACTCAACACTCAATTCTCCTCCTCACTTTTAAAGCTTTACATTCTTCTGCCCCTCCTTACATCTCAGCCCTAATTTCTCATTATGCACCATCCCGACTCTTGCATTCTTCTCAAGGATGTCTTCTTTCTACCCCCTTTGTATCTAAAGCTCTCTCCCGCCTTAAACCTCTCACTGACTGCCCTGCACCTCTGGAATGCCCTTCCCCTCAATACCGACTCTATCCCACCTTAAGACACATCTGCTTAAAGAAGCATATGAATAGCACTGGATAATCCTGGACACATGATACATAAAGCTTTGCCTCCTGCAGACGCACTTACTAGAATTCCCTCCTGCTGCCTCTGTACGTTCTCCCTACCTACCAATTAGATTGTAAGCTCCTCGGAGCAGGGACTCCTCTTCCTTAATGTTACTTTTTATGTCTGAAGCACTTATTCCCATGACCTGTTATTTATATTATTTGTTATTTATATGATATGTTTTACTACTGTGAAACGCTATGTACATTTATGGCAATAATGAAATACAATACAATACAACCTCTGATACTCCGAATAGGAAAAGAATTACAACATAAGCCATACAAAAATTGTAAATGCATGAATTTGAATGTATGAACTTTAAAGGGTTAATTAACCTTTATTGATATACTGTTATCTTCTTTTATTTTCATCTGGACAATATAGAACGTATATACTTGCATCAACGCGCCAGATGGCATCTTTTCTTTTCTACTCCCTCATCACTGCCAAGCAGAGGAAACCCTTAGATATAGTATAATAGTAGTATGTGGATGCTGCAGAATAGAGGATGCTTCCTAGCAGTGATTTCAGGAATTTCACCAAAGTTCCAGATTAATTTGATCCCTGCCTAGAGTAACTGTACCCCCCCTGAACTGTAGTAATGCTAGGGCTGAGAGGACCCAGGACTATAGTCTTTGGTGCTAAGGAGCCCATCACTGGAGTATACCCTAAGTATGGTGTCAGGCTTGTGGTGTCTGTTCTGTCATACCTCCCATCCTCCCCTGGTCTGGGTTAACAACGGCAAAAACTCACAGTGTTACCCACACTCTTTGTTTTTATTGTACCCCTATATCAGGTCTGTGGCTTTTTGTATGGGATAACTCCATTCTGTTTTTTATAATAAATGTTTTTAGGTCCTGTACTTCAAATCCCAAGGATCTATGGAGGGCAAGTGAGGTTCCATCAGCCACACTAATTCAAACTATGATATTGTATATTAAAATCCATGCAGTTAAAAAAAACTTGGATTTGGACATTGGGATTGAACAGACGGTCTGCATTGAGTTGAGATACCACCTGTCCAAGCACTCGTCCTGACTATTGGGGGCCAAAACTGTTTACTTTGAAAAAAATTACAGTGTTTCAGCCAGTCGTCTGAAAACTTTAGCTATTTCAGGTGTTTCAAACAAAAATCCCACAGTTGTCTGCAGGTCCGCCAACAGCGGGGGAGAAAGGGTACTGGCATCCCGGACCCCGTGGATCAGGGGGCCTTGGCGGCCGGGCCCCCTGCGCAGCCGGGCGCCAGTTAATTAGATACATTTTTTTTAAAAAGTAAAAAAAAAATGGCGGCAATTCCACCACTGTCCCGGCGCGCATGTGTAGGTCGAGGCAAGCATGCGCAGGGCCTGCTCCCAACGTGAGACGGAGGGGGAAGTACTAGCTTCTCCTGCGGCGGCCCCTCCCCCCCCCCCGCTCCCAATGTGGGACGGAGGGGGAAGTACCAGCTCCTCCTGCGGTGGTCCCTCCCCCCCCGTTCCCAACGTGGGATGGAGGGGGAAGTACCAGCTCCTCCTGCGGCCTGCTTCCCCCCGCTGCCAGCTTCCCGCGCTCCCCCCATGGCCAGATTCCCGAGCCCACCTCCCGTGGCCCCCCGCAAGCCCACCTCCCGTGCCCCCCCCCACAGCCCACCTCCCACGCCCCCAAGCCCACTCCCCTCCCAGGCAGCTGCCGTGGGGTTATCGGGGTCAGGAGGTGAAAGAGTCTGTCGGCAAGCTGCACTCACCCGGTCAAGGTAAGTCACTGTCACCCACTGTCACTGTCACCCACCTGGTCACTGTCACCCAGTCACTGTCACCAGCCCAGTCACTGTCTCACTGTCACCCAGTCACTGTCACCCAGTCACTGTCACCCAGTCACTGTCACCCAGTCAATCTCCCACCCAGTCACTGTCACCCACCTAGTCACTGTTACCCACCTAGTCACGGTTACCCAGTCACTGTTACCCAGTCACTGTCACCCACCCAGTCACTGTCACCCACCCACCCACCCAGTCACTGTCTCCCACCCACCCAGTCACTGTCTCCCACCCACCCAGTCACTGTCTCTCACCCACCCAGTAACTGTCTCCCACCCAGTCACTGTCACCCAGTCACTGTCTTCCACCCACCCAGTCACTGTCTCCCACCCAGTCACTGTCTCCCACCCACCCAGTCACTGTCTCCCACCCAGTCACTGTCACCCTGTCACTGTCACCCACCCACCCAGTCACTGTCAAGTCACTGTCAAACCCAGTCAATGTCACACAGTCAGTGTTTCCCACCTACCCAGTCAGTGTCTCCCACCCATCCAATCAGTGTCTCCCACCCAGTCAGTGTATCCCACTCACCCAGTCAGTGTCTCCCACCCACCCAGTCACTGTCATCCACCCATCCAGTCACTGTCATCCATCCACCCAGTCACTATCATCCTCCCACCCACCCAGTCACGGTCATTCACCCACCCACCCAGTCACTGTCATTCAAGTCACTGTCATTCACCCACCCACCCACACAGTCACTGTCATTCGTCACTGTCATTCACCCACCCACAGTCAACATTGACCCACCAACCGTCATCCAGCCACCGTCATTCACCCACCCACCATAATTCACCCACCCACCCACCATCATTCACCCACCCACCCACCCACCGTCATTCACCCACCATCAATCACACCATCAATCACACCATCATTCACCCACCCACCGTCATTCACCTAACTGTCATTCTACTGTCATTCACCCACCCAGTGGCTATGGGTTCGGGGGGGGGTACGCTATGGGTTCAGGGGGGGGCTGCTCCTATCATTTATCCCGGGCCCCATGATTTCTGTTGGCAGCCCTGGGTGTCTGGTCCCTGAAGTAGTTTTACCCTTCATGATATGCTCGTCATGCTAAGGCTCACTGGACTCAGGAATAGAGACTCCTACAGTAGTTTCTCATATAAAACGTGGCATGGGAAAGAAATTGGCCCACTTCCTACATTATAAATTAAATAAGGACTGGGAGGATAAGATGAGTTAATCAGATCAGGAACAGGACACAACAGCCAGGAAAGGCTGAGCAGCGATTTAAAGTAGGAAATGGAAAAAAAAATATTGAGATAGAAAAAGATAGAAAAGTTGAAGAATTGTTTATATTATTATTATTTTTTTGCCACCGGTTCAGCTGACTGATCGTTCTGCAGAAAATGAGAAGGTAATAGGCATTGAAGGAGTAAAGTGTCAGTAATAAGGCTTTTGTGGACTTGGACTGGACCAATATTTGTATTGGAGTAGAAAATATTGATTAATTTAATAAAAAAACACAGAACCCCAGCAAGCTACCAGAAGTGTTAGGCCTTGCGAACACGTTTGTGCCTTGTTGTGCCTCGCAAGCTTACAACGCTTTGGCCAAAGGGTTAAACTAAATGACCCTATTTCAAGAGAATATATAAATATTTTACTGTGTATTTCTGTCATGTTGGATGTAGCATTGGGCGTCTCTCTCGTCTGTTGTATACATATGTCACGCTCAATAGCACTATATTTTGACAAATATATATATATATATATATATATATATATATATATATATATATATGAACAAAAGAGGAAAAAAGGGTCAAAAACTGGAACACTCAAAAATATTATGAAAATAGAAAAATGTACTTTATTAGCAATGCAAAAAATAAAAACACAAAAGACAAACTCATACACATACCACATATAAGATAAACTGCTGTAAAATATAACTTAGAATAACTAAACACAAAAAAAACACAAATATGGAAAAAACAAATAATGAGAGTCCTAATAGAACATAACAAATCCAGGGGAAAGAAAATTCCCCTAGTAATGTGATATAGATCGGCCGATCCTAAAGTAAATAGGAACTCAAAAAGATAAATGGAAATACCAAAACACAAAATTATCCCTCAAAAACCTGTAAGTAAAGCAGCTGTGAAAAAAAACTATATATGCTGCAAGATATAACATACAAAATAACAGGCAAAAAGGAATTAATACTAACTGGGGAAATGGACACAGGAACCAGAAATGAACTCTCATGGACTGTTATGGCTATGCATGAAGGTAGCACTGATCGGGGGAAGCAGATTGGGAGCAGCTGGGGTGATTATGTAAATGTTTTCACTTGTTTTACTTGTTAGATTAATGTTGGAGGGTATATATACTAGGTAGATCCTCATTTGAGTATGCCTAATCACTTGAAAAAGACCTGTTGGTCGAAACGTCGTGTGGCACAATAAATTGATTTATCTTGAAATCCGTGGAGCACTGGATCTCTCTTTTTTCCTCAGTGTACATTGGAATTTGCCTGGCAGGTACTTCCTTGAACCAGCAGCACCGGTAAACTGTATGTATTTATTATATTGTGGTGTGCAGCCTTAAACCCCTTTACATTGATACTTTGTTCCTGTCTTTAGGCTAGCACCCTGTAAATCCCTAGGGATTAACTGAAAGGTACTTTACAGATCAATTATTTCTGTGTATCACTGCATTTATATATTTATATTTTGGAGACGTTGAATTTTCTCCCAGTACATTCCAGTTTTACCGTAGTGTTAGACTGGTTCAAGTGTAAGGCTCTACTTTATGGATTTACAAACAAAGCAGAAATCAAAATAATGAGGAGGAGATCAGTAACATTTTGTTTAAGACTACTCCCGAAGAGGCCTTTGGTCCTGATAGACCAGCCGATTATATCCAAGACTTAGAAAGATTTAAAAAGAAAGAAATAGAATTTTTTGCCCACGGTACCACCTTAAGTGAATACTATAAACAAAGACTTATCCCAAGAGGTTTCAGGATCCGAAACCGTCCCACCATTGGCATAGATAACCCAACATTTTGTGAGAACTGGTGCAAAATACTGAATAAAGCCTCCTTGGATTTAATGGTATTGGTTATAGAGGAAGCAGGGAACCAACTATCTAACACAAGACATGACATTTTAAAACTTGAGGTCACTATAGAACACACACATCAAAGTGACATTACACTCAAACTTTTGGATGACTTAAAAACAAAACTACAAAAATTTAAGGAGGACTTAGTCCATTTCAAAAAACAGAAATTCAAAAATGTAGTGGGAGACTATAAAGAAAACAGTGTTTACATATGGACTAAGCAAGATAAACGCACCAGATCCACTAATAAAGGAAAGGCAAGAAAGAATCAAAAAAGAGGAGAAAATTTCTCCAGTGACCAAGAGGCCAGTTCATCTGCTGATGAGACACGGGGACAGACACCAGGACCCTCCAACTCTGCTTCTTTTTTAGGAGGAGGGAGAGGGACGGGGAAAAAGGCCAAAGAAAAAAGACAAGGAGGGGGAGACGAAAACCAGCGGACACCGCCCGTCTTGAGACCCCGGCAATAAGTAGAGTGCATAGTCTTGTTATCAATCTCTCTGATTACTCACTGTCCGAAACAGAATTGGAGGTTCTGTCTAGAGGTCCCTCATTTGTACCCACCACTACAGCAAACAGATTTGATTTAGAGGTGGAGCTTTTCAAGATGGAGAGAAAACTAAACCTTAAATCTTTTTTTCTCAACAGGGGACCGGCCATGCAACAGCAGCAGCCATCAGTAGCCACTCAAAATTTGACTGAAGAAACGGTATGTAAATTAAAATCTACATTTGTACCTCCTGTTAAGAATTCAGCATTACAAGCATACATGAGTTTGGTGAAACATGATATAAACACATATTTTAAGAAAAAACATCGCATACAATACAACCTTAACATCAGTCAAAAGCAGTGTTAAAAACATTTAGCTGATAACCCCAAGATCATCCTGAAAAGAGCAGACAAAGGAGGGGCTCTCGTTCTCCAAAATTATGAGCAATATAGGGCAGAAGCCAACAGACAACTAGCAGACACAAACTGTTATGTGAAATTAACACATGATCCCACAAACCCATACCAAGAAGAAATAAAACAAATCTTACAATTGGGTTTGGGTAATACATGGCTGACAGAAAAGGAGGTAGAATTCTTAACAATGGAGCACCCACGCCGACCAGTGCTGTATCTACTACCAAAGATACATAAGAGTCTGCATAATCCCCCAGGTAGACCGATCATATCTGCCACAAGTTCCATCAACCAGCCATTGTCAATGTTTGTAGACACTTTTTTACAACCATTAGTGAGAGAGGGAAGATCGTATATAAAAGACACGTTTGATTTTTTAAATAAAATAAGATCAATTGAGTTTAAAGATAGAGAATTATTTCTAGTGACCATGGATGTCACTAGTCTCTATACGGTCATCCCTCACACAGAAGGTTTAGAAGTGGTTAGGGAAAAAATTAGAATCAAGTCACAAAAAATGACCACCATCTGATTACATCATGCTATGTTACACTTTATCTTGCACAAAAATTATTTCAAGTTTGAGAACAATTTTTATTTGCAGACCACAGGTACCGCCATGGGGAGCAATGTAGCACCATCCTATGCTAACTTATACATGACACAATTTGAGGAACAACACATCTATGACACACAATTCTTTAGTAAAATGCTCTTCTATTGTCGCTACATAGACGACCTCTTTTTTTATCTGGGAGGGAACAGAAAATGAACTTATTGAGTTCTTCACATATTTGGCAGAAGTACCTACGCCAATTAAATTTACTAAGAATTGGAGCAAATCACAAATATCATATCTAGGTGTAATGATCACATATGATGGACATGAGATACACAAAGATCTATTCCGTAAGCCTACGGATAGGAATGCTACATTGCATGGGTCTAGTTTTCATCCAGACCCGTTAAAAAGGATGTTACCATAATCACAAAAAATCAGAGCGGGAAAAATTGTTGACAGGCCTATACATTTAGCTACAACCATAGAAGATATAAAAACTAGGTTCACTGAAAGGGGACATAAAGCATCCAAAGTGGAAAAATCTTTGGGTAAGGAACCACTAATGGTGACTAGGCCAAAAGCCAAAGAAGACAAAATGACCTTTGTCAGCAAATACACCACTGCAAGTAAATTTGTCAAACAAACCATACAAAAATATTGGAAAATTCTGCAAACAGATCAGATATTAGGAAACATATGTAAAGAAACACCTAGATTTGGCAACAAAAGAGGAGAGAACATCAAGGATATTCTTATTAAAGCAGATAAAAAAGAGCACTATATGAGTACACATTTTTTAAGTAATCTAAAAGCAGGCTGCTATAAGTGTTTTAATTGTTCGGTATGTAACAGTTTAATGACAGGTGATGTATTTTGTCATCCGAGAAGTGGTGCAAAATTTAAAATTAATAAACGTATCACCTGCACTATCACACAAGTCATATATATTATCAAATGTCCTTGTGGACTTTTATATGTGGGTAAGACAAAAAGGAGTCTAAAAACCAGATTTATTGAACATAAAAGCAGGATAAATAATAAATCGGAGAATACGGTTTTTATTGACCACTGTACAGACCACAAACACCGAGTCTCATCCCTTCGTGTAATGGGGATAGAACTAATAAAAAGAAAGTCCACAGGATTTGATGTTGATACACTTTTATTATAACGAGAGACATACTGGACATACACATTGGACACAGTTTATCCAAAAGGGCTAAATGACTACATATCTTACAACTGTTTTCTTAATAGGAGATAAATGAGTTTCTTATATGGCATGGCTGCTGTTGGTGAAAAGCCTTTAAAGTGAGTAAGGGCCAAATAGATTGATAAGCATTCCAAAAGCTTTTATTAAATGTTGATTTTGCACATTCTAAATTTTACACTGGAACACACTATATACAGCTACCTCTGATCACACACTATGGTTCATTTATGCATAGTAAAGGACTTTTATTGCAGGAAGAGAGAGAAAGAAGGAAAGCCCATTTTTACAGGACCCAAGAAGGACTACAAGATTCCAGTGATGACACAATATGCAGGAGCACCTCCCACATCGAGACGCAGAAGGAAGGAAGGCTTACAGCTCATAGAGCGAGCTTACAGCCCCCACAGCATCACGAGGGAAGGATAATCCATCCAGGCAAGGAGACTGACGTCACAGGAGATCGACGGGGAGACGATGACGACGCTGGAACGAATGCACATGCGCAGAAGAGGATCGTGGCGTCACTGGAACGCACAGACCGGAAATGGACACAGGAACCGGAAATGAACTCTCATGGACTGTTATGGCTATGCATGAAGGTAGCACTGATTGGGGGAAGCAGATTGGGAGCAGCTGGGGTGATTATGTAAATGTTTTCACTTGTTTTCACTTGTTAGATTAATGTTGGAGGGTATATACTAGGTAGATCCTCATTTGAGTATGCCTAATCACTTGAAAAAGACCTGTTGGTCGAAACGTCGTGTGGCACAATAAATTCATTTATCTTGAAATCCGTGGAGCGCTGGATCTCTCTTTTTTCCACAATGAAAGTACTCATACTAATCACAGCTGTTACACATTAAACTCTAATTTGGCACGAATTCTTTTAATAAACTCCACTATAAATTTTAGCTCATTTCTCCCCTCACCACTCCCCGAAGAAGACTGTTTTAAGTCGAAACGCGTTGGAGTGGGAGTCTGTAGAGGGGGCCACCTACCTTTACTTCCTGATAAGAGGCTATGGCTATTTCTTGTCCGTGACACCTATGCTTTAAGTGGTGATGTATATATAATATTGTTATCTGTGCTATTTATGCCTCCACTCATTGCAGCTATTAACCTGTATTATCAGATGATTTTTTGTTTGGACATGCACTAATCTGTAGTGCGTGCACAGGTTACACATGTTTGCTCAATTTTGAGCTTCTTGTGTTCTTTGAATTTGGTGTTGGAATTGATTCCACTGTTATACCATCTAGGTATATATACCTCTAGGTATATATATACGGTAGATGAGAGTCCCCCTCCTCCTTTAATCTTTATCCCTTGTTTTTAACTCACTTTAATAAAATCTCTGTTTACACTTTTTTTGGTATGCCTGTGTGCTTTTTGTAAGGTTGCTTTCTTTGTTGCTATATACATATATATATATATATATATATATATATATATATATATATATATATATATATATATATATATATATATATATATATATATTTATTTATATATATATATATATATATATATATATATATAATCAAAAAATAAATATATGATACCGTTCTGTGGCTAACGAAATGCTTTTATTTGTGCGAGCTTTCGAGATACACTGATCTCTTCTTCCGGCTATGTTACAATGTACATCGCCGGAAGAAGAGATCAGTGTATCTCGAAAGCTCTCACAAATAAAAGCATTTCGTTAGCCACAGAACGGTATCATCTATTTATTTATTGATTATTGAAGCTCGGCTAACACGGTACTGATACCTTTATATATATATATATATATATATATATATATATATATATATATATATATATATATATATATATATATATATATATTGTGGGGGCTCAGGGGTTCCCAAAAAGAGCTTGCTGGGGATCTGTGTTAACCTATTCTCAGCTGTTTCAGCTGTTGGAGGTTGGTGGCTCCTCCTTCCCAGGTTTTAAGCCCGCCCCTCCCCACTTCCTCAGTTTGCAGGTCCTTTCATTCTGCTGGATATAGACCCACTGTGGTCTTTCTCCCTCCTAATAGAGGTAAATGAGAATTTACCCACCCACCCAGTCACTGTCATCCACCCATCCAGTCACTGTCATCCATCCACCCAGTCACTATCATCCTCCCACCCACCCAGTCACGGTCATTCACCCACCCACCCAGTCACTGTCATTCAAGTCACTGTCATTCACCCACCCACCCACACAGTCACTGTCATTCGTCACTGTCATTCACCCACCCACAGTCAACATTGACCCACCAACCATCATCCAGCCACCGTCATTCACCCACCCACCATAATTCACCCACCCACCCACCATCATTCACCCACCCACCCACCCACCGTCATTCACCCACCATCAATCACACCATCAATCACACCATCATTCACCCACCCACAGTCATTCACCTAACTGTCATTCTACTGTCATTCACCCACCCAGTGGCTATGGGTTCGGGGGGGGTACGCTATGGGTTCAGGGGGGGGCTGCTCCTATCATTTATCCCGGGCCCCATGATTTCTGTTGGCGGCCCTGGGTGTCTGGTCCCTGAAGTAGCTGTACCCTTCATGATATGCTCGTCATGCTAAGGCTCACTGGACTCAGGAATAGAGACTCCTACAGTAGTTTCTCATATAAAACGTGGCATGGGAAAGAAATTGGCCCACTTCCTACATTATAAATTAAATAAGGACTGGGAGGATAAGATGAGTTAATCAGATCAGGAACAGGACACAACAGCCAGGATATATATATATAATCAAAAAATAAATATATGATACCGTTCTGTGGCTAACGAAATGCTTTTATTTGTGCGAGCTTTCGAGATACACTGATCTCTTCTTCCGGCTATGTTACAATGTACATTGTAACATCGCCGGAAGAAGAGATCAGTGTATCTCGAAAGCTCGCACAAATAAAAGCATTTCGTTAGCCACAGAACGGTATCATCTATTTATTTATTGATTATTGAAGCTCGGCTAACACGGTACTGATACCTTTATATATATATATATATATATATATTGTGGGGGCTCAGGGGTTCCCAAAAAGAGCTTGCTGGGGATCTGTGTTAACCTATTCTCAGCTGTTTCAGCTGTTGGAGGTTGGTGGCTCCTCCTTCCCAGGTTTTAAGCCCGCCCCTCCCCACTTCCTCAGTTTGCAGGTCCTTTCATTCTGCTGGATATAGACCCACTGTGGTCTTTCTCCCTCCTAATAGAGGTAAATGAGAATTTTAATCCTAATAGAGGTATATTAAGTAGTATTTTATTTGGTAGTGTTAGGCCTTGCGAACAGGTTTCTGCCTTGTCGTGGCTTGCAAGCTTACAACGCTTTGGACAAAGGGTTAAACTAAATGACCATATTTCAAGAGAATATATAAGTATTTTACAGTGTATTGCTGTCATGTTGCATGTAGCATTGGGCTTCTCTGTCGTCTGTTGTATTAATTTAATAAAAGTTAGAAATTGTATTGATTGATTGCTACTGCCGGATCAGCTAACATAGCCTCATACACAAATTAAGAACTGAAAAGACATTGAAGGAGTACAGTACAGGGTAAATGCACAGGGTTTTAGACTGGGAGGACTGGTCCAGACTCTGGAGTGGAGTAAATACAATTTGTGTTTTGTTTTTGTTACCGGCTTTGTCAAAACTTGATTTGTTTGGTTTTAGGATCCTTACTAAATTATGGGGGGGCCGGGGGGAGAATTAAATAAGCAGGAAATGCTAAAATAGTAAAATAAAGCATGACACATTTTTTAAATAAGTGTAAAATCATAAAAACAATAGGAAAACAAAAATAATAAAAACCATTTTACGTATTTTTTTTTATAAACGATATGTGAAATACCTAGAGATGGGCACTTGACATCCTGGGGATTTGTTTTTGGTTCTAAATCATTTCGGGCTCTTGGGTTTAAAAATCGTAAGGGCTTTGTATTTTATTTTTCTATTTGATTTTGTAATATACAGTATGTGACAGGCAAGGGTAACCAGGCTATACAATAAAGGTTAAGCCAATCTGGTTATCCTTGGGCCCCGTAGGTCTGCTGGCAGCTACCTAGAACTATATGCCAGGGGTCAGTTATCATTGCATGAAAAGTAAAAGTGACCCCTGGTTTTCCCCTTTTCATGTTCCCTTTGCCCCAGACTCATGAAACTTGCTGTGCATAAGTTTTAGGTGAAATATTTGGGTAGAAATGCAATTCTTTTGTTTGCAGGAGTTCAGGGGCCGGAGATACCGGTAGTCCCCTAATTCAACCCGGTGAACAGGCATGATTTGCCAGTTTGTGGGGTGAATAACACCGGGGCTGCTCACTGTCCCCCAGACTCCAAGTTTTCAAGCCCAGATACTGTATTTCAGTCCTATTTCCCGTACAATTATGAATCTCCCCAAGGTCCCCCATGCATTAAAATATGTTTCTTATAAGTCTAATTTCTATAAGTCTCTGTGCAGTTAGCCCGAGCATCTGCTTAAGGTGCTAGCATGTCTGCATAGAGTCCGTAATTCAAAGAGGAAACTGGATGTTGAGAGAAGTCGGGGTGCTTAATGGCCGGGGCAGGATGGAGTACTGAGTCCAGTGAACAGATACCCCCGCCGGGAGGACACTCTGGTATGCCAGACTTCGTGAAACCTGCCTTGTCCATGACAAAGGGTTGACTGGGGGAAGTGACAGAATGTCGGCTTGTTTCCCATTGGTCAATTTGTATGTCCCACCCACGGGGCATCCCGAGCCGGCTTTACACCCCTTCTCCTCTGACGTCTGCCAAGAGATGAGCCCCTGTTTCTATTGGCTACTGGGATAGGGTTCCCACACTCTGATTGGTCGCTCCTCCTACCTTTATGCTAAGAATAGCTTAGCGGAGTGTATTTAAGGAGATGGCCGAGGCAGAGAACCAGACCTTCCAATGACTTGTGTCGATGAAGGTAAGGCGGGCTTTTCAAAGTTGCTCTGTTGCAAATACCAGGGCAAACAACTTATTTTTGAAGCTAGGAAAATCTGCCTCACTGAGGCAAAGTCCTATCTTTTGCGCCCAAGTTCTACAAATCGAACGTAGCAGTCGCGGCTATGATTTCAGTGGAATAGAGGACCAGTAGAGCCAAGTGGATATACCAGTCGGGGCACTTCCTCCAGAGTTATCACTGGATAATCATTACGTCGAAACGCGTAGAGTCTGGCTCGTTAGCCATCTTACAGGAGGAAGAGAAGCAGAGGGAGTCTTGGTGGGGTCTTCTGTTCCGGCGAGCTGTGACGACACAATCCAGAAGTGACGTCACGGTGTCCAGACTCATGAAATAGCTGAGAGCAGTGTGTACCGGGCGGTGAGAGATTGCGCCACACTAAAGACCCAGCTGCATACTGCCTTTACTTTTACGATCTATGTAAGCCTCCATTTGTGACCTTTATTTTAAAACTTTGTTATTCTATCTGCACCATGGCTATTTTCTCTTTTTCATGAGATTGCTGTCCGTTTATACTGCACCTGACTGGGATTTTTCACGGTTCCAGACAGATTCAATGCTTTAAAATCTACTTCGTTTATGAGTAGTGATTTGGCAACCCCTTATATTTTTATCGACACTTTGTTACTGTATTACACTACATATATTTTTTCTTTTTTGGGTATCCGCGACGCTCCCCTGGAATTCGATCAACAGTGCACCTTCAGATTTTTGAAACAGTCTTTTCTGCAGGATCGAGTGATAAGTGGTTTTTACCTTTGTATTCACGATTTACACTCACTGAATGTTTATCACTATTTGATTTATTTATTCACTTTATTGTTTTAATTGATTTATTTAATCACTTCACAGTTTTATTGATTTATTCAATTCACTGTTTCATTGGGTTTAGTAGAGCGCCATCTAGCATTTGTTTTTAATTTACACCTTTTTACCAGGATCATTCATTGACAAAACAAGGTTTTGAAATAAATTGTAATTTATTCGGCATACAGTAAATTCGCTTACACATAATGGTACACAAAATACAGACACAAAAAACATACTTTGGGACTGGGGTCGAAAACTAGACTTTCCTAGGTGCTGGGAACTCTATTGGAGAGTTTTACCCTCATCAGGACTCAGCCCGGAATCTCCTGGAACGCCACCGCTACGTTCTCTTCTGAGAACTTGGTCCCTACTCACCGCGAGTTAGTCCAAATCTCCTGGAACACAAATTGGCATAAAATCCCAGCCGCGACCGCTACGTTTGATTCTGAGTAATTGGGCGCAAAATACTGGACATAGGGCTCGATGCAGTAAGCACCAAAAAAGCACTCTCGGCAGGGGTTCAATATCGACAAGATTTTGGCGTGTTGCCCTGGCAGTATTCAGGAAGGGCCGAATCCCTGGCGAATCACTGCGAAAGCAACACGCCAAGTAGCCGGTGGTCAGACAGTCTGTCTACCGATAACCAGACGATACGCCGTCCCCTGCCGAGATGTGTCTGCAGCAAAGAGAGATCCGCCGCTCTCTCTGCGCAAATCTCGGCAAAATAAAAAATATTTTAAATCAAATTTTATTCATAGTGTTCCTGTGCAGGGGGTCTCCAGAGCTGAACCGCATTGGTTTCAGGTCCGGGGACCCCCTGCTTCCCGAGTTACAGGCCCCTTTATGAGGTGCCGGTATCCCTCTGGATTTAAATGTCCCGATCACGTGACCGCGGAATGTAAACAAAGCAGAGGGATACCGGCACCCAATAAAGGGGCCTGTATCTCGGGAAGCAAGGGGAACCCGGACCTAAAACCAAAGCGGTTCAGCTCTGGAGACCCTCTGCACATCTACATTATGAGTAAAACACACATATCAATAAACAATGATTCCTTACCTTTGTGGCTATCTCCTATGGTAACGAAGCAACATGAATGTATTTTTAATATTAGTGTACTGTGAGCAGGGGGTCCCTAAGATGAACCGCATTGATTTGTGGATCAGGGACCCCTGCTTCCCGAGTTACAGGCCCCGGTATGGGTCATCGGGGCCAGTGTCGCCGCCATCTTTATAGCATCCCATACGCGACGTGCCCGCTATAAAGATGGCGACGACACTGGCACCGATGCCCCATTCCGGGCCTGTAACTCAGGATGCAGGGGGTCTCTGAGCCAGAAATCAATGCGGTTCAGCTCAGGGGACCCCCTGCTCCCACACAATATTATTAAAAGAGTTGGGATTTCGTTCCCACGCTCTGATTGGCTACCGTATCATGTGAGGCCAGCCATCTTTCTTTTGATTATGTCATCTTAAAGGCAAATGAAGCTCAGCCATTCTGATTGGCTGGCGTCATTGCCTTTAAATGACGTAATCAAAATTAATTCCCCCCCCCCCCAAATCACATGGTTTTCACGGCCCAATCAGGGTCGTGGGAACCATATGACGAAAATGTGACATTATAGGCCTATAAAAGCCAATGTTGTCTCGTTTTGAAGGTAGACGCCGAGGAGGACGGACCTCCGGAAGGAAGAAGAGAATCGGGGCATGGCACCTGATGGTAAGAAGACCCCAAAAGCCCCCAGAAGAAGCAAGATGGAAGAACACAGATGAAGACGGCGACAGAATGGATTACAAAGAAAAGACACACTTCGTTTATTATTTTATGGTTTATTATTTTATGGTTTTTTATTTTATGGGTTCCTGTGCGGGGATTGGTTCAAGAGTAAGTTGTTGAATGGGAGTCGGTGAGTGGGTCAAGTAATGGTAAGTCAACAAAATAAATGTATTTTGTTTAACTTGTACATGTTTTTTAGTTTTTTTACATGTGATGTTTTTTTTGGTTATGGTCATTTCTTTCCACTGTATGTATATATGTATGTATGTCTAGATCTATATATACATACAGGGTAAGAAATTATTTTGTTGGAAAAGCTTGTTTGGCAGTATTTAAAATGTCTTTAGCTATGCTGCTATGCTTTCATGTGTGTGTGTAATGTCATTTTTATTGAGATAGATGTAATTTTTGGTGTTTATGCTGTACTTTAGGTCAGGGTGAGGCTTACTTTTTTATAGTGGATTCTTTTTGGTACTTATATTTTGTCTGATGGTAACTTTTTTGGAGAATGGTTTTGGTTAACGATAAAACTAGTTAATTGTGTAATTGATAAGGATGGTATTTTAATTGTTTTGGGATTTGATTAATTAATGGTAATTTATTTATGTTGCCTTGCTTGGTTTAAGTAGTATACTTGTTTGGATTTCATTGTATTTTGTTTGGAATATTTTATTGTTAACATTGATTGGCAGAGTGTACATGGTGCACAGATTTTATGCATCATGTATACAATGTAAAATCAATGTTTTGATTGGCATTTGATGATATTGATTGGAAGATGAGAATGATTGTATTAGGAAATAGGATATTGTTTTACTGTGGCTATATAACATTGTAATTGTCATATGCAAGGTGATGTCTTGATATTGAGAAGTGGTATTTTTATTTGTACATGTTTTTGTTAACCCTTAAACATTTCTTTGTATATTGGCTAATCATGTGTATCTCTCTCTCTCTATCTCTATATATCTCTATCTATCTTTTCTCTATCCATCTCTATCTATCTCTATCTCTATCTATCTCTATCTCTATCTCTATCTCTATCTTATATATATTTGCATGATGAAGCCACTGTACAAATGAATGGGTGAAGGGTGGATATCGGGCCAGGGTGGCTTAACCCCTTAATTACCTTTGCGGTTATTATCCGATAAGGTGATTAAGGGGTTAATTGATATCAGAATGTAATTGCAATGTATTGGCTATGTATTTTGTTGGCAACGGAGGGCACGGATATTCCTGTCGAGGGGGCTTCGTATTGATGAGGTTAGTAGAACTTTATTTATTTTATTATGTTACTTAATGTGTTTAATAATGGGCAAATAATCTATTATCCCTATCTGGATAATAGTTATTTTGCCCACTATTGTACTGTATGTGTTTGGGGGGGGGGGAGATAGATGTATTTCATGTATAGGACATGTTTATTTATTTTACATACAGGGTTGTTTCCTCAGGTCTGCGGGGGACCTCTGGAGACCACCTGAGGTCTCCTCGGACTTCTCACGGGTAAACAGCTGCTGGGTCCACGGGGGAAACCTGTGGGGAAGAACCGCAGACCCGTAGGGACAACCCAAGGGCCCCCAGACCACCGTGGGAACCACCCGATGCCCCTCAGACACCTGTGGGTCTGACCCAGGGCCCCCCAGACAGCTGCGGGCCTATCCGTGGAGACCCCATTGTGGCCCACGGACCACGGTGCCTGATGAGGACTACCCATTGGCCTTCAGACCCTGTTTGAAACATGGTGCTTGGCTACTGTGAGGTCTACGGACACCAGTCAGTGCCACCGGGGACTCCCGTGGGCCTGGGGTATTAACCCTGTATGTAGAATAATAAATCATGTATTTATGGGGGGGGGGGGCACAGGGAGTGGGTTATGTATTTAATAAATATAATGATGTTTATTGTGGGGCTGTGTATTGTTTTTATTGTGGGTGCTGGGGGTGGGGGAAGGGGGTATTGGCCCCAAGGGTATGTGGGTAGGCCTCCCGGCTGGGTAGTGGGTGAGGATTGTTAGGCCTCACAGGGTGGGTAGTGTGGGAGGATATTAAGGCCTTCCGAGTTGTGGGTGAGGGTGGGTTAACCCCTTAATGACTGTAGCGGTTATTGACATTGGCTGTTTCTATTCTTGTTGAGGTTTTGCAGCATCGGAGGGGGCATGGACAGTGATGAAGATGAGGATGGCCTTCATCGTGGCAGCCGGACAAGGGTGAGTGCAATATGTATTTAATGTATTTATTGTACTTTATGTATTTTAAATGGGCAAATGCACTATTATCCATTTGTGGATAATAGTAATTGTGCCCATACTATACTGTATGTGTTAAGGGGGGAGGTGTATTTCTTTACAAGTATGTATGTGTTTTTAAATTAATTTGGGGGTGCACAGAATTGGTACTGCAGGCCCGCGGTGACACCTGTGGGTAACACCCGAGGGCCACCGCCGGCCTATAGTATTATTGCTGTGCATATATGTACTATATGTTAGGGGGGTATAGGGGTTGTTGGTGTAATATATATATATATATATATATATATATATATATATATATATTTATTTATTTATTTATTGTGGGGCTGTTGGGTGTGTATTTTTTTTATTGTGGGTAGCGGGGGTGGGCGAAGTGGGTATTAGCCCCAACGGTGGTTGTTTAGGGCTTGTGGGTGGGTAGCGGGAGGGCATAACCCCTTAATGACCATAGCAGTATTAACCTTTTGTCTTACTCTGTGCCCAGGACATACTTGAAAACGAGAGGTAACTCTCAATGTATTACTTCCTGGTAAAATATTTTATAAATAAAAATAATAAATAAATAAACCGCTTAGGTCATGAAGTGGTTAAGTCCACCCGCAACAACCCCCCCCCCCCCGCAAGCCCTAAAAAGCCACCAAGGGCCAAATACCCCCTTCACCCACCCCCGCTACCCACAATAAACCTGGCACAGCTCGTTAACCCCTTCATTGCCTTAGCGGTTAGCCGCTAAGGTAATGAAGTGGGCTTTAAATGCATTTTTCCTGCCTCGGATGCATGCCGGGGGGCTCCGGTGCTGGTTTTAATGGGTATCAGCTCCGGACACACCCGGCATCAATCCCAGGCAGGAAAAAGGCCTGATTTTTTCTAAGTGTCGACCTTACCGATGCTTCTCCCCCACCAACTTGCCAACTTTAGTTGGCGGGCCGGATTGCCGTAAAATTCTCTATTCTCGAGTGCCGATCAGCAGCAAAAAGCTGATCGGGGCTACTAGAATTGAGCACGTTTCAGAAAGTGCCGATAAGTGGCGAAAAGTGGCTTATCGGCACCCGGCTGCCGAAAAGTTTTTTTCGGCTATAAAAAATGCCAAATTTTTGGAGCTTATCAGCGCTTACTGATTCAGAGAGGCAATATTGGCGAGAAAATGTCGAAAAACGGCTTTTTGGTGCTTACTGCATGAGGCCCTTAGTCTCTGGTGGGCAGGCTTTTCAGGCTCAAAATCGAAGCTGGTTATTCTGCTATTCACACAGAAGCAACTTTGAAAAGCCCGCCCGCGCTCTTACTACCAGAAACTCCGAATCTGATTGGCTCATCAATTCTTATAGTATTTTAAGTTTCATTCACAAAATTGAGCAGACAATCAATGCGTGTGAAATTTCACAAGCAGCCAAGCTGGCTAGAAAAGCCGGGCAAGCGGGAAATCCGAAATAGCCCAGAGACATGTGCCAGCCTGCCCCTTCTCTCCTGGCTATCTCAATGCCAACTGCTGGGCAGGCTACACCAGTTCTGGCAGAGCAAGTGGCATACCGGAGGGTTGCATTGATATCCGGACCTGGTACAACACCTTTCCCAGCTGACAAAATGCTATTCACACTTCTAGCATCCTCTGGCTGCTTTGAGCTCCGATGTCAGGAGACTTACTGGCGCCTATGGGTTAGCTCAGAAATCCTGTTTTGATATCGGTTCCGAATGTAAAAAGCATATTACATTGCATTAAAGTATATTTTAAAACCCTTCTGAGTTTTGGGAGACAGGGGACAGAAAAGAAAAATGGTTTTTAGTTTTATTTCTGTCTGCCTTATTCCCCACACTTTCCCTTAGATTCAGTTTGGACTCGATTCCCCTCTCAACCTTATATACGGTTGGGGCACCCACAAACCCTACACTGTTTGTGGATAACCTTGGCACTAGCTGGGATACCCCCCTTAACCTAGTATTCACTCAGTTACAGGAATAGGTGTTTTATCCCTGTGCCTCACAACTTCGGACCCCAACCTTATAGGCACATTCTGTCAACGCAAAAAAAAACTTGAAACTAATGCCCTAGCAATCCCTGATTTATTGCTCGCCCAGAAAGGGAAAAACACAAAAAATGCTTTTGTTAGACAGTACATTGGAATGGTACAATTTTTCTGTGCCCAAGAGGTAACTCTCTTGGACCTTATACTCGGAACAGGGGTAACAAAAATGGAATTGATGTTTATTAAAAAGCCTGGTTACCCCCTCCCGTCGCATCTCCTCCCTCAAGATGAAACGCTCCTGGACATTCACCATATTAGGTGGCTTGCTGAGCCTGAAAAAAGTTGAGGTTGCTGGGGTAGGACAGAGTCTCTCTGGCTGGTACAGTCTTCCAGTATGGTGGGATTCCTTGCCCCCTCCATGGTCCAAGTCAATCAGGGCACTGATGCATTGTAGCAACACACTTTTCTCCACCACCTGAGGTATCCCACCCATGGTGTTAAGGAAAATGACCACTGGGGTCAAAAAAGGCTTCAGGGGATTGGGGCTGTTGACTGCAGCAATGCAGGACCATATCTCTTGAATTGCCTGTCCATCCTATGGGGACCAGGCTGCCAGCCCCAATGCCCTCTGGTTGGTCATCTTAGTCAGGGGGTCTGTCAGGATACTGTACCGGGTCACTAAATCCCTATAGTACTGCTGTGTGTCCCTTATCTACCTTTCTAACTGTCCCCTCCCCATCAAGACACCGTGCTCAGTCTGATGGAGGGTTGCTGAACCCGGGTGTATACCGGGCGATCAGTCCACTGGATCCCACTTGGCTTATCCATAGCAGGGACCCTCTGTCTCCCTAACACCTCTCGCTTCCACACCCAAAGGGGAGCTGAGCTGGGGAGCTGAGCTGGGGAGCTGAGCTGGGGAGCTGAGCTGGGGAGCTGTCTCTCCCTTTTCCACAGAGCCTTCCCTAAACTTCCAAGGCACCACTACCTGGTCCCTTATTGCATCTGTGTCATGGGAGACCAGGTTTATTGTACACCTTTTACCAGGATCATATTTTGAGCAAATCAAGATAATGAAAACATTTGAGGTTTATTCAAAAATAGGCCTACACACAGTGGAACACAAAATACAGACATAAATACACACTTACTTGGGGACTGGGGTAAAAAAAACTAGACTTTGCTAGCTGAATGACACTCTAAATAAGAGTTTTTCCTTGACCAGGATTTAGCATCAAACGTCCTGGAACTAAAATAGGTTTGAAATCCCAACTGCGACCGCTATGTTCATTTCTGAGTACTTAGCCCCAAAAATCTGGACTGGATATTTTCGGGCAGACTTTTCTGCAGACAGTGCTCTGCTGTTCACGCAAGAGCACGTTGAAAAGCCCGCCCGCACTCCTGGCACTCAGAATCTCACCGGTGATTGGCTTAGGGATTTCTTATAGTATTTTGAAGTTAATTCACAAAATACTACAGCCAATCAGAGTGTGGGATCTTTCTCAACAGCCAATCAGAGGGAAGCCAGTCTGAAAAGACCGGTAAAATGGGAATCTTAATCTGCCAAGGGATATGTGCAAGTTTGCCACCTTAGTCCCTTGCTATTCAGATGCCACCTGCTTGGTCAGGCTCCTCCAAGTCTGGTGAGACAAATGGCAGCCCGGACAACTGCCTTTTTTCCCAGGACGTGGGTATTTGAACCCTTCCTGGGTACCCAAATGGTCTTCACACCCCTGGCATCCTCTGGTAGCTTTCATTTCCGATGAACAGCAGACTAACTGGCACCAACTTTGTAGCCCTGGCAGCCTGTCTGAACATTGGTTCCGAAAGTCCTAACTCATTTACTGTGCACTGGATTACAGTATTAAACTAAATTTTAATAAAATACACTTGTACTATATTCTAAGTCTCTGGGTATGGGGAATAGAAAAGAAAGCTGAACTTTATTTACTACTAATCTTTATTCCCCACACACTATCTAAGAGACTTGGACTGGATTCAAGAGTCCCCTAACAACTTTATACTTATGGTTTGAGTGCCCATGAACCCAAATACAGGTTCTGGGCTACCTGCGCATTAACTGAGAATCCCCCTTAACCTAGGGTCCCCTCATAGTTACAGGGGAACTCTGCATCCCTTTGCCCCATTTATGTTTCTGGGCTATGCTGAAGCAGGGTACCCTATCTCTGAGTCACACAAGCGTATTCAAGTGGAGTTATTGCTGGGACAATGTGCCTACATGTATCCGAGAACCAAGCATGATTCTCGGGTACATTTTTAGGGGAACCGACAACTCTGGACCCCAACTACCTAGGCACATTCTGACAATTCCACTGCAAACCCCCCTTGAAACTCATACCCGTTCAATCCCTGCTCGCTGGAATCCCTGGAAAGGCAAAACCAGAAAAAAATCTTTATTGTCGCAAAATACACATTATACATGTAAAGTTGCTGGGTTCAAGAGCTGACACTCTTGAACCCTAATATTCTGTATACAACAAAAGACAGGGGTGCCCAATGCTACATCCAATTGACAAAGCATATAAAGTATAAAGTTTGAATACTTCAATAATAATAATAATATTTACTTGGTTATTTAGATAAACCCTTTGGCCAAAGCATCATAAGCCCGCATACCACATCAAGGTAAACCAAAATTAATGCAGGTCCTACACTACACTGTGAACTCTTCCCTTTACCTCTGTATGAGGGGAAATAATCATAGTAAATCCTGTTCTTTGCAGCAAAAGTGAAAAGACCTCACAAGTTAAAAAGGTGAGGAGGAGTGAGCTCTTGGGGGAGGTGCCAATAAAAAATATGACTGGCATTGTGGCACTCCCATGCCCAGTGGGCATGAGCTGCCACTATGCCAGGCAACATGCATCCTGCCAATCTTCAAAACAAGCCAGTAATAAAAAAACACATTCAATTTTATTCTTAAAAATGCCACAAAAAAAATTGACTGCCATGGTGGCACTCCCATGCCCTGTGGGCATGAGATGGCACTATGCCATGCAAAGGGGAACCTAAAAAATAGAAATAAGCATAAAATAAAAACCACATTGTAATTACAGAAAAATAAAGGCCAAAACACAAAATAAATGGCAAGGTGGCACACCCATGCCTTGTGGGCATGAGATGTCACATTTGAGAGGGAATGGTTCCCACTCCTCTGATTGGCTGGGATAACTATCTGCCTTTTTTTTAGGTGACATCATCAAAAGGGAGTTAAACCAGTCAATAAGAAAGGCTCAGCTTCCTTTCCCTTTAAGATGGGGTCACAGAACCCATAATGTCTGGTATCACATGGTTTACTAAAACCAATAGGATGACACCCAATCCTATTCGTTCCAGCAAACCATGTGATGTCAGGCATTAGGGGTTCTGTGAAATCTCCTTAAAGGGAGAGGAAGCTGAACCTTTCTGATTAGCTGGCTTCACTCCTTTTGATGACGTCACCTCAAAAAAAAAGGCACATGGTTATCCCAGCCAATCAGAGGTGTGGGAACCATTCCCTCTCAAATGTGACGTCACAGTCCTATTAAAGCCATGTCGTCTCATTTGACGCCACGGAGCTGATGGAACAACACCTCCCTATTGGATTAACAGAAGAAAAATAGATGAAGATGAAGCCAAGCAGGAAGATAGGTTCCCCATTGCATGGCATAGTGGCATCTCATTCCCGCAAGGCATGGGTGTTCCACCTTGCCATTCAATTGATGTTTTGACCTTTTTTTTCTGTAATTGCAATGTTGTTTTTGTTTATGCATGTTTTTATTTTTTTTGCAAGTGGATTCTCATGCCCACAGGTCATGGGTGTGCCATCTTACCATTCAATTGGTGTTTTGGCCTTTATTTTTCTATTACTGCAATATGGTTTTTATTTTATGCACGTTTTAATTTTTGAATGTGCACCATTGCATGGCATAGTGGCAGAGAAATGAGGTAGTGCACACACTCAGTCACACTGGTAAATAGGTGAGGAACTTAGATGCCGGTGCACTGGATCCATGGAAATCCTGATGTCCCGAGGTAGTCCAGTAGGTAGAAAGGAGGCAGACACATGGTCTTAATCAGAAATTAACTTTTAATGTGCCTAAGAAACCGACGTTTCTGCATTGCAATACTGCCTTTCTCAAGGTGTGGGCTACTGAACATAGAAAAAGAGCTCATATAAATACCCCCAAGTACTCACCCCTCCCTGCTCAGAACCGCACTGTCCATGATGTCGATGCCCACGTGATGATGTCAGCGCGACGTGCCGTTATGACGTCAGGGGGCGTGTCCCATGTAGCATAGCACCCACGGAGCTGCGCTTTGTACATGAAGCCTGACTCCTCCAGGATGCCGACGCCCCTGCGACAACGTCAGCGCGTCAACATGATGCATCGCACTGACGTCAGCCGTCAGAGGGGGCAGGTCCCAGTCAGCACAATACTCACGGGGGGCTGTGCTACAGATGATCTATCGACATGGCAACCCTGTCTGATCATGGAGGCGTGAGATCCCCCACAGCAAGCCTAAAAGTGCAGGATACAAACAACCATATGAATACTGTAACACAAGTGCAATTTAAACACACCTCGTCCCAGTTATCAGAAATAAATAAAACTACTATAAAGAATGAGAACTGAAAATACAAAACACAAATCCTGAAAAGTGGTTAGACTCCAGAGCATACATCTGTTAGAAATAGTAACGTGGGCATCATGGAGAGGGGGGATATGTGTGGGTAACCCAACAGAAGGGTTCAAGGTCGACGTTGACGAGCTAACGTCGGCACGGGAGTGTCGGTTTCCAGGAGGAGGCATGGCTTTAGGTACACAGCACAGCTCTGCAGGTGCTGTGTGATATGGAACCCGCCCCCTGATGTCTGATGTCCTCGCGCTGACGTCATCACGTGGGTGTCGACGTCGTGGACAGTGTGATTTTGAGCACGGAGGGGTAAAAATATGGGGGTATTTATAGGAGCTCTTTTTCTATGTTCTGTAGCCCACACCTTGAGAAAGGCAGTATTGCACTGCCAAAACGTTGGTTTCTTAGGCACATTAAAACTTCATTTCTGATAAAGACCGTGTGCCTGCCTCCTTTCTACCTATGGTATAGTGGCAGCTCAGGAGTGCCACCATGCCATTCAATTTTTTGGGTGACATTTTTAAGATTAATATTGAATGTGTTTTTTTATTAGTGGCTTGTTTTGCAGATTGGCAGGATGCATGTTGCCTGGCATAGTGGCAGCTCATGTCCATTGAGAATGGGAGTACCACCATGCCCAGTCAATTATTTTTATAACATTTTTAAGATTAAACTTGAAAGTGTTTTTTATTAGTGGTTTGTTTTTAATATTGGCAGGATGCATGTTGCCTGGCATTATGGCAGCTCATGCCCACTGGGCATGTGAGTGCCACTATGCCACAATTCCAGTCAATTATTTTTATTGTGCTGTTGCTGCTGATGCTCATTGAGGACAAGGGCGGTCATGAGGATGAGATCAGCCTTCATCCTGACAGGGGTAAGTTTAATATACTATATGCTGCTGATTTATGTTTGATTTTAAATGGGCAAATGCACCATTATACATATCTGTATAATAGTAATTTTGCCCATTACTGTACAGGATGTGTAAGTTTATTTTGGGGTGTACAGATAATGAAGGGGTTAACCCCTCCCAATGCCCACCCGAGAGGCCTAACCAACCGTCCTGGGGCTATTAGCCCCTTCACTCATCCCCTCTGCCCCAATAAACCTGGTAGTCTGCCTTAAAATCTTCATTGCCTTAGCTGTCAGCTGATAAGATAGTTAAGCTGCTTACATTTTATTTTTATTCATAGTGTGCATGAGCAGGGGGTCTCCTGAGATGAACAAAATTGATTTCAGCCTCAGGGACCCCATTTTTCCCGAGATACAGGCCCCGTTATGGGGTGCCGGTATTGCTCTGATTTGTTTAGATCCCACGGTCACGTGACCCACAGCATTTTAACATGGTGGGGAAACTGACAACCCATAACGGGGCCTGTATCTTAGGAAGTAGGGGGTCCCCAGACCTGAAATCAATATGGTTCAGCTCCAGAGACCCCCTGCTACATTACTGCATTGTTTAAAATTAAATAAAAACCCCGCTATCGCCTGTGAGACGCGAGCAGTTAGAGTGACTGATTCAGCCTATCTCTAATTGCACGTCTCTTACAGACAGGCAGACCCCGGAAAGGTTAACACAGCAGGGACCTCTGCTGTGTTAATCAGATGGGCCATTAGTCTGCCGCATCAAATTTTGAAAGAATCTCAGGCAAATCTCGAAATCCATTTAGAGAAATGATTGGATAACGGCCGCTGCATCTGTATACTTTTTTTTAATGTAATGTTACATCTATTTTGTTGAACAGTAATTAAAAATACCACTTGTGGATCATCTGCATGTCTCAGACAGATCTGCATTACCGTTCTTTCCCATTATTGCTAATCAAGCAGTGCTTTCACTGCAGCCGGGGATTCTGGGTATTGACATGCAAATAAACACAGTGTGTTACTCTTTACTTCTTATACATTTTAACATGGAACCCTCTAAGCTTATGCCTGCTGTATTATACATTTTCAGGATAAGCCTGAGTAGTGAAGTACATAGCTAGTAAACCGACACACAGACAGATGTTTCAACCTTATGTGTCTCCTCAGTGTGAGGATGGTTGCTGTGAAATTCATCGAAAAATTAATTGAATTTTGCAAAAGTAACCAGAATATTTGAAACATGATCCCTTGGTGAGAAATTAGCTTTTGCTGATTTATACAAAATTTGCCACATTACTACAGATATAACAGACCTTAAACCAATGTGATTTAAAATTCACAACAAAGCTATTGCAGCAAATAGTATGGATCCAGTGAAAACATGTAATGTATGTGTTATCTCTTTATTTCTTGCCTTAAACAGCATTAACAGGGGTAGTCTGCTACATTTGTATATCATTGTATTACAGATTAAAAACAATGGAAAATAATTCTACCTTTTAAAAGAGGAGCAGTATGGATTCCATTTTCATTCAAAACAAACAAACATTTTGTAATACATTATAACTTGCAAACAGAAGCAGAGCAGTTTTATGTGGAATGAAAAGGACCGACTACATTATTTTAGAATGATTTACAATAATTTTTCAGTGGTTGTTGTAGGTTTTTACAGTATGATTACTCATTTTTTTCTATTATTGTTTTTAAACCTTTTTAACTCACTGCCCCACACCTCTGGAATGCCCGTTCCCTTAATATCCAACTAGCACCCTCTCTATTTATTTATTTATTTATAAAATATTTTACCAGGAAGAAATACATTGAGAGTTACCTCTCGTTTTCAAGTATGTCCTGGGCACAGAGTGGGCGTATGAAACAGTTACAGACCAGATTAAAATGTGTGACAGCCTTAGATTTGAAAGAACTTAAACTGGTGGTGGATGTGAGAGTCTGTGGTAGGTTGTTCCAGTTTGGGGGTGCACGGTAAGAGAAGGAGGAACGTCCAGATACTTTGTTGAGCCTTGGGACCATGAACAGTCTTTTGGAGTCTGATCTCAGATGATAGGTGCTGCATGTGGTAGGGGTGAGAAGCTTGTTCAGGTAGCTGGGTAGTTTGCCCATAAAGAATTTGAAGGCAAGACAGGAAAGGTGAACTTTGCGCCTAGACTCCTAGATTTACCTTTAAGACCTATCTTAAACCCGACTCTGTAACAAAGCATATGGGTAGCTCTGTGGCTTATACTATACACTTCATACATCGACCTTGGGCCATTGCAGATGCACTTACAAGAACACATTGCTAATGTCTCTGTACTTTCTTCCTACATACCAATTAGATTGTAAGTTCTTCGGGGCAGGGACTCTTTTTCCTAATGTTACTTTTATATCTGAAGCGCTTATTCCCAATATGTATTATTTGTATTTGTTATTTAGATTATTATGTGTATTACTGTTGTGAAGCACTATGTACATTAAAGGTGCTATATAAATAAAGATACATACATACAAATAACTTAATGTAAAATATTTACATACAGTATACAGATATATTTCTCTATTTGTGAATAAAATAATCCATGCTTGAAAGAACAATTATAAAACTAAGAAAACATGGATAATAAAAGTCTGATGTGTTGTCCATTCTGTTCTTTATTTGCAATAGGGAGATGTTAAATAGAATACTGAAATACTGTACAATAATATTTTAACTTTTATCTAACAAACAGTGCCCTCTGTTGGTTAAGTATCACATATTGCATTGAGTTGCTTAATGATAATGTACAAAGCTTTAATAATAGTGTATATTCTTAAATAGGGCATATATGTTTTAATAAAATTTCTGTGGAGGGATCCAATTTAGTCTAGCGTATCTGGAAAATCAAGGAAAGGGATTTGGACAAGTTTGTCAATCTCTACAGGTAGTTACAAAGTTGATAACTTTTACTTTTTATTTTATATTTATCAGTTTTATAATAAAATGGCCTAAATTGAATGAATACATATTTTTTTTATTTTAATCAAGTATATTTCAGGTATATTTTCAGATTTGTGATATATCTCATTGGGTGACCCTACAATTCCTATATATAGGGAGAACAAAAAGGACTCTGAGGGAAAGATCAAAGCACTTTTAGATCACAGATAACAGAGATGTCACTAAACGTGATAATAGTACCGTGGGTGCTACCAAGAAGATAGATGAGAACAAAATAAGATATGGAGAGACAGACACACAAAGAAAGAACTACTACAAATGGGCAAACAACAATGTAAATAATTTACAAATTATGAATAACCTTTAGTAAGTCGATGTACAGATACAGTATGAACTCTAAAATTAAAAAAAATCACACCCTTTAAAGTTTAGTATGTTATTCACAATAGATGTGTCTTGAATGTTAATAAATTATAAATAAAATCACCACCACAGAGGGTTAATGGGTTAATGTGCAGCCCAGCTAGTAAAGTAATACTGGTGTATTCACTCAGTTCAGGCAGGAATACATGATCCTAAGAGGCTATTGGGATGGTGGGGGTAGCCAGTCTTCATAATAAAGATGAAGCCTGACTGGTTACCCCTGAGAACCGTTGGTCCCCAGTAGCTTAGCAGCACCATAAGTCGGGGACACTGTGTGTGCTATAACCAGTAACATCATGCAATAAACCTGGGATTTCAGGAGAGGGAGTTTGAGGGTGGGTATTTGGGTGAACATATGCTTAAAACATGTGTTCACGGTCGGGGGGCAAAGATACCATTTGTCCCCCCAATTTGCCTGCAGACCGCATCTTGTCTGCGGACACGCGAGTGCATGTTATCCCCGTTATATCTTCCTTTTTAAACATTGTATTTACAGCCAACAATGCTTAGTGTAACAGTTGTATTCCCGAGCCCAGGTTAGAGTAAAAATATGTACTTTTAAAATGTGTATTCATCTCTATACTGTACAGACAATGCTGTTAATCAGATACATAGCCGGTATGTCTGCATAGAGATTTGGGATCAAAGAGAAGGGAAGTCGAGAGGTTTCAGAATGTTTGGTAAGCAGGGAAGGACAGAGTACTGGGTCTGGAAAAAAGGGCTCCCCGCAGGGGAGACTCTTAGTTCGCCCAGACTCGGCAGAGCCTACCCAGTGGGAGGTATAGGGCTGGCAAGGGGAATCCATTGCTGGTAGCACGATTCCCAATGACCATTTTGAATTTCCTGCTGGCCGGCATCTTGAGCCTCCTCGACACACCATCTCTTCTGATGCGTACAGCAAGACGAGCCCCCAGCTCGGATTGGCTGTTACAGCTATGATCCATGCTCTGATTGGTCACCAGTCCCTCTTCCATGTTGAACATAGAACAGCGAGGTCTGTGTAAGGGGACTGGATGATCAGAGAATGAGGCAACTTGGGACTTGTGCCAGTGAAGCGCTGGTGGGCTTTTCAAAAGTGCTTTGCTCTGAATAGCAAAGAACTCAGCACGGAGAAGGCTGGCCTAGCTGATGTCAAGTTCTACAGTCGCGGCCAAGTTCTGAGAATCAATGAAGTTGCGGCCAGCAAGGAGATCCATGTTTCTCTCCCGAATGAGTACTGGGGTGTTCCTGGTGTCACGGTAAACCAGGTCTTACAAACAAGTAATACTGGGATTCTGGACTGAGCAGTACAAGGCGGGTAAAATAAATTGTAATTTATTTCTTTTTAAGACAAACACAAAATACTTCACAATTACACTCAATAAACACTTACTGGGATGGGGAAACGAAATAAAATGTTCATGGAATGAAACAAAGGCTCTGGGCATCCCTGCATGCATGAAAGTGGGTGCGCGATGTGAGCCATGCGCCAGTCCTTGGCTAGGGGCTCAACTTGTCAGCCCTATAGCTCTGCCAAAAGGAAGTGTTTCGTAATGTCCTTACAGGATTCATTCGGGAATCCTTAGCTCAAACGAATTCTGGAAGAGGGATGCAATCCTTTGTTACGGTGTAGAACCCTCACACTCCAGAACCGCTGACGCTGTGCTTGAACGCTTCTTGGTAAAATCTAAGATGAATCTGACTGGGACTGTGCTGCAGGCATCTATATAGGGTTAAAGGTCCTATACCTAACATACACACCCAATCCTCTCAGGGGAATAACTTTTCCTACCTATCCCAGACTTGCCAGGAGTTCATAGAATGGGCAGATGTTGCTTCCTGGTCTGCTAAGAGCATGCGCGGATTTCACACCTGAGCTGCTTAGCATACCGCGCCCAACACCTTACCTGGTTACAGTAAGTCTGGGGTTTGGCTACCAAGTGTGAAGTGCCCATACTTTGCACCGGTATCTGATAATTACAAATATCCCAGCCACCCTAATACGTAGAGTCTCTGAGGATTTTCAACTCCGGACTTCCCTAGACACTGGGGCACCACCTTAGCAGGGTGCCCTTTGTAGTCCAGAGATGAAAAATCCCTCAGCTGATTCATCCATAACATATGGGCATGTTAATGGATTAATTGCCGGACCGGCAGGAAATAATTCTTGCCTTCACATTTAAAACACCATTGAAATACAGTATCTTTATAAATGTATGTTCTGGACATGCAACAAATATAAAACTTATATGTATGTTCATGGTACAAATGTGACTGACTGCACTCCAAAATTTAGAGTTTTAGCTCTTTCCTAGCGCAAGTTATCCACTTAATTGTATGGGCTCTGTGATGTGGGCTGCGGTTTGACCTATAATTGTTCTGGGTTACAAGCTGGCATACAATGTATCCATGCTGGCTTTTGATCGGTAACCGCAGACACACGCCAACAATTCAGCTTAAGTGGCTGACGAGACCGCTGGATACATTTTGACAAGACGACATTTCAGCTAGACCGCAAACCACTTATCCGATTGACTTTGCGGTGTAGTGGTCTACGGCTTAGGAAGTGATACCTATGCTTCAAAGCAGCCATTTATTCACAGGCACGCTTCTTCACTTAGCACCTGGTTCAGTGCTAGAAGCTCCCCACTTGTTTCACAAATACAGTTAGCACATTTTCATTCGTTCAGTGTAACTGCATCTAGCTTCTTAGCTGCAAAACAGGGACAAAAAAGATAGTGATGTGAAAAACATGATATTATGGGGACAATACAGTTTAACCCCTTCAGTCCCAACAGGGATTAGGGTTAACCAGCTAGTTATAATAGCTTTATTATTGGCCTGGTTAACCCTCTCCCGCCACACCTGAATGTGGAGCAGACAAGGTTTTACTCCTGAAGAAGGCACCCTGCACCTTAGTTGAGGCTAGAGACTCCCCCCATACCCCCAGTTAAGTGTGTAATACCTGTATTTTGTGTTTCATTGTATGTCTGCTGGTTTTACCAGAATAAACCCTATTTTATGCCATTACCTTGTCCTGCCTAGTGAATTTGTAAAAATTGTTAAAAGTTCTGGTCTCCTGTGACAGCTATGTTTCCTAAATTAGAGAACAATATATCTGTTACGCCGATGCTGCCCGCAGACCAGACCCGTCCCTTCTACTGAGGTGAGGAACGTATATGGGCATGCACACGCAGCAAAAAGGAGCGTGTCCGGAGTGTGGTGTTTTAGGCATTGCCAGGCCTGGTGGTGTTAGCTAGCAATACTTGCCGGTACCGGTAAAGAAGTGCTGTCGTCATTGCCATTTAGCCAAGTTCAGGGATTGGAGAATTCCGGAAGGTCGTTGTCCAAGCAGGGGTCGAGAGCCAGAGATAGACGTCTGCCAAGCCAAGTCGTAACCTGAGAGAAATAAGAGAGAGAATGCCAGAGTAGTAATCCAAGTGGAAACTATGTCGAGCAATGAGTGAGTGGGAGGACAGGCAATATAAAGTGCAGCTGACAGTGGAGGCAGGTCTGGAGGAGTGCGTGGAGCTATCTTGGATAGGTCCACTTGATTGGCAGGCAGGTGAGAACTCTTATTTTGGCAGGGGGTCCTGTTCGTCTGCTGGGGGCGTGGTGTCACTGTTAGAGCAGTGAATAAATTATCTTCACCCGGCGTGCGCTGTTCAGGAGCAGGCCCGGCTACAAGCAAAGAGAGATGAAAGACTATTGCAAACCCAGTTCCTAACCCAGCAGCAGACAGTACAGGAGGAGCGGATGGCCAAGCTGCTGACCCAATTCCAGGGGTCTGCATGTCCAGAACTTGCAAACAAACCCCCCGGTACTCATGAGGAAAATGGCTCCGAACGTGGATCCAGAGGCTTTTTTACTGACATTTGAAAGGGTTGCCAAAGCTCAGGGCTGGGCTGCAGAACGCTGGGCCACAGCTTTGGCCCCGCTCCTCATAGGAGAAGCCCAGGCCTCATATCAGGGCCTACCTGCAGATCAGGCAATGGACTACCGACAAGTAAAAGCCGCCATACTGGATCGCTTAGGTCTGACCCCAGAGACCTACCGGCAGCAATTCCAGAACATGAAGTACACCGCTAAGATGAGACCCCGGGTTCTCGCTCAGCGGTTATTGGACTTGTGTACGCGCTGGATACAACCCGAGGAGTGCACTAAGGAGGCAATTCTTGAGCAGGTGGTTTTGGAACAATTCCTACAGATAATACCCCCTTCCGCACGCTCATGGGTAAAACACCATGCTGCTGAAACCCTAGCTTTGGCGGTCCGATTCGTGGAGAACATCCTTGGGGCTGAGGAGCAGGTGAGTGTCCTGGATCCGACGGATCCGACTCCACCGGCACTTGCGGACGCCCAAAGAGGGAGGTCGGATCAACGGGGAACCTAGGGCCCGTCCACGCGCTACCGCCAAGTCCAACGGAAGGAGCAGTCATTCCAGCAAGGGAGGAGTCCAAATGCTGGTCCCCACCGAGACCCTCATCTACTTCCTGATGTCGGCTCGTCACAAAATGAGAGGAGCTTCCGAGGACGTCGCCCATAGGACCCACCAGATGCCTGGTCTCCAGTATCTGGTCCAGCAGAGCGCTATCCATGGCCCCCTCCTACAAGGGAACCCTCTCCATATTCCGCCTATGGAGAACAAGGCCACAGGCATGTGGACTGTCCAGGATGGATTGTTCATAAGGCAGGACCGTCGCCTCGGCCTTCACGGGAGAAAACTACAAGCCCTGGTTACTTCCAGCCCCAGTTGGGGGAAAAAACATCCAGTCCCTTGTAAATTCGGGCTCTGGGAAAACTCTGGTCTTCCTGTTACAGCCTAACGTGTGTTCTTTTGACTCTCCATGGAGCATAGAATGTATAGACGGCGATGTAAGACGGTATCCGATGGCCAAAATCCGGCTACAGGTAAAGGGTCAGGAGGCCTACCTCGAAGTAGGAGTCACTCCTTGGCTCCCTGCCCCCGTTGTGCTCGGCCGGGACTGGCCTTTCTTTTCGGACCTAATGGCCCCAGTCTCTCATGAGGAGCCTTATTCTGTGGCTCAGGAAAACCCTGGCAAACTGTTGCCCTTCTCGGCAGACCTTTTCCCAAGCCGACACCGGGTTCCAAAAACTCTGAAGCAAAGACGCTCCGACAAACCGGACTGGTTGCAGAAATCTGGGTCTCAAAATGCCCATTCTAGTAGCCAGAGGTCACAAGTGATGGCTGGGGATGGCCAGAGGAAGGGGGATATGGGCCCTGGAGATTTACCAGACCGATACCTCCCTGACTTTCACCAAAGGCAAAGGGAAGACCCAGTCCTTGCTAGACAGTATGATAAGGTGGTAAAAATTTATGAGCAGATATTAAATGCACAGGGGTTGATAGTATTCCCCCATTTTGAATTATCAAATGATATCCCATGTAACGGATTTTCTGGCCTTGCTGACCCACCCAATCTCACATTGGCCCCTGTGGTCTAACCAGTCCCCATTACATGGTCGTGTCTGGTGGTGCACCTGTTGGCAGCAGGACTCCTGAGTTCCCGCATGATGGTGTATGGGGAATGTCAACCCAGACAGGCAGCTGAGGTAGTGTGTTAGAGACCTACCTACATACAGTGCAGCGCCTCCACCTCATCAGGATCTCTGCGTCCGCAAGGAGATGGTTCTGATGAGGAACTCCTTCTTGGTGGTGCCTTCTGCTGTGGAGTAACTTCACACTCACACATTGGGGTTCTTGTGAACAAGGGCATCTTTATTGATGATGGTATAGGCAGACTGCCCCTCGCAGCAAACAGCTTAGCCGCTCATCTTCTTCTGTGCTCTCCGTTCAGAAGATCTGCCCTCCCAATGGAGTTGGATCACCTCTCCCCTCAGGGAGATCACCACCTGTGCCAGATCCCTGGACACAGTGTAGGCCCTGCCAGCCTTACTGCTGCAGGTCAGACTATTTGCTGCAGAATCACCTTGACCCTGAACATAGACTTGCACACAAGTTGAAAACTAACTTTGGGCAGTGCTGTGTCTTATATTCCAAGGAAATGGCTCCACCTCCTATGTCACTAACAATGGACACCAGGTCTGTTACCACTCCCCTCATGTACTGCACCGACACACTTTATTCGAGCAAATACCTAGTATGTATCTGGCAGATACCTGGAATGCGCCGCTCCTCACCTCTGACAAGCCCCGTTGCGTTTGCCTTCCCAGCCTGGGTTCATGCCTGGCTGACGGGCGGCTGATCTGTTAAATTATAATGATTAGGATTTAATAGGCTGCAATGCTTCGCGTGTCTACCAGATGGCATAAATTCATGAATTGTAATGCAGTATACATATATATATTATATATATTAGTATTGCAGCCAGCGGGAATAAAATGTTTCAATCCCTGCCTGGAAAATAACCCAATGCACTCGGGCAGAAAACAGTCACAAACCTCAATACACCCGGGTATACCCGAATTCGTGGGACTAGCCGAGCTCGACTAAAGTGTGTCGCCAGTGTACATATGACACCTCACCAAGGTGTGAGGGCAAACCTCCATGATTGATGCTGGCAACCCTGTATACTTACCAGGCCTACTACCAGCATGAGAGAGAACTGTATACCATTTTTAACACCTGGCTACAATCTCCCCCTGGTGAATCCCAACTCCTGTCAGGGACCTAAATTTGTTAGACCTTCTTCCAGGAAGCACTGCAAAACATAACAACATAATCATCTTACAAATTTTCATGATACAGTTCTCATGATGAATTAACAGTTACAATGCCTGCTGTCAAGCAGAGGACACTGTTTCTAAAGCGGACCCCATTACCTCTGTACCTAATAGTAGTGCCTAGGGTTTGGCTTCTTTACCTCCCGGCCAGCATTGTCCATAAATGTCATGCTGTACTCACGGGGTAACCCATTCTCTGGGCGGTACTCTACCTTATGCATGTGAACATTGCGCCCAATGCCCCATACCCTCATTAGCTGAGATATTCACTCTTCTGTCTTATGAGCAGAGCATCCTCCACCCTTGGTCAGGATGTACTTCTCTATGGTCTCTCTCAACCACCCATGCCTTTGGTCCTCTATCTCCTGCATAAGAGGTTCAGGAACGTAAGGGTACTCCAACCCGTGGGATTTCTTGTACCTTGTGACTATGGCCCTTTCAGCCCGACTTGTCCTAATTTACCTGGAGTTGCCTGCATTACCTGGCAGCACCGATGATAAGGGTTCAGCTGGTGCTACGGGGTCCCGTAACCTGTCTGGTCCCTTGGGATCCACCACCCCTGAACTGATATCATACCACCTCAGTCTCAGTTCCTCCTGACGAGCTTCCTCCGTGAATTCTCCTGGTGCCCACCAGTAATCCACAACCCCATCTTGTCTTAAGATAAACCTGGTACGATCTAGCCAGGCCTCATATCCCTTAAACTTGGGTGCCCACCACCTAGTCTCCTTAACCTCCTCTGGTACTGCCACGGTGACCTCGCCTTCCTCTAACTCTCCCCCTGAGGATATTCCTGAGGTACCGGTCGATCTTGAATTGGACCCAAACGTTTTGGGCCTACTAGTAACCTTAACGCTAATAGAGCTAGGGCAATCACTTGAAACAGATACCTGTCGCGTATATCTTCCCCCACCCGACCCGTCATCTGACGTGAAACATTCCCCAGAGTCCAAGTTCTCCCCAGTCCTTTCATCGGAGGTGGCTCGGGACTCCCCAGACAACCCTTGGCTCGATGGTGACCCATAGGAAAAGGTGATAGGGGTCGGGGCTTTAACTATGGCCAGGGGTTGGGCATATGGGAACATGGCTGGCATCCGCGGGGCTACGACCCGCACCTCTCCGCTACCTGACCTGGTGCCATCGGACTGGCCTTCCGGTTCTCCTGTCTCGCTGCTCCCAGGCTTCCGCAGGGCCTGTTAAGCGAAAAAATGTGAGGCGCTACTAGTGAAGATAATGGATATATAAATAATGAATAAATATATATATAAATATAAATAAATATATTGTGATAAATATAAAGTGCTCAATATGTGAAAAAATGGCAAACTTCGCTGCTCAACCCTCTTGGGAGAAGATCCAATTTCTCCCGTCTTGAATGGTAAGGAGAAGCTCGTGGGGAGCGCTGGTTTCACCATATACTGTATATAGGGAAGAAAATATAAAATAGTGCAATATGTCTAAACAATTACAGCAATTGAAACAGGAATCATGATTGGGGACTCACATTCTCCCAGTGGTAATACAGCATTGAATAACAGAGTGGTGAGAAGACTCAGCAATGTATAGGAGGATCTTGCTTGTATACACTCCCTGATGTCAGCAGGACAAACCCTCAACAGAATGAAAGAAAGACAACTCTAGTGCAACATTGTATGTTCACTGATGATATACATACAATGTTGCACTAGAGTTGTCTTTCTTTCATTCTGTTGAGGGTTTGTCCTGCTGACATCAGGGAGTATATACAAGCAAGATCCTCTTAAACATTGCTGAGTCTTCTCACCACTCTGTTATTCAATGCTGTATTACCAGTGGGAGAATGTGAGTCCCCAATCATGATTCCTGTTTCAATTGCTGTAATTGTTTAGACATATTGCACTATTTTATATTTTCTTCCGCAGGGCCTGCTAGCTTCTCCCGGATCCAGGCGATCTGGTACAGCTACTCGGTCGCGACAACGCCGCCATCTTCCATCCGGCTCCGCTGTGCCCACCGGAAGTGATGTCCTGGATCTCGCGGGACTCGCCGCCGCCATCTTGCGTTGGGTTCCAAACCGGAACCTCTTCCTCCAGAACGACATCCGCCACCGGAAGTGATGGTTCTGCTCTCCGCTCCGCTCGGGCCCGGACTAGGCCTCTCTCCGCCGTTGCCACCACCGGCACCTGAGGAGGGCAAGGGTGTCACTTACTGTTCCGTTGGCGTGGTAGGGTTCCTTCTCCGCCATCCGCTCCGCCAGTCACCATGGCCGTGGGACTCCGCCTCTCAGGCTGTCGCTGCACCGGCGAAACAAGACTCCGCTCCGCCACCGGGGTCGGGGTCACTTGCTCCTCGTCCGAGGAGTCGAGCTCCGACTCAGGGAGTGGCACTCCCGTCGGTGACCGCTGATGAGGTTCTTGGCTTCCAAACCGTTTACAGGCCCCTTTCTCCTCCGGCTCCGTCTTTATCATGAGGAGCGATCTCCATTCTCCGGGATCCACGGGTTCTCTCCAGGCCGTGCCCGGGGCTTCAGCCATTAGCATGGCTGTGTCCACCCCCACCTCCACGGTCTGCCCAGGCACAAATGGCTGCACAGCTCATAAATAATGGATGCCGCATTGTGGGCACCTGGACATGGTACTAACGGAACAACCAGGCAGCCGACACTGCATGCACAGACACTTGACCGTCTCCTTCTCTCCAGCTCGGAGCACCAGGAAGCCTCCTGGGGCCGAGTAGGGATGGGCAGAAATGTCCAGATCTTTTTAACTCTTGCAGGCCATGTTGCTCACGGGAGACACTTTTTGCAGTAGTCTTCCCAGTAGATCAGTTCCTCGCAACTGAAGGGCAGGGGCTGGTTTGTTAACTCCTCCCTCCACCAGCTCCATCCTCATTTGACAAAGCTGGAAACCACTCCCCCTGGTTGATATCAGAGGAGGGTCCCACAAGTTCACAGGGTGACCCAGCACTGGGGCTGAGCTTGTTACTGTCCATGAGTGCGCGGCCGCAGCTTTCGCGCCATACCACCCATCAGGGTGGGGTTTTCCTTTTGGCGCCACTCCCGGCCAACTCTCTGCAACTTTTGCCTTTGCAGCACTTTCTGCAATCGGCGCACGCGGTCTCCAAGGGAAGCGGGAACCGCCATCTTGGTTTACATTGCCAATCACTCTAGCAACTGAGGTAGCTCGTTGTGCATTGCTCACCGCCTGGCAAGCAGATCCTTCACTTCCACCACACACCACCACAATGTCCTTCTCACTGTCCAAGACAGGACCAAAACGGTGCAGCCACCGCTTTCGCGCCACTCCACAGCAGGCTAGCCAAAGTCACTTCAGTAGCTTGCTCTTCAGCAGAACGCACCCCACGTGCGCTCCCTTCATCTGTCATCTGTCTCCGCCCGCCATCTTGGACCTTCTGCGCCGCGCGGATCCTCCATTCTTGCGGTCACCACTTGGTTGCTGTTTTTGAGGTTATTGTACATGGAGCTCCTCTCTGCGGGGCAGCCACCATACCGATACAATAAAGATTGCCTGATGCACCACCTTGTGTACCTAATGTAGGTCTGACTCGTGTTGCACTACCTCAGGCTAGGCTCACTCTCTCTGTGTATGCTGTGTCTCTCCTCTCTTCAGTCTGTGCTTCCTGTGGTAAGTGGTCTGGAATGGGCTAGAGTACTCTGGCTTCTCCATGCAGTACTGGGGCGTCTACCTACTGTTGGTCAGTCTAGCGCAGACCCTCTCCAAGATTCCTGACCTCTGTTAACAGGCTATCCCTTTAGGCATTCTAACAACTAGCACTACCTCAAGGTGACTAGGACAGCTATAGCCCTATCTCCAGACCCACTAACTCCTTCCAGGCTCCCAGGTCATCCTTGCGGTCTGACAACTCCATCAGCCCCCCAGACTACCCCTAGGTTCCGTCCCAACACAGCACTGACTGGCAGCATACACTCTCCTGTTTCCTAGTGTGCCTAGCAAAAGCCTGTTCTGTTGAAAGATATCTCAGCAGCGCCTCCAAATGTAACGGATTTTCTGGCCTGGCTGACCCACCCAATCTCACATTGGCCCCTGTGGTCTAACCAGTCCCCATTACATGGTCGTGTCTGGTGGTGCACCTGTTGGCAACAGGACTCCTGAGTCTCCCGCATGATGGTGTATGGGGAATGTCAACCCAGACAGGCAGCTGAGGTAGTGTGTTAGAGTCCTACCTGCATACAGTGCAGCGCCTCCATCTCATCAGGATCTCTGCGTCCGCAAGGAGATGGTTCTGATGAGGAACTCCTTCTTGGTGGTGCCTTCCGCTGTGGAGTAACTTCACACTCACACATTGGGGTTCTTGTGAACAAGGGCATCTTTATTGATGATGGTATAGGCAGACTGCCCCTCGCAGCAAACAGCTTAGCCGCTCATCTTCTTCTGTGCTCTCCGTTCAGAAGATCTGCCCTCCCAATGTAGTTGGATCACCTCTCCCCTCAGGGAGATCACCACCTGTGCCTGGTCCCTGGACACAGTATAGGCCCTGCAAGCCTTACTGCTACAGGTCAGACTATTTGCTGCAGCATCACCTTGACCTTGAACATAGACTTGCACACAAGTTGAAAACTAACTTTGGGCAGTGCTGTGTCTTATATACCAAGGAAATGGCTCCACCTCCTGTGTCACTAACAATGGACACAAGTCTGTTACCACTCCCCTCATGTACATATGACACCTCACCAGGGTGTGAGGGCAAACCTCCATGATTGATGCTGGCAACCCTGTATACTTACCAGGCTTACTGCCAGCATGAGAGAGAACTGTATACCATTTTTAACACATGGCTACACCTATATAGGGTGAATAGGCAGACACAAACAGGGGAGGTCACCAGACTAATATTGGTTCCCAAGGCGTTTGTTAAATCTGTGTTCACTCTAGCCCATATTGTCCCTTGGGGTGGTCACCTGGGCAGGGATAAAACATTGGACCATATTTCATCCCGATTCTATTGGCCAGGGATGCATAGTGATATTGCTAAGTTATGTGCGGCATGTCCGGAGTGCCAGCTAACTAGTCCGAAGGGACAAAAACCAGCCCCTTTGGTTCCTCTACCCTTGGTGTCAGTTCCCTTTGAGAGGATTGGGGTAGACTTGGTAGGACCTCTAGAACCTTCTGCGAAAGGACACAGGTTTATTCTTGTAATAGTTGACTATGCAAAAATGTATCCTTAGGCGTTCCCCCTGAGAACAGCTATGGCGAAGCAAGTAGCCAACAAGTTGTTGGAGCTGTTCTCACGGGTTGGACTTCCCCAGGTTATGGTGACAGACCAAGGTACAAATGTTATGGCTAAATTGATGCAGGATGTCTTAAAATTACTAGAGGTCAAGTCGGTTCGGACATTGGTCTACCATCCACAGACTGACGGATTGGTGGAAAGATTTAACCAAACTCTAAAAGGGATGCTGAGGAAATTTGTAGATTCAGAGTAGAGAGCCTGGGATGAACTTCTCCCTTTTCTGCTGTTTGCAGTGGGGGAAGTTCCCCAGGCCTCCACGGGATTCTCTCCATTTGAACTGCTGTATGGCCGACAACCCCGGGGTATCCTAGACCTCCTAAAGGAGTCCTGGGAGGAACAGCGGTCCTCTTCTAAGAATACCCTGCAATATGTACTAGACCTTAGGAAGTGCCTAGATGTGGTCGGCCATTTTGCTAGGGAGAATCTTAGATCAGCCCAGGACAGCCAGGAGAGACATTACAATCAGAATGCTCGCATGAGAGTGTTTCACCCGGGAGACCAGGTGATGTTGTTGTTACCCAGTTGTGAGAGCAAACTCCTAGCCAAATGGCAGGGCCCATTCGAAGTACTCTGCCGCACGGGTGATGTGGATTACGAGATCGCTCAACCAGGGTCCAGGAAGGGTAAACAAATTTACCATGTGAACTTGCTGAAACTCTGGAAGATGCAGCGGTCTCTATTCATCCACCTGGTGGAGGAGGAAATGGATATGGGTCCTCAGCCCCCATGGGAGAACATCGTGGGTGACTGTAAGAGGACATGTACAGAGGTATGCAATGGAGACTGTTTTAAGGTGAAATTAAATAAGGCTTTTATTGCGCCTGTTTCTTTAACACAAGAAAATCATCCAAACGTATGCAAAAAGGGGTCAAACAAAGCTTCTGTTCCACTTGGGAATATTTCTAGTTAAACCTATGCAGTCAACAACTCCCTTTAGATTAGCATGTCTCCCAGCCCCAAACATATATCTTGATATGTGCAGATATACAAAAAGTTTTAGAAAGGAAAGTCTTATCTGATTCCATGTAGGGGAAGGCTTCTTTGTTCTCCAGGTTTAGAAGTCCTTTCCCCTGTGTCTTGCTGGCAGCATGTAGGCTCAAGACGTCTGTCTCCTTGTTCAGCTCACAGGTGTGCTAAGGAGTCTCTCTTCAGCTCAAGACACCTGTTCCTATGGTCATTCCCACAATTTGTGAGACTCAGGAACAATCTCACTTCCTCTCTCAAAGGCAGGCTTTTCGAACAAACCTAATCAGCCAGGTGGTGTTGGTTAATTGACTACTAGCAGTTAACCACCACACTGCTGGATTAGAGGCACATTTCCTGAATAGGGATAAATCCCCTGTTGCAGTGACGATAAAATCCCAATGGGTAGACAGTTGTCCTCTGAACAAAAAGGGGACTTGTTAGCAATAATTACACAATTCCAGGATGTTTTTTCTGATTTGCCAGGGCAAACTAATTTCATTTCACATGTGATCGAGACAGCACCTGGGGTAAAAGTACCTTCCCGTCCTTATAGGTTGCCTGAGAGTTGTAGGGCCCTGTTAGAGACGGAGGTACAAGAAATGTTACACTTAGGAGTGATTGAGGAATCATGCAGTGAGTGGTGTAGGCCACTAGTTATGGTCCCTAAAACCGATGGGAAGGTAAGATTTTGTGTGGACCTCCGAAAGGTCAATGCGGTATCCAAGTTTGACGCATATCCGATGCCAAGGGTGGATGAGTTAATTGACGCCCTTGGTAACGCGGATTATATATCAACGCTGGACTTAACAAAAGGATACTGGCAAATACCCTTAGAGGAAATGATTGTAATGTCTCTCCTGACTGTCCTGGGCTGATCTAAGATTATCCCTGGCAAAATGGCCGACCACATCTAGGCGCTTCCTAAGGTTTAGTACATATTGCAGGGTATTCTTAGAAGGGGACTGTTGTTCCTCCCAGGACTCCTTTAGGAGGTCTAGGATACCCCGGGGTTGGCGGCCATAGAGCAATTCAAATGGAGAGAATCCCGTGGAGGCCTGGGGAACTTCCCGCACTGCAAACAGCAGAAAAGGGAGAAGTTCATCCCAGGCTCTCTTCTCTGAATCTACAAATTTCCTCAGCATCCCTTTTAGAGTTCGGTTAAATCTTTCCACCAATCCATCAGTCTGTGGATGGTAGACCGATGTCTGAACAGACTTGACCTCTAGTAACCTTAAGACATCCTGCATCAGTTTAGCCATGAAATGTGTACCTTGGTCTGTCAACATAACCTGGGGAAGTCCAACCCGTGAGAACAGTTCCAACAACTTGTTGGCTACTTGCTTCGCCGTTGCTGTTCTCAGGGGGAACGCCTCAGGATACCTTGTTGCATAGTCCACTATTACAAGGATAAACCTGTGTCCTTTCGCAGAAGGTTCTAGAGGTCCTACCAAGTCTACCCCAATCCTCTCAAAGGGAACTGACACCAAGGGTAGAGGAACCAAAGGGGCAGTTTTTTGTCCTTTTGGACTAGTTAGCTGGCACTCCGGACATGCTGCACATAGCTTAGCAATATCACTATGCATCCCTGGGCAATAGAATCGGGATGAAATACGGTCCAATGTTTTATTCCTGCCCAGGTGACCACCCCAAGGGACAGTATGGGCTAGATTGAACACAGATTTAACAAACGCCTTGGGAACTAATATCTGTCTGGTGACCTCCCCTGTTTGTGTCTGCCTATTCACCCTATATAGGAAATCCTTTGATAGCTCAAAATGGGGGAATACTATCACCCCCTGTGCATCTAAAATCTGTTCATCAATTTTCACCACCTTGTCATACTGTCTAGCAAGGACTGGGTCTTCCCTTTGCTTCTGGCAAAAGTCAGGGAGGTACAGGTCTGGTAAATCTCCAGGGCCCATATCCCCCTCCCTTTGGCCATCCCTAGCCATCACTTGTGACCACTGACTACTAGAATGGTCACCTTGAGACCCAGATTTCTGCAACCAGTGCTGTTTGTCCAAGCGTCTTTGCTTCCGAGTCTTTTGAACCCGGTGTCTACTGGGAAAAAGGTCTGCCGTGAAGGGGAACAGTTTGCCAGGGTTCTCCTGAGCCCTAGAAGGAGGATCCTCGTGAAAGACTTGGGCCATTAGGTCCGAAAAGAAAGGCCAGTCCCGACCGAGCACAACGGGGGCAAAGAGCAAAGGAGCGACTCCTACTTCGAGGTAAGCCTCCTGACCTTTTACCTGTAGCCGGATTTTGGCCATCGGATAGTGTTTTACATCGCCGTGTATACATTCTATGCTCCATGGGGAGTCAAAAGAACACACGTTGGGCGGTAACAGTTCCTGGAGGACCAGAGTTTTCCCAGAGCCTGAATCTACAAGGGCCTGGACGTTTTTTCCCCCAATCAGGGCTGGAAGTAGCCAGGGCTTGTAATTTTCCTCAGTAAAAGCCGAGGTGACGGTTCTGCTGAATGAACAATCCATCAGTGGACAGTCTACATACCGGTGGCCTTGTTCTCCGCGATCGGAATATGGAGAGGGTTCCCTCGCAGGAGGGGGCTGTGGATAGCGCTCCGCTGGACCGGTTACTGGAGACCAGGCATCTGGTGGGTCCTGTGGGCGACGTCCTCGGAAGTTCCTCTCACTTTGCGACGAGCCGACATCCGGAAGGAGATGAGGGTCTCTGCGGGGACCAGCATTTGTACTTCGTCCTTGCTGGAACGACTGCTCCTTCCGTTGGACTTGGTGGTTCCGTGACGGGCCGTAGGTTTCCCATTGATCCGACCTCCCTCTTTGGGCGTCCGCAAGTGCCGGTGGAGTCGGGTCCAGGACACTCGCCTGCTGCTCAGCCCCAAGGAAGTTCTCACGAGTCGGACCGCCAAAGCTAGGGTTTCAGCAGCGTGGCGTTTTACCCACGAGCATGCGGAAGGGGGTATTATTTGTAGAAATTGTTCCAAAACCACCTGCTCAAGAATTGCCTCGATGTGCACTCCTCGGGTTGTATCCAGCGCGTACATAAGTCCAATAATTGCTGAGCGAGGACCCGGGGTCTCATCTTAGCGGTGTACTTCATGTTCCGGAACTGCTGCTGGTAGGTCTCTGGGGTCAGACCTAAGCGATCCAGTTTGGTGGCTTTTACTTGTCGGTAGTCCATTGCCTGATCTGCTGGGAGACCCTGATATGAGGCCTGGGCTTCTCCTATGAGGAGCGGGGCCAAAGCAGTTGCCCAGCGATCTGTAGCCCAGCCCTGAGCTTCGGCAACTCTTTCAAAAGTCAGTAAAAAAGCCTCTGGATCCTCATTCGGAGCCATTTTCCTCAGGAGTAACGGGGTCTGCTTGCTAGTTCTGCACTGGCAGACCCTTGGAATTGGGTCAGCTGCTTGGCAATCCGCTCATCCTGTGCTGCTTGTAGTCTTTCATCTCTCTCCGCTTGCAGCCGGGCCTGCTCCTGCATAAACTATCCCTGCTGTCTGGTTTGCTCGCACAGAAACTTTTTCAACATTTCTTCCATTCTTGTGTGTGTGTGTGGCCCTTTAACTGCAGGAGCCTTTTGAAAAAAACCTTCCCAATTCTTGACACCATATGTTGCAGGGTACATGCAACTACACACGTGGGTTTCTTGACAAGGCTGTTTTATTTAGCCTTAAAAGATATACAGCACACAAAACTAAAATAGCTTTCCATCAGCAAAAACAAAAATGGCTTTTTCTTCAGCAAACCAAACAAAACAGTTTCTCTTTAGCAGACAGTTTATACAGTATATAAGGCAGCTACCCTTTTTGTATGCAGGGGACAGACAGTTCACAATACAACTACTTTGCTACTCAGACCTTGTTTTCAGGAATCTCTTTACTTCTTACTCCTCTCTCATCAACAGCCAGGCTCCATGTGTCTACAGCCTGGGTTTTAACACACCTTGATTAGGCAGCTGGGATCCAACTAATTGTCCTGAGGTTCCCAGCTGAAGTTAACCTAGTCAGTGCTGCACTGCAGACTAGACATAGGTTTTCCAGGCATATAACTGGTGGCTTTTATTTACCCTGTCACAGACTGCATGGAGCCTCAGCCACATTTCAGAGACTCATGGATAAGGTGTTGAGACCCCATAGAGCTTATGCCACAGCCTACCTAGATGACAATGTTATTTATAGTAAACACTGGCGGGCCCATCTAAATAGGCTGAAAGCGGTCCTCAAATCACTAAGAGTGGCAGGGCTCACAACCTACCCTAAGAAATGTGCCTTAGGTAAGGCGGAAACCAAATAATTAGGGTATGCAGTGGGAGGTGGAAAAGTAAGGCCACTAGCCGACAAGGTAGTTGCCCTGAAAGGAGTTCCGACCCCTCAAACAAAAACACAGGTACGGTCTCTGCTGGGTTTAGCAGGGCACTACTGGCGGTTCATCCCCAACTACTCGGAAGTTGCATCCCCATTAACGGACCTCACAAAAAAGTCCGCCCCTACACAAGTGGATGGTCAAGGTAGTGTCAGAGAGCCTTCGAGGACATAAAAAGGTTTTTATCAGAGGGTCCCATCCTTAGAAGCCCAGACTTCAACAGGCCTTTTGTAGTGCAAACCGATGTTAGGGGCAGTGTTGTCACAACAGTTTGAGGGAGTGGAACATCCCATCCTTTTTCTGTGTAGGAAATTGTTCAAGAGGGAAAAAAACTACTCAATGATTGAGAAGGAGTGCCTCGCAGTAAAGTGGGCAATCGAGGCCTTGAGGAATTACCTGGCAGGAGTCCATTTTACTCTAGTGACGGACCATGCTCCATTCAAGTGGTTAAATAGCATGAAGGACTCAAATGCTAGATTGACCAGGTGGTATATGGCCTTCCAACCCTTCTCATTTGAGATTCAGCACAGGCCTGGAAAAGAAAATGCGAATGCTGACTTATTTTCTAGAGAAGGGGTGGAGGATCGGGCTTCAGCCGTGTGTGGCCCCAGCCACACACTAACAGGGGAGGAATGTGACAGGGTGAATGAACGTCACCAGCCATATACCTGGAAAACCTATGTTAGGCTTGCAGTGCAGCAGTGACGAGGTTAAGTTGAGAAGGGCTGCTTAATTAGTCTAACCCCAGCCTCATAATCAAGGTGTTAAAACCCCAGGCTGTACACACATGCAGTAGAGCTGGTGAGGCGAGAGGACTGAAAGTGCTGAAGAGATGACTGCTGTAAGGTCTGTGGTGCAGAGTACATGTGTGATGAACTGTCTGTCTCCTGCATACTAAAGAGAAGCTATTTTGTTCTGTCTGCTAAAGAGAAGCTATTATGTTTTGTCTGCTGAAGAAGAAGCTGTTTTCTTTTGTTTGCTGATGAGAAGCTATTTGCTTTTGGTGTGCTGTATGTTTTAAGGCTCAAATAAATAAGCCTTATCCAAAGAACCCGCGTGTGTGGTTGCATGTACCCTGCAACAGGGATGCTGTGAGGTGTGGATAAGAACATTTGCAGAGAGGCAGGCAGGATAATTATAAATGGAAAAGACTGTGTTGTGCTCTAAGACTACAAGCACAATAGCTTACATAAGATTATCTTGATTCAATGTAGATGATCTGGTGAATTACCCTTTAAGTATCTATGATTGATATACCAACACCTTACACTGTTATTATAAACACAATATTTCGAATAGCTGGTAAAGTTTCCACAAACACTACAGTAAGAACCATCACACACTTTTGTCCAGACATATATGCATCGAAGTGGATATGTATTAGTGGTGTGACAGAAACCAGGGGATGGTAATAAATTCCATATATAGGGCTCCCAGAATACTGGACAGCTTCTATCCTGTTTAGGCTAGAAAGTGCAGCCTCAGAATATACACTCCATCCCACAGTTTGACAGTTGCTGGAACTGAGGGATGAGGGATCCAGACCAGAGTTTCTCTGCTGCCTGATTTCTGTCACCTGTCCTGCTAGATAGAAATCAGTTATTTAAGGCTGATTTCCTGGTTCCTCTTCCCTCTCCTCAAGAGACTGGAGGCAGGAGTGCTGCTGGAAGCAGAGAGGGGAAAAGCCTCTCCTCAAACAGGTTAACTGATTCTGTTCCTTTTCTCAAATTGTAAAGATCCTTATTTTTGTTTGTTGGAAGCGGACAAGACACCCCAACCCCAGTCAGGGTGAACCTCAGTTAAGTTATTGCTCAGATGAGCAGGGTTTTGTTTTGCTTGTGTTTTTCTTATGTATTCAGTGTGGCAGTCTCAGTGCCTGGGACTGAATAAACCAGGCAGTAGCCTGTTTAAAGGAACAGCACGCTACGCCTCATCCTTTAACCTACCCTAAAAGACCGTGTTCTAGCAGTCCTGGACAGACGGCGGAGCCCCGGAGTAAGCCGTTTGTCACATATGGTGGAGAATGCGGGCAGAACACTAAAAGGTCTGCGGGTAAAAGAACGTTAAAAAAAAAAAAGTTTTTTTTTTCCCAAACAAGAAGGAAGACGTGGTGACTGCGTTGGTACGCAATGTCGCTGCCCAGAAACAGACGAATGCAGCCATGCAAGAGGCGAATGCAACCCAGCAAGAGACAAATGCAGCCCTGCAAGACGCGAATGCAACCCAGCAACAGCTGCTAATAGCCCAGCAAAAGAGAAAGAAGGGGGGGGGGACCCCCAGGCTGATGCTGCAATACTACAATGTCCTGAAAATTGTGCTATAGTTATAATAGCAATAATAGCAAAAACCGGTGTGCATAAAAGATAAATTACAAGTGTCCCGTAATGAAAGCCGATGGTGTGTGTGAGGTCTGTGTAGCCCCCACCTTACCTGCACTCCGTCGGGATAGCCCTCCAGCCGATCGATGGTATACTCCTCCACACTCACGGGGCTCAGAGGGAGTTCACCTTCCTCACTCAAGCAGTGGGGACGGTCACCCGGTGTCCAAGAGACCAGCTGATGGTAGTAGAGACCTGTAAAAACAGAGCCACCCACCGTCTAACCGGGTGCCAGCTGATCTTCCCGCGATGTAGCTGCTGAGGTGATGGAACAGGTGGTGGATGTAGGGGAACCGGCAGGCGATCTACGCCTCCGTTGTAGTCGTCTCCGTCAGATGCATCTTCTCCTGGAGTGCAGGTAAGAGGCTGAAGCACCGTGGAGGCGCTTTAACAAAGAGTCACTCTTTGATAAAGCGCCTCCACGGCGGGAAACGCATCAGAGTTTTAATCTGTGTTTGTCTTTTTGGCTAATAGGCCTAATAAATAGTTTATTTTTGCCCCAGCCCTTTGCTTTTTCTTGGCAGTGCTCTACCCTCTACCCTTACCTAATAGCCCAGCAAGAGACTAATGCAACTCAGCAACAGGCGAATGCAACCCAGCAAGAGACAAACCGCTTGCTGAGAGAGGAGCAACAACGGTTCGCCCAGGCCATACAGCAGGAACTCGAGGTCCTGAGAGAGGCTATCACTAAGGCCCCACTGGCAGAGGCAGCCCCAGTCCTGAAAATGACCAGGGCAAGCTGCTACCTTCAGAAGATGGGGCCCTCGGATGATGTTGAAACCTATCTTCTCACTTTTGAACGCACGACACGGAGAGAGGGTTGGCCAGAAGCTAAGTGGGCCAGTCTAATTGCACCCTTCTTAAGCGGCGAACCCCAGAAGGCTTACTTTGATCTAGAGCCAGCCGAAGCTAACGTCTATGCAAAGTTGAAGTTCGAGATCCTCGCCCGTCTCGGCGTAACCACGACTGTTCACGCCCAAAGGTTCCACGCATGGTCCTTCACGTTGGATAAATCAACCCGATCCCAGATGTATGACCTCATCCACCTCGCCAGGAAGTGACTACAACCCGAGATCAACTCAGCAAGCCACATCGTGGAACGGTTGGTCATGGACCAGTTCTTGAGGAAACATCCCTCTGCCCTATGCCGTTGGGTCAGTCAGAGTGACCCCCACAATGCAGACGAGCTGGTGGCCCTCGTAGAAAGGTACAATGCAGCAGAAGAGCACCTGCAACCCACAGTCATGGAGCATCCCCACTACCCAAGGTTCCAGGACTCTTCCAGAGACGGTAAAAGGGTACCAGGGTTAAGGGGGGCTGAAGAGCGGCGACCGCCTTCACACAGCACCAGCAACACTGGCTTGCATACTAAGGGCAACAGCCAACATGGAGAGCCGAAAAAGGGCTTTAAGTGGGACACAGACTATGTACCTAAATGTGTAAATTGTTATGAGAGGGGCCACACCGCGAAAGTCTGGCCACTAAATACTGAACCAATGCAATGCAACAGCGTTGAACCTTATTCATTGTGGTCTCAATTTTTTTTTTTTTTTACAATCTTTTTTTTCCTTTATTGGAGACACATATAAAAAATTACAGGCAGAGGTTACAATCGATATGGTACATAACAATCTGAGGATAGCTGAACTTGATTGTGGGGTGAGTGCATAGTCTCAATAAATCGTTTTCTCTGTTTTTGGTAAGAAAAGAAGATCGGGGGAGACTCAGGGCGGGGCGATAGATGGGGATGACAAGAGAGGGGGAAAATGGTGGGGGAGGGGGGGGAGTGGGTTAGTACTCCTCTCTCTCCGCCACTTTAGGGGGGGGGTGGGTTAACCCTTCTCACTCTTTCCAACTATTTTGCTGGTAGATTATTCATCTATTGGGCCTAATCCGGGGGGAGAGTTCCAGAGCTGATCCAGGGCTCCCAGGTATTATAGAATTGTGGCATTTTTTGTTTTATCATGGCCGTTTATTTTTCCATATTCATTACTATATTTATTCTGTTCACTACCGTCCTCCTTGAGGGTGCTTTCAGTTGCTTCCAGGCCGCTGCCACCGAGCATCTTGCCGCTGTAAGTATAGCAGAAGTCAACCTGGCCGCAGGGGCTGGGAGGTCCTCTATTGGGCTGCCCAGCACGTATGTCAGAGGGTCCAGGGGAACCTCCAGGCCCAAGGTTTCATCCAGTAATCTCTGAACTCTGGACCAGAACTGCTGGATCTCAGGACATGTCCACCAAATGTGAGCCATGTCACCCTTTTGTCCACATCCTCTCCAGCACAGGTCAGATGCGCCGGGGAAGATCTGGCTCAATCTACTCGGGGTCAGGTACTATTGAAATAGTATTTTGTATATGTTTTCTTTTGTAATTGAGCAAATTGAAGTTTTAGGGGCTGCATCCCAGATGTCCTCCCAGTCCTCAAGATCTAATGGTATGCCGAGGTCTATGCACCATTTTTGCATATAGGCATGTGTGGGTGAGGGAAGAGAGTTTTCTATTATACTGTAGATTGCTGTGATTAGCCCTTTCTGATATTCTCTCACTTGACAGAGGGCCTCAAATTTGGTCAGGGGGGGAATTTTGAGGATGGGGATAGAGCTCTAAGGAAATGCCTTATCTGTAAGAATGCGAAAATGGGGAGATGGGGGGCTGTTAGTTTATTTTTGAGCTCTTGGAAGGACAGAGCTTCATCATTCTCTAGCAGATCCGCAACCGTGCTAATATGTAGGTCCTGAAATAGACCGATCTGGGCGTACGAGCACCCAGGAGGGAATTCAGGGTTTCCAAGTATGGGGGTGAGTTGGGAGGGGGGTGAAGATAGGCCGTATTTCCCTCTATTTTTGGACAAATAGACCACGTGCATTTCATTGCTCCTAGTTCAAGTCTCTGGGGAAGTTTTTCCTTGTGCTCTGGGGACCATAACAGTACTGGGAGGATGACAGGGGATACGTAGCTGGCCTCTATTTCCAGCCAGAAGGCCGAGCTCGGAGGATTGTTCCAAACCACAGCCTGCCTGAGCTGGGCCGTGTGGTAGTATCTGACCACGTCAGGCACTCCCAGTCCTCCTCTTGTCTTTGCTGCCATGAGCACTGACCTCGGGACTCTGGGTTTTCGTTGCTTCCATATAAAATGCATAATTTGCGTTTGTATATTTCTTAATTCGGCTAGTGGTATTGGGATTGGGAGGGTTTGGAAATAATACAACAGGCGGGGAAGGATATTCATTTTAGCGGAGACGATTCTGCCAAACCAGGAAATCTGGTATGTATTCCAAGTCTCTAGGTCTCTCTTAATTTGGCTAAATAGGGGGGGATAATTAGTTTTATATAGCGAGGAATACATTCTTGTGATTTTTATCCCTAGGTATTTTATGTGGGACGAATTCCATTTATATTTGTAATTTGATTGGAGACGTTTCCATGTGTTCTTGGGGAGGGATATATTCAGTGCTTCAGATTTGTCCATATTTATCTTATAGTCTGAAGCCTGACTAAATTGATCTAGCAATTTGTGTAGGTTGGGGAGAGAGATATGTGGGTCAGCTAAGTTCAGAATGACGTCGTCCGCGAAAAGTGATATTTTATGATTTTGGCGGCTATGTTTATGCCTTTGGGTCCGCTCTAACTTGGGCTGCCAGTGGTTCTATTGAAATTGCGAAAAGCAAAGGGGATAGGGGGCAACCCTGTCTGGTTCCATTTCTGATGTGGATCGGACTGGATTGTCCTCCTGGCAGTTTCAGATATGCAGTGGGGTTCTGGTAAAGTGCTCGGACCCCTTCTAGGAATGGTCCTGAGAAACCGAATTTGATCATTGTTTGATCAAGGAAGGTCCATTTGATCCGGTAAAAGGCCTTCTCGGCATCTAGGCTCAGGATCATGGCCTGGAGTTTATTGAGATGCACGTGGTCGAAGATATTAATAATTTTGCGGGTGTTGTCAGAGGCCTGTCTTCCTGACACGAATCCCACTTGGTCTATATGAATTAGTCTGGGGAGAATAGGATTTAGCCTGTTTGCGAAGATCTTGCTAAAGAGTTTTAGGTCTGTATTAAGCAGGGAGATTGGTCTGTAGTTACCGCATTGCAGCGGGTCCCTTCCTTCCTTATGGATGATAGCTAAGTTGGCAGCCGAAATTGTGCTCGGGATCGGGGCTCCTTCTAGAAAGGAGTTGAACATATCAAGTAGAAAGGGGGAAAGAGACAATCTAAATTTTTTATAATAAGCGTTTGAAAAGCCGTCAGGGCCAGGAGTTTTGGCTATCTTAAGGGTGCTTATGGCTTGCGCCAGTTCCTCCTGGGTGATTTTGCCGTTCAGGGCTTTGAGTTCCTCGTCAGTGAGAGATGGTAGATTGCATCTCGCCAAAAATTGCGAGGTAGAATCTACATCTTATGGGTCTTGGTTGGGGGGTGGAGGTTGTACAGCTCCGTGTAGTAATTTGCGAATTCTTGGGCAATTTCTTTTTCTATTTAAGTGGTGTGGCCTCCTTTAGTGCGGAATCTCTGGGCATTTTTAAAGGTAAATGGTAAGAGGGTTCGGGCACTACTTGACTCTGGGAGCATGGTTACACTAGTGTCCGAATACCTTTTGCCCATTGGAAAAAAAACAGGTAAACAGTTCACAAAGAGTGGCAATTTGTTGTATACATGGGGATAATCATGAATATTCCACTGTTGATGTTCTTATTGAAACAGAGTTTGGTTCTTTAGATTTCAAAGTGGGTATAGTACCCAAACTGGCACATGATGTGTTAATAGGGACCGACTTTCCCCATTTTCTAAAAATGTGGTCCTCCTCTCAGAATAGCGCCCCGAGTTCAATAGCGGACCATAAAGAAGTAACAGAAAAAACAAATCCTTTCCCTTTTTCAGAAATGGAGGTTGACGAGGGCCCAAATAAAAAGGGAAAAGAGGATGAGTGCTGTAAAATTCCTTTTCCTATGGCCACATTGGTAGGGAATACCGAAAATCAAGATGTTGAACAGGCGCTTACCACCCCAGAACAGGGTAAGACCTTCGCTGACCTAGAGGTCAGTCCTGGGAGTTTTAAGAAGGCCCAGTGGGAAGACCCCACATTAGCGGAAGCAAGGGGGGATATACGGGACCAGAATAGTACTTCTGACCAACCAGATAGGTCACTTGCCTACCCCTACTTCGAGGTAGAAAATTACCTAGTATATCGGGTTGATAGGAGGAAATCCATTATAACTAAACAGTTGTTGGTGCCACGGACATTCCGTAATGTAGTATTACACCTCGCACATAGTCACCCATTGGGGGGACACCTAGGGGTGGAAAAGACAAAAGAAAAGGTTCTCCGAAGCTTCTATTGGCCTGGGGTTCTGGCAGAAATTACAAATTATTGCTCCTCATGCCCAGAATGTCAGATCACCGCACCGTTCAAAGCGTATCGTAGCCCATTGGTACCCCTTCCCATAATAGATGTACCATTTGACCGAGTTGCTATGGATCTAGTAGGACCCCTAGTCTGCTAGGGGACATCAGCATATATTGATAATATTAGATTATGCCCCCCCCGATATTCGGAGGCAATTCCCCTATGTAGCACCTCTGCTAAAACATAGCAAAAGAGTTAATAGTCCTGTTTACCCGGGTCGGAGTTCCTAAAGAGATCTTAACTGACCAGGGAACACCATTTATGTCCCAAGATACAAAAGAGTTATGTAAACTCCTAAAAATCAAGCATCTCAGAACCTCAGTCTATCATCCACAAACAGATGGTTTAGTGGAACGATTCAATAAAACCTTAAAAAGCATGTTCGCCGGCGGTCGATAAGGATGGGAAAAACTGGGATTGTTTGTTACCATACCTGTTATTTGCCATTAGGGAGGTTCCCCAATCATCCACAGGCTTCTCCCCATTTGAACTATTGTATGGCCGACACCCAAGGGGCTTACTGGATATAGCCAAAGAGACTTGGGAACACGAGGTTACACCATACAGAAGTGTAATAGAACATGTTGCCCAGATGCAGGACCGCATAGCTGCGGTCCTACCTATAGTGAGGGAACACATGTAAAAAGCTCAAGAGGCACAGAGGAATACGTATAATAAGGGTGCTAGGGCTAGATTTTTTTATCCAGGCGATAGTGTGCTAGTTCTGTTTCCACCGTAGAGAGTAAATTCCTTGCTAAGTGGCATGGGCCATATGAGGTCTTGGAAAGAGTGGGAGAAGTAAATTACAAGGTGAGACAGCCAGGTAGGAAGAAACCTGAGCAAAATTACCATGTAAACCTACTTAAGCCCTGGAAAGATAGAGATTTCTTATTAACCCTAGTACCCCCAAGTCCGTCAGATAATCGAGAAACTGACCCAGAGGTTAGCATAGCTGAAACCCTGTCCATTCATCAGAAATGAGAGGTCCAGAACCTAGTGAGAAGAAACAAAGAAGTCTTCTCTACAAAGCCAGGTAGAACTAGGGTAAATGAACATGACCTAGTCTCTGAACCGGGGGTCCGAGTTAACCTTAAACCGTACCGAATCCCAGAGGCCAAAAGAGAGGCTATAAGTTTAGAGGTTAAAAAAATGCTAAAACTAGGTGTAATTGAGAAATCCCAAAGTGGTTGGAACAGCCCTATAGTTTTAGTCCCCAAACCAGACGGTACAACAAGGTTTTGCAATGACTACCGTAAACTAAACGCTGTGTCAAAATGTGGTACTTATCCTATGCCCAGGGTTGATAAACGGGTAGAGAGACTGGGCAAAGCCCAATATCTCACGACCTTAGACCTAACAAAAGGGTACTGGCAGGTTCCCCTCACAGAAAGGGCAAAAGAAAAGACAGCCTTCTCAACCCAAGACGGCCTCTTTCAGTATAGGGTGCTGCGTTTTGGTTTACATGGAGCTCCTGTCGCATTCCAAAGAATGATGGATAAAATTTTAAAGCCACATGCTCGGTATGCTGCCGCCTACCTGGATGATGTGGTAATCCATAGTGAAGATTGGCAATCCCACCTTCCAATGGTCCAAGCTGTGCTTGACGCAGTTTGGTCTGCTGGACTAACTGCTAACCCCGCTAAATGCACTATTGGTCTGGAGGAGGCCAAGTATCTGGGGTATACTATTGGCAGAGGTTTACTCAAACCCCAAACACTCAAATTAGAGGCGATACAAAATTGGCCAAGGCCAGTTACAAAAAAACAATTAAGGACCTTTTTGGGATTAATTGGCTACTATAGAAGGTTTATTCCCAATTTTGCAACTAAGGCAACCCCACTAACCGACCTCACAAAAGCAAGAGGGCCGCTAATGGTAAAGTGGTCCCCCGAAACCGAACAGGCCTTTAGAAGCCTGAAAGAAGCTCTCTGTGCCCAACCAGTGTTGGTCACACCTGACTTTTCTAAAGAGTTTTTAGTCCAAACCGACGCATCTGAGGTAGGGCTATGGGCTGTACTCTCCCAGGAGTCTCAAGGTGAGGAGCACCCCATCCTTTATTTAAGTAGGAAACTAAATCCCCAGGAGAAAAATTGCTCCATAGTCGGGAAGGAGTGTCTCGCAATAAAGTGGGCTGTAGAGACGCTCAAATACTACCTGTTGGGGAGAAAATTCCGCTTGGTCACAGATTATGCACCCCTCACCTGGATGTGTCAAAACAGAGAGAAGACTTCTAGAGTGACCAGGTGGTTCCTAAGCCTACAACCCTTTAAAATTTCTGTGAAGCACAGGTCAGGGCACAAACATGGCAATTTTGACGGGTTGTCAAAGATGCACTCCCTAATATCCACGGTCGCTCATCCTTTGAGGTCTGAGCTGGGGGGGAGGATATGTGACAGAAACCAGGGGATGGTAATAAATTCCATATATAGGGCTCCCAGAATACTGGACAGCTTCTATCCTGTTTAGGCTAGAAAGTGCGGCCTCAGAATATACACTCCATCCCACAGTTTGACAGTTGCTGGAACTGAGGGATGAGGGATCCAAACCAGAGTTTCTCTGCTGTCTGATTTCTGTCACCTGCCCTGCTAGATAGAAATCAGGTATTTAAGGCTGATTTCCTGGTTCCTCTTCCCTCTCCCCAAGAGACTGGAGGCAGGAGTGCTGCTGGAAGCAGAGAGGGGAAAAGCCTCTCCCCAAACAGGTTAACTCATTCTGTTCCTTTTCTCAAATTGTAAAGATCCTTATTTTTGTTTGCTGGAAGCGGGCAAGACGCCCCAACCCCAGTCAGGGTGAACCTCAGTTAAGTTATTGCTCAGATGAGCAGGGTTTTATTTTGCTTGTTTTTTTTTTTTGTATTCAGTGTGGCAGTCTCAGTGCCTGGGACTGAATAAACCAGGCAGTAGCCTGTTTAAAGGAACAGCACGTTACGCGTCGTCATTTAACCTACCCTAAAAGACTGTGTTCTAGCAGTCCTGGGCAGACGGCGGAGCCCCGGAGTAAGTCGTCTGTCACAGGGGACATATAGAAAAAGAGTATTATAACTTTATAACACACTCACAAATTTACCTTTCAACCCCTGACCTTACACCTGCTATACAGACCAAAGTTTCTGAATGCCTCTCTGGAATATCATCCTGGATGGCCATCCGCCGACTGAAACTTAACATGGCAAAAACAGAGCTCCTTATACTTCCTCCCAAACCTGGCCCTACTACTTCCTTCCACATTGCTATTGGAAATACGATAATTCACCCAGTAGCCAAAGCACGCTGCCTAGGGGTCACACTTGATTCCTCTCTCTCATTCTCCTCTCATATTCAAAACGTTTCTAAAACTTGTCGCTTTTTCCTCCGCAATATCACAAAGATACGCCCTTTCCTCTGTTACTCAACTGCTAAAACTCTGACTCAGGCCCTCATTCTCTCCCGTCTTGATTACTGCAACCTCCTGCTGTCCGGCCTTCCTGCCTCTCACCTGTCTCCCCTACAATCTATCCTAAACGCTGCTGCCAGAAACACTCTACTCTTTCCTAAATCTGTCTCCGCATCTCCCCTCCTGAAATCCCTCTCCTGGCTTCCGATTAAATCACGTATCTCACACTCAATTCTCCTGCTCACTTTTAAAGCTTTACATTCTTCTGCCCCTCCTTACATCTCAGCCCTAATTTCTCGCTATGCACCATCACGACTCTTGCGTTCTTCTCAAGGATGTCTTCTTTCTACCCCCTTTGTATCTAAAGCTCTCTCCCGCCTTAAACCTTTCTCACTTTCTGCCCCACACCTCTGGAATGCCCTTCCCCTCAATACCCGACTAGCCCCCTCGCTATCCACCTTTAAGACCCACCTTAAGACACATCTGCTTAAAGAAGCATATGAGTAGCACTGGATAATCATGGACACATGACACATAAAGCTTGGCCCCCTGCAGACGCACTTACTAGTATTCCCTCCTACTGTCTCTGTACGTTCTCCCTACCTACCAATTAGATTGTAAGCTCCTCGGAGCAGGGACTCCTTCCTTAATGTTATTTTTACAGTATGTCTGAAGCACTTATTCCCATGATCTGTTATTTATATTATTTGTTATTTATATGACATGTATTACTACTGTGAAGCGCTATGTACATTTATGGCGCTATATAAATAAAGACATACAATACAATACAATACACATTTGTTGGTACTGTATTTTTCTTCTGGGTATATTCATCCATACTGAAGTATAGGTGTGCCTCCGTTTTTCAGCAGCATGCAAATGGAAATTGGTAGAAAAATAGGTCACCTTGAGAAACGCGTTTGTGGGTGTCCTGTGTGCCCCATTATGTAGCTTTTTATATCTGGATCCAATAAATTGTTATTTTATGGGTACGCACTCAGCTTAACTCTATTTTTTCAAATTCTGGTGCAAGTAGTGCTTTGTTTTTCTACCAATTTCCCAGATAATTATAAACAATTGTTATAGTGTGTGAGAAACCCCATATCTACATTAAGTCTTCTTGTTTTGGTGTCAAAGGTGTCATTCTGAGTTCAAATATTTTCCGTTATTGGGTGCATTTAAACATTCTATTGAGGATTTTGATTTTTAAATAATTGATGGAATGATCTGGTGTTGAGAAATTATGTCCCACTGCTGAGCAGTATCTTCCTTCTTCATGGTGGAGTATAGAGTGTCTGTGCATATTCATTCTGCCTTGGTTTTTGGCTGGTTTCCCTATGTAACATCCTTGGTCACATTTGTTGCACCGAATCATAGAAACCACATTCCTGGATGTGCAGCAGTATGATCCTTTGACATTGAGTAAAGAAAATAAAAGATTGACAGCACGCAAAAGGAGGCCATAATAAGAATAGATGGTGCAATGTGGAACAAAGAGGAACCCCCTTTCCTCCAAACATACAGCCACGGCAGCTTTTATTTTAACATTTCTCAGGGGTGTGGCGGTTGGATTTTCAGAATTCCATGTGCTTCACCGCGTTCATGCCGCATTCATGCACTTTAAAGCTCCCGTGTCACGTGACCGGGACATTTAAATTCTGCAGGGGATACCGGCACCCCATAACGGGGCCTGTATCTCCTGAAGTAGGGGGTCCTTGAGGCTGAAACCAATACGGTTCAGCTCAGGAGACCCCTTGCACATCTACACTAGTATTAAAACACACATAACAATAAATAATAATTCATTACCGTAGCGGCTATCCGTTATGGTAATGAAGCTGCATTAATGTACATTTTAAAAATAGTGTGCAGGAGCAGGGGGTCCCCTGAGCTGAACCGCATTGATTTCTGCCTCAGAGACCCCCTGCTTCCCGAGTTACAGGCCCGGAATGGGGCATTGGGTGCCAGTGTCGCCGCCATCTTTATAGCGTTTAAACGCGACGTGGGCTCTATAAAGATGGCCGCGACACTGGCACCGATGCCCCAAACCGGGGCATGTAACTCGGGAAGCAGGGGGTCCGTGAGACAGAAATCAATGCGGTTCAGTTCAGGGGACCCCCTGCTCCCGCACACTATTAATAAAAATACATTAAAGCAGCTTCATTACCATAGCGACTATCCGCTAAGGCAATGAAGGGGTTAAGGCACAATAGCATGTTTATTGGGGACAATTGCCCCCAATAAACAAAACACATCCCCCCACCCCCTAACACATACAATACAGTAATGGGCAAAAAGACTATTACCACATATGGATAATAATGCATTTACCCATTCTAAATACATATAAATTACAATAAACACAGTCAATATATATTACACTTACCTTTTACAGACACCCACGATGAAGGCCATCTTCATCCTCATCTTCATCCTGCCCATGTCCCTCTAATGCTGCAAAACATACACAAGAATAAAAACATCCAATGTTATGTCCCTTAACCCCTTAATCACCATAGCGGTTATTAACTGCTACAGTCATTAAGGGGTTAACCCACCCTCACCCACCACTCGGGATGCCTACATACCCTCCCCCACTAACCCCCCACCCCGTGAGGCCTAACCACCCTCACCCACTACCCAGCCGGGAGGCCTACCCACATACCCTTGGGGCCAATACCCCCTCCCCCCACCCCCAGTACCCACAATAAAAACAATACACTGCCCCATAATAAACATCATTCTAATTATTAAATACATAACCCACCCCCTGTGCCCCCCCCATAAATACATGATTTATTCTTTTACATAAAGGGTTCATACCCCAGGCCCACGTGAGTCCCTGGTGGGCCTGATGGGTTACCTCACAGACCTACAGGTTACCAGCACTATGTTTCACACAGGGTCTGGAGGCCTGTTGGTGGGTCCCACCAGTTGCCATGGCCCACCAGGTGGTCTCCATGGGTCACCGTGGGCCACAATGGGGTCTTCACGGTAGGCCCGTGGATGTCTGGTGGGCCCCGGGTCAGACCCAAAGGTGTCTGAGGGGCCTCGAGTGGTTCCCACGGGGGTCAAGGGACCTACGGGTGGTCCCTACTGGTCCGCGGTGCCCCCACAGATGTGTGGCCACCGGTTCTTCCCCGTAGGTGTCCCCCGTGGATCCGCCAGCCTGTTACCCGTGAGAAGCCCGAGGAGACCTCTGGTGGTCTCCAGAGGTCTCTCGCAGACCAAAAGGAATCAACCCTGTATGTAAAAAAAATAAACCGGGCCTATACATTAAATACATACATCCACCCCCTGCCCCCAACACATAGAGTACAATAATGTGCAAAATAACTATTATCCAGATATGGATAATAGATTATTTGCCCATTATGAAACACATAAAACATGCATAAATAAAAACATGCATAAATAAAAATATGAATATTTAATCTTAAAATCACCACATTGCATGTTAAAATAAATCCAGCAGCAATTGTAAATATAAAACAACAAACCAGCAGCTACACAAATGTATATGAATTGTCACACAATTGCATGGAGTGTGTACATGATGCAATTAATCTGTGCATCATGTAACACTATGCAAAATATATGTAACAATAAAATACACCATGAACAATGTCCCCTAACCACCAATGCCATCATGAAAATCAAATAGAAACTAAGCAACATCAATACAATTAGCATCAATCATTTAATCAATTTCCTAAAACAATTACAATATAATACAAATCAATTATACAATTCCCTATTCAATTCCTAAAGCCAAACCATTGCCAAAAGAATTGTAATTCATAGTAACCCCCATCATTCTAATCTAACCACCAGAAATAAGCCATTAAAAATAACCTGTAACTAAATACAAATAACATTATTCACACCAATGACAAAATAAAGGTGATAAATACATTAGCCATACATGAAAAGAACATAAACATTAGCAAAACAATCAAATCCATATAGATAGATAAACATAACATACAGGGGCAATAATAGAGCATAAAAAACAATGCATTTACATAAAAAAATCACATAGAATACACCAATTCAGTGTTAGTGAATGTATGTATATACATAGATACATTCACGGGCATTAAATGGGATTGAAAAAATAAAAGACATGAATCAAAAATCAAAAAAACGTGTAAAAGTAAAAATAATAAACTTTTCTTTTGTTTACTCACCATTAGATGCCCACTCACCAAAATCCAGGCGACTCGGAAGCACTGGAACCAATCCACAGGTAACCATAAAAAAAAACCCTTACAATCAATAACGGTGTCTTCTTTCTTCTATTTGTAATCCTTCCCGTCTGTCTTGGAGTCTTCTTTTCTTCTTTGGGGTCTTCTCCGTCTTCTTCCGTCTTCTTCCATCTTCTTCTGCCCCGCCCTTCTTCTCTTCTTAGGAGGGGAGGTGTTCCCTCCTCGGCGACTGGCTTCAAAATGAGGCGACATAGGCTTTTATAGGCCTGTTACGTCACATTTTGGTCAAATGTTTCCCACGGTCCTGATTGGGCCGTGAAAAACATGTGATTTGGCCGGAAAAAAAAAATGATGACGTCATCTAAAGGCAATGACGCCAGCCAATCAGAATGGCTGAGTTTCAATTGCCTTTAAGATGATGTCATCAAAACAAAGATGGCCGGCGACACATGGTACGGTAGCCAATCAGAGCGTGGGAACTCCATCCCAACTCTGATTGGCTGAAGCAAAGCCTCTGTCACATGGTCTACTCGAGCCAATCAGAGTTGGGATGGAGTTCTAATCTAACTACCAGAAATAAGCCATTACAAATAACCTGTAACTAAATACAAATTACATTATTCACAACAATGACAAAATAAAGCTGATAAATACATTAGCCATACATGAAAAGAACATAAACATTAGCAAAACAATCAATTATTATCCCTGTATGTCTATCCATATAGATAGATAAACATAACATACAGGGGCAATAATAGAGCATAAAATACAATGCATTTACATACAAAAATCACATAGAATACACCCATTCAGTGTCCGTGAATGTATGTATAGCCATAGGTACATAATAGATACATTCATTATTTTTTGTTTGAAGGGCACTTCTATCTCCAGACCACTGGGACAGCCATGGGAACACCCTGTGCCCCAACTATGCAGGCCTTTTCTTGGGGAAATGGGAGCTTGACTTCATTTGGAATGAAAATGAAATAAAAAAAATCTCAAATATTTCTGGCAGTATATTGAAGATATTTTGATTATCTGGTCTGGACAGGGACTCTTGATGAGCTTGGTAATTTCATTAGGTGCCTAAATACCAATGATAGAATCTCACTTTAAGTGGTGAGAATAGTAATCAAGAGATATGTTTCTTGGATCTTAGGATGACGATTGAAAATAATAACATCATTACGAAAACCTTTTTCAAAACGGTTGATGTCAATTCGTATTTTGATTGTAATAGTAATCATTCGAGCCTTTGGCTTGATAGTATTCCTTACGGCCAAATGTTACGTGTTCGCAGAAACTGTTCACAATTAACAGACTGAAACACAAACAAAAAGTCTTGCTACAATATTCACTGACAATGGATATGACAAACAACTTGTCAATAAATCCATCAATAGAAAGAAGCGGGCCTAGCCTGAATGGGCGGCACAGCACCTGACCGGGGGGCTCAGCCTCCCTGAACTGGATTGGCCGCAAGGGCGGCCAGGGGAGGGGCATCAGCATTAAAGCTGGCAGCCAGGAGGGAGGTCCGGCCTCTTGCTCCTGGCTGGCCAAGGATTCGGACGTCCCTCTCCTCCCCTGAAAGTTAAATTAAGGTAAGGCCCCGAAAGGGGGGTCAATCCTGGGCACTCCCCCCTCCTGTATAGCTGCGATTTTTGAATCGGCGGTGAGGGGGGGAGGCAGGGAGGAGAGGGACCCCGCAGCGCAGCTGCCAGTCCCCATTCTCCATCTGCGGAGCGCAGCATGGAGCTGGGGGGTCGGACTTAAGCCTGCGGGGTTGTTGCGCCGGGCTGTTTCTCCCCGGAACATGTGGGCAAGGGATTCATCCAGCGGGTCCCCCGCGCGGCCTCAGCATCAGGGGAGTGGGTGCAAGGAATTCACCGGGCAGGAGGAGGTTGCGCGGGATATGCGCAGGGGGGCAGGTCACGGCGGCAGCGGTTGGGGTTTGCCTGCGGGGATAGGAGGTCACGCGCCTCACCTGGAGCGGGCCGGGTGGGCGGCCGTCCGCCGTGCTCCTTCCCCGGGTATGTGAGGTGCTCCGGCGGTGGGGGGGAGAATGCCCCCCCCCTCATTGCGCAGGTCAGGTGTCGGTCCAGGCCAGGGGAGGGTTACAGGGGGATCCCCGGGACTTCCCCCTCAACGATGGCCGCGCTGCGCGAACGTGCGGCGAGGGGGGAGGCGGGGTTTGCAGGGAGAAGAGGGACTCTGCGGCGCGATCAAGAGGGGAGGGACAGCGGTTTGGTGCATCCTCCTTCCCCCGGTGCCCACGTGGTGCTCCCGCTAGGGATCGGGCAGCTGTTCCACTGGGCATCAACCCCCCTTTAGTCGTGCAGCTTTCCCCCCCCCCCCACCTCTTCAACGGTGCGCACAGCGGCGGAAAAAAAGGGGGGGGAATATTGGGGTCCACGGGGGTCTTAAGAATTGTACCACACGACGCTGGGGGAAGGGTTGATATTGGTGAGTCAATGCCTGGCGGGGGAGCGAAGCACATGGCAGCTCCCCCCTCTCCTTTAAGGAATTGTGCAGCAGTGCTGGGAGTGAGGGGTTGCCAATAAAGAAGATTTGTGTTTGGGGGCCAGACGCTTTATTTCATGGATTATCGGAAGCCAGATAGGTAGTATGCGGCCCCCTCACTCCTTTAAGGGCTTAAGCGCTGGGATTGAGGGGCGGCAAAAAAAAAAAAGAGGCCATCAGTGGGGGGGAATGGCTAATACCGGGAAAGTTTTTGCTTAGGATATACGTATAGGATATAAGTATTCGCCAGACGCGTGGGCTAGGTAGCATGTCATTAAAAAACAAAAAACAAACATGGGCCAGATATGTGGTATGTATGTGGTTAGTTCATCAGGTGTTATGAGATAGTAGGTGTTATACAGTGCATCACTAACAATATGGTAGAATAGATATACAGATATGTGGATATAGGATATATACGTGCATTCGGGCATAGATAGATATATATAAGGAAGGATACGTGCACATAGATATAGATACACGTGCATATAAGTATATATACGTGTATATTGGTATATACATAATTAAAAAAAAAATGTATAGGCAAGGGGTAACGTGTAATTTTGTTATTACAGCAGTTGCGCGGGAAGGCAAAGCACCGGCACGCAGTGCTTTTGGGGAATGTCTTTGCAGGCCAGTACAATGCGTCTCTTGGCGGAAGCACACGACCACGATGAGGGGTGGCTGTACCAGCAATTGCAGGCATTGATGACACAGTGCTCCGGAAGCAACCAGGGAGGATCGAGCAGCCGGGAGAGCGCTCAAGCGGGTTTGGAGGCCACGTGAGCCGACACATGGCCGTCATCAAGCGACGAGGGCGGTCCTAGCGGCGGAGCACGACATCCGGTCAGGTTGCTTACAGGGAAGCAGAAGGGTAAGTCAGTGGCGACTGGGGGGGAAGGCCACAGCCTGGTCACAGGAGAGGCCGTGGGGAAGGGGACGCAGCCTGGAGGGCAAGTGAACGGAAGGTGGCAGTGGGTCTCAAAAATTTTTTAAAAAAAATAAAAGTGTGTGCATAATTATGTATATAGATATATATACGTAGGTATGAGCACGGGATGAGGCCCAACACAGAGGGAAGATCCCACCGTTGGCCGCGGGGAGAGCGGTGCGGGTCGGGCCGCGAGCTGATCGACAGACGGGCCATGGTAGGGGCGAACGGCGCCCAGGGTGGAGGAGAGGAGCACGTGGGGCCCGCAGGGGGCACGTTCGGGGATGGGCTGGAGCTCTGGATGGTGGACCTCCGATTAGGAGTGGATGAATCCAGCGGGGCATTTCAATCTTGTTTTCTCTTACAGGACTGGCTGGACCGGTCGGGACACGTTCGACCTCGCTTTGCGGCGCTGGTACATCGTCCACGACTTGTAAGCGGACGGGGCGGCCTGGCGGGCCTGCAAACAGAACTCGGAGGGGCAAGCGCCTCGAGGTTGGTCCCGACAGGCGGTTCACATCGCCGCCGGGGACGGGGACACCAAAGGGTAAGCGTAAGAGAGCTACGCATGTTGGAGCGGCTACCTCGCCAGGAATCCGCGGTTCCCAATACCAGAGAGTTCGGTAGCGGGGGCAGCGGACAATGCCGAGGCGAGACTGATCAGCATAGTGGAAAAGGCCAATCAGGCAGCGTTGCTAGCGGCAGGCATAGGTAATTCTAGCGAGGCACAAGGAGGAACAGCAGCGGGGGCGAACCCCGGAGCACCAAGCGAGTCAATGGTTACACAGGAACAGACTTTGACAGGGGAAGCAGGCGTTAGCGGGGGCGCGGGATCAGCAGCTAGCCAGGTAACAACAGAGGGGGGGTCAGGGCAGGGAGCGGGAGCAACAGCAGCAGCCAGCGCAGTAGGAGGGCCAGCGGCAGGGGCAGGGACGGGGGTGCCAGTAGCGACGGCAAAATCAAAGAGGGTAGGGGATGCGGCATACGGTGATTCGTATACAGCGGTCACCCGGTCCCTGGGCGGGCACCTATCAGACAAGGTGAAGGAAAGAATTTGGGCAGGGGACTATGTGGAGATACTGACATTGCTTCCTGGGTACAACGAAGCAGTAGCGAGATCCGAAAAGAAAGGGGAAGCTAAGAAGGAGGATGTAGAGAGACGGTTGTACCCACGCACTTTCGGTAACTGGGTGCAGGCATTTTGGGATATTGGCAGGCGTAGTGGGGGGAAAAGGAGCCACAATTATGCACCGCGTTGTTTAAATATCAGGACATTATCAGGAAGGCGTTTCAAAAACATGGGGGAATGGGATGGTGGACATACGACGTGGAATTCAGGCAAAGTATGCAGGAGAATAAATGGGTAGTTACACGGGACCGTAGGGATGTCGACTTATACTTAGATCACATTTTGGGGGGAGGAGGTTCAACCTCTCGCGGGGCAGGCGTGCAAGGGGACATTGGCAGTAACAATTCACAGGAGGGTTCGGAATGGTTCGCACGGCCAGCAGGAAGAAGACGCGCAGTCGGTAAACAGTCGGGCATATGCTGGGGTTTTAACGAGTCAAAATGCAGATTCCCCAATTGTCATTTCCAGCATAGCTGCGCCGGGTCCGGGGACCAGCACCCCAAGTCAAAATGTTATAAGAAGGACAGTAAAGGGCTTAAGGGGGAGGGCGCGAATGCCAATTTCGGTAAAGAATATGGTGCCTCAGCAGGTAATACAACCCAATAAAGTGGCAGCTGAGATTTTGGGAGAAGGGGTCGGTATGCAGCGAGCGAGGTTATGGCAGTATGGGCCAGATTTAAGGGGGGGTTAAACAGGCCGTCAGTGGCGGCAGTTGGGGGGGGGGTAGGTGCTTGTCCTGCCAGAGGGGGCTCGGGGCTGGTAAAGCAGGCCGAAGCGAGGGGACAGGTCACCGGAACATACTTCCAGATGCCCCCTCTTGCATTGCCCAGCACCGAGCACTTTCTGGCGCGGACGGGCAGCTCGCTACCTCAGTTATGATTATGTTTATTATTAATAAACAAAGCCGCGGTCATTTTACCTCCAGACTGTGTCCTCTCGTTATTGGTACATTACACATAATTAATGCTAGGTGAGGGGGGGAAGCTCGCGCCTCCCTAGTCAAGAAGCGGGCCTAGCCTGAATGGGCGGCACAGCACCTGACCGGGGGGCTCGGCCTCCACGAACCGGATTGGTCGCAAGGGCGGCCGGGGAGGGGCATCAGCATTAAAGCTGGCAGCCAGGAGGGAGGTCCGGCCTCTTGCTCCTGGCTGGCCAAGGATTCCCACCCACCCACCCTTCCCTATTTAAAGCAGGATTTGAAGTTTGCTTGGCAGGTAACATTTCTTTATGTTGCAGGAAGCGAAAAATAAATCGGCTTACATAAGGAAAGACGGGAAGATCCGGTCGGAGCGGTTATTGCGGGGCCAATTTGCTTTTGTCGCGGCGGCAGTTGGGGGGTGGGGGTAGGTGCTTGTCCTGCCAGAGGGGGCTCGGGGCTGGTAAAGCAGGTCGAAGCGAGGGGGCAGGTCACCGGGACATACTTCCGGGTGCCCCCTCTTGCATTGCCCAGCACCGAGCACTTTCTGGCACGGACGGGCAGCACGCTACCTCAGTTATGATTATGTTTATTATTGATAAACAAAGCCGCGGCCGTTTTACCTCCAGACTGTGTCCTCACGTTATTGGTCATAGATCCAATACTTTTGTTGGTTATAATTGAAGACTCATTAAAATATGGTTACAATGTATTCGGTTGGGTCTAATATATAATGACCAGCAATTTTTATTATTATTAAAGGTATTTTATTATTTTTTGATAGTATATAAAGTGTTTAAAACAAATTTTAAAATCCTATTATTATGTGTTTGTTTTTTAGTTGTTTTTTGTATGCTCAAGGTTTTGTCATGTACTGTCAATATGTTTTATGGTTTTAAATCAGTAGATAGTGATACAATTAGGTACACTAATTGGAAGGCTGATAGTAAATTATCCAGTTCTGAACCCTAGTGGCTGAGACCATCCAGCCTAGGTATTTAAACAATACCTGGGGATCATGTGACTAACCTCCTGATGAAGTGTCAATCCGACATTGTGCTATATGTTCCATATTTGACATATAAAATGTATTGGGATTTACTCATTTGTTTTTTTGTTTCTCCCTTTGCTCCACATTTTTGTTTTTTATGTTTCCGGGATTTGCCCCGCTGATCACGGGAGATTGGAAGCAGCAAAGAGGAGCAATTTAACTGGGAAAACTTAGGGAGGAAAAAGGGAAAGTGCACACTGTATTTCTTTAATGGATAATAGATTATTAGCCCATTATTAAACACAACATTAGCCAGCCAGCATAAATAAAGTAAATAAAAACTGTTCAACTTACCCCTGTTAATGGCAGGTCCTCAGTTGCCAGAAAGCATACATATTAAATACAATCTAATGGCCCCTAGCACCTTAATCACCGTTGCGGTTAATAAATACTATAGTAATTAAGGGGTTAACCCACCCTGCCCGCAATCAACCCGGGAGGCCTAACCATATAGTACCACGTGAGGGCAGCCCTTTTAGATTTAATGACATAATGTTAAAGGGAAATTAAGCATAGCCATTCTGATTGACTGTCTTCACTTCCTTTACATGACGTCACTTCCAAAAAAAAAAATAGGCACATGATTCTCAAAGCCAATCACAGGTGTGAGAACCATTTGCCAATCAAATGTGATGTCACAGGCCATATTTAAGGCCGTGATAGCTCAATCAAGCTCAAGAAGCCAATGAGTCAACATCATGGATATAACAAGTGGTATTGGATTGACAGATGAAGAAAAAAGATAAAGAAAGAAGATTAAGAAATTAAAGAAATAGTCACAGATGAAGATAGAAGAAGGCAATACAAGATGAAAGAAAGAAGATTTTGGTTACCTGGTCCCAATCTTCATGGTGGATGGCGTTGGATTGTGTTTCGTGATGTCACCAGAGGAGAGCTTGCTGATTTCCCGGGATTCGGAGGGCCAACACTTAAAAAAGTAAGAGACATTTTGAATGTATGTACTTTTATTTTTACAGGTTTTTGATTGGATTTTTCTATTTTTATGTTCTTCAAAGCCAATTGACTGCTAATGTATTAAGCTGTACCTGTTGTGGCAGGACGGCCTCGCGGCAGGGTCAGTAAGATGCTAGACGTTGTGTAAAACTTGTAGTGGTTTATTAACCACAAACAAATAAACATAATGGTTACTGTCCCTTTAAATCATAATAAAACATAGAAAATAAACACCTATTCCCTTTAGGGAAAGCTTACACCATAGCTTTCGCCCTCACTAACTGCATGGCCAGCTAAGCTGGTTCCCAAGCCAAAACATGCCCTGGCATATGGAACAAGGTAACACAGTCTCTGCATACAACAATAAAGTGTTTTTGAATATCTGTCAGTCCTTTGGAGTAGACATCACTGCTTCAGCACGCCTTGCATCCTTTCTTCCTAAGGGTATTCAGCCCCACCTTGATCCCAGAGAACTCCTCTGTACCAGCTTCCGTAGTTGGGGAGCACTCCTATCTCTGAGGAAAACAGTCTCTCAGCATAGCAGCTTCCTGTGTCTTTTAAAACACTTCCTCATTCAGACAGGCTGATTAACTCCATTAATTAGCAGCTTCTGCTGGCTTCTCTTTGAGGTATTAACGCTCTGTGGACTGCCCACTTACTTCACTGTTCCAGCCTACTGAGTCAGTGACTCTGTCACACTGTTTAGGGTACAGATGAATACAGTAATAGCCAATGCATTTTTTGGCAAATGCATTTCTTCTATCGACTGTTATATTTTCTATGTATGTTTATTGTTTTGATTAAATTGTTTTTAATTGTGATGGCTTGTTTTAATTTGTATTTTTTTTACAGATTGTTTAGCGTTTTTATTTAATGCTTTTTGTTGGCTACTTGTTTTCATTTATGTGTTGCCTAGTGGTTGTATTAATTAATTGATGTTGGTTGCTACTGCATTTATATTGTATTGTATGTCTTTATTTGTATAGCGTAGAAAGATAATAAATGCTGCACACTAATAAAAAATCAAATGGGGATACAACTACCGGTGCTCCTGGTTCAGGATTCTCTGTGTCAATCAATGGTTAACGAAATGAAGAAAATCAGGGCTCCACGGATTTGCTCAATAAACTAATTTATTGCACCAAAGCTCCTCTTAGTAAAATGGAGAGGACGCCATGATGCTGAAGAGGAGCTTTGGTGAAGGAACACTCGTGAGAACACAGAAGAGGATTCCTATTGGAGGACACATCAACAACATGATGTCAATAAGGAAGGAGATTTTCAACAGAGCGACGGCGCTAGATGATGAGGGACTTTACTGGACTAAATGGACAATTCATGACACCTGGTTTTGGGGCTATAAGAGGGTTGAGTTCACTGTTGTGCACATTATGCCATTTCTGTTTTTGAGAAAGGCCTGTGTGGCCGAAACGTCAAGTCTATTGGCAATAAATTAGTTCATTGAGCAAATCCGTGGAGCCCTGATTTTCTTAATTTATTTGTATAGCGCCATAAATGTACGTAGCACTTCACAGTAGTAAAACACGTGGTAATCATATAAATAACAAATAATATAATATAAATAACAGGTCATGGGAATAAGTGCTTCAGAGAAATGTAACATTTAGGAAGAGGAGTCCCTGCTCGGAGGAGCTTACAATCTAACTGGTATGTAGGAGGAACGTACAGAAACAGTGGGAGGGCGTTTTGGTAAGGGCTTCTGCAGTGGGCCAAGCTTTATGTATCATGTCTAGTAATATCTACGGTGCTACTCATATGCTTCTTTAAGCAAGTGTGTCTTAAGGTGGGTCTTAAAGGTGGATAGAGTAGGTGCTAGTTTTGTAACGACGGGAAAGGCATTCCAGAGGTGTGGGGCAGTCATTGAGAAAGGTTTAAGGTGGGAGAGGGCTTTAGATACAAAGGGGGTAGAGAGGCAGGAAGGCCAGACAGCAGGAGGTTACAGTAGTCGAGACAGGAGAGAATGAGGGCCTGATTCAGAGTTTGAACAGTCAAGCAACAGAGGAAAAGGTAAATCTTTGTAATATTGCGGAGGAAAAAGTGACAGGTTTTAGAGACATTTTGAATGTGAGAGGAGAATGTGTGAGAGAAGAATGTGAGAGAGGAGGCGAGTGTGACCCCTAGGCAGCGTGCTTGGGCTACTGGGTGAATGATGGTACTTCCAACAGTAATGTGGAAGGTGGTAGTAAGGCCAGGTTTGGGAGGAAGTATGATAAGCTCTGTTTTTGTCATGTTAAGTTTAAGCCGGTGGAGGTCCATCCAGGATGATATCGCAGAGAGACATTCAGAAACTTTGGTTTGTACAGCAGGTGTAAGGTCAGGGGTTGAAAAGTAAATTTGTGTGTTGCAAGCATAGAGGTGATATTTAAACCCAACGGATGTGATTAGGTCACCTAGAGAAAGTGTGTACAGAGAAATGAGAAGAGGTCCCAGGACAGAACCCTGCGACACCCCCACAGAGAGATCTACGGAGGAGAAGAAGGTGTTAGCAGAAGAGACACTGAAAGAACGATGGGAGAGGTAAGAGGAGATCCATGATTGAGCTTTGTTACGAATACCAAGAGAATGGATAATGTAGAGGAGAAGAGGGTGGTCCATGGTGTCAAATGCTGCAGAGAGGTTGAGTAATATGAGCAGAGTGTAATGACCTCTGTCTTTGGCAGCATGGAGGTCATTAGTTATATATGGAATGTATTGTTCGGTTAGTGGTGTGCATTCTTTAGTGATTGTCTAGTGGTGTAATTTATTTAATTGTTGGCTAGTGGTTTTAGTTCTTGAATTGATTGGTTGGCTAGTGGATTTATTTAGGTAATTGATTGGCTAGTTGTTTTATATTTTTCATTGATTGTTTGGCTAATGGTTTTATTTAGGTAAATGTTTGCCTATTGCTTTTAATTTTACAGTTTGGGGGATTAAGTGCTTGTTGTATAGGTTTTATTATTGTGTATTTTGGACATTCAGGCTTTTGTATTAGAGTGACCATTGACTGCTATAGTAGCTTATCAAGCCCATATTATATAGGTATGATGTACTACTATAACAACTACTATAACAACTTCTATAACAATCAATTTGTTCAGGGTGGTGTGATAGTGAATGGTTTAACCAAGCTCAATAATAAAGGTTAAGCCCACTTGGTTACACCTGATCCATGTGTTGAAGTCCTAAAGTGTCAGCTCTTGGACCCAGATGTCAGAAATGCATTACTGTGACTGTGTGCAAATTTTGTGACATTAAAGATTTATTTGTGTTTTGCCTTTCCTGGGATGTTGGGACAGGGAGATTTCTAGGCTGAAAGCCTCAGGGATGCCAAGGTGTTAGAAAAGGAGGGGTACTGCAGTTCTGCTTGAGTACCCACATCCTGGGCTAACAAAGGGCTATCTGCAACCATTTGCCAGAACCCAGACTCTGTGGAGCCTGGACAATGGGTGGGCTCAGTATGCAAGGAGGCAGAGGGGCCAGGTTGGCGCATGTCCCTTTGCAGAATGAAAAAAATTACCCACACTGCTTTACAATACTGGCAAATCGGTGATTGGCTGGCTGGAGAATTTCCACTCTCTGATAGGCTGTAGAAGTTTGTGAATGGGCCAATCAGGAGCACAGATTTCAAGTGCCAAACAAACAGCGACGTCCAACATTCAAAGATGGTTTGGGCTGAATAGATGTGAGCCGGCTTCAAAGATTTTGAGTGTGAACATTTTCTAAGTCCTGTTTTTGAGAACCTATCGGTTGCGGATGGCATTACATGACGAAATCAGTTCCAATATTTTGTGAGTACCTCCCCGTCATTGGAAAGGGCTCCTATAGAGGTCATTTTTGTGAATTTTGTTTAAAGGACAAATGTATTCGTTAGCCCTGTTCCCAGTAAATGTGTTAACCCAGTAAATTGTGTTATATTGTGTGTCTTTTCGTCAAATAAATTACAATTTATTTTACCTCCTTGCTTTGCTCAATCAATGATCCTGGATTAAAAAGGTGTTGATAAACCAGGTCTTCCATGACGGGTGGGTATATTGGGTCCAGGTGTTTGGTTAGGCCTCCTTGGTGGGTAGCAGGGCAGGGTGGGTTAACCCCATAATTACTATAGCGGTTATTAACCGGTAAGGTGATTCAGGGCTAGGGGCCATTAGACTGTATTTATTATGTATGCTTTCTGGCAGTGGAGGACATGGACCTGCAGTATGCTGATGAGGACACCCTTCACATTGGCAGGGGTAAGTAGAAAGGTTTTTCTTTATTTTATTTATGCTGGCTGGCTAATGTTGTGTTTAATAATTGGCAAATAATCTATCATCCATATCTGGATAATAGTTATTTTGCCCATTATTGTACTGTGTGTGGGGGGGGGGGAGTTGTATTTATTGAAATGTAGGCCATGTTTATTTTTTTAAATACAGGAATGGTACCGCAGGCCAGCGGGGACCCAAAGGGACAACCCGAGGACCCACAGATGCCCACGGGGACCACCTGAAGACCCGCAGAGACCACCTGAGGCCTCCAGACACTTGTGGGAACCACCCGAGTGTTAAAGACACCTGTGGGAATGACCCGGGGAGCCCGACACCAGCGGGGACAATCCGTTGACCCCATTGGGGCCCAAGAACACCCATGGGGAACAGCTGGAGGCCCACGGAGCCTGCTGGGGACACCCTGAGGGCCCCCAGACACCAGTGGGACCTCCCTGGGTTGCAATGTGGGGCCTGCGGATACCTGTGGGGACACATGGGGACCCCTGCCGGCCTGTGGTTTTAATCCTGTGTCTATATATTTAAATATTGGTTTTATGTGGGGGCACAGGGGGTGATTTTTGTATTGGTGCTTACTAAATATTTAAATTTAAATTTATGACTAGTGTAGATAATCAGGGGGTCCACGGAGGAAGAACCGCGTTGATTTCAGGTGTAACGCTCGGCCTGTCCACAAACCAGGCGAGACCCCGGGACTGAGGTGGAAAGGACAAATACCACACACCTAACAGTAAACAGGGGCGAGGCCGGAGTGTGGAAGTGGCGTAGCTTATCCGGGGAACAAAAATAGAAGTAGTTCGGTACTTGCCATATCCGACGTAGAAGGGTTGGATATGTGAGCCAATGGTCCAGGAGTAGAGAAGGGAGCGTGGTAGAGTGTCCATAAGCCTGGGTCGAGGAGAGGAGAGAGCTGCGTCATTGAGGGTCCATTTTCCGAGTCCAATGGGAATAGAAGACAGCGTGGTAGAGTGTCCAATAGCCAAGTTCGAGGGGTCCAGAAAGCAGCGCGGTCAAAGTCCAAAGCCAAGATCGAAATCCAGGGAGGTCAGCAGAGAATCCAGAGACAGGAACAGGGACTGAAAAACAAGAGAGCCAAGCAGAAGCAGAACGCACCAAGGTACAGTAGCTATGCAGAGCATTGAGAGAATGGGGAGACCAGACTAAATAGTGGGCTGGGACCTATCAGGGGAAAGGTAGGAGCGGAGCTACGGTCCAGGGGTTAACCCTGATAGGAGAGAGAAGCCTGGGGCTGGACCTGGTCTAGCTGGGACTAGGGAGGGCGCCAGTGTGCATGCCCACAAGGAGGAGGCAGGACCAGGCTCAGGGCGCCAGGTAAGAGAGGCTTGGGTCCGCGCGTGTCTGTAAGGATGACGCATGCGACTCGGAAGAGAGAGAGCAGCCACGGGGGTGACGCCGACGGCAGGGGAACGCTGCCGGGGATTCGGGGCAGCGGAAGAGCAAGGTAAGGGGATGCTGGGAGCGGGAGTCCCCGCAGCGCGGGACCTTACATCAGGTCAGGGGACCCACTGCTTCCCTAGATACAGGCCCCGTTTTTGGGTGCCGGAATTACCTATGCATGTAAATGTCCCGATCACATGACGCGAGACATTTCCATGCATAGGTGATACCAGTACCCCATAACGGGGTCTGTATCTCGAGAACCATATTGGGGCCTATATCTCGGGAAGCAGGGGGTCCCCAGACCTGAAATCAATATGGTTCAGCTCCGGAGACCCCTGCTTAAATAAAACCCTTGCGATCACCTGTTAGACACGTGCAGTTAGAGTGACTTATTCAGCCTATCTCTTACTGCGCATCTCAACAGACAGGAAGACCCCAGTAGGATTCACACAGCATGGAACCCTGCTGTGTTATTCCGATGGACAATTAGCCTGCCAGAGCAAATTTTTAAAGAATCTCGGGACATTCTCGAAATTCAGTTCGAGAAATGTTCAAATAATGGCCGCTGCATCTGTTTGTATAGAGGACGTTCCTCCTCTGGGTTCTTCACTCCAGTAATGTTGTAATTTGGTGCAGCAAGAATCGCTGTTCCTTGTGTCCCAGTCAGCCTCCGTCCACCCCAGTTACTCTTCCTCCAACTCTTTATCCACAGATGATGTTCCGTCAGGATTAAAAGTTTGGCACCAAGACAGAGGATGTTTATATAATTAGGGCTTGAGCTCAGTGGTTCTGAATCTTCACCCTATGCGTTTCACCTGTATGCAGGCTTCCTCAGGGTTATGTCCAGGACTGCCAACAGGGTGGGTCTGCAGGGGTTGCCATCCGGGGCCTGGTGCGTTGGGGGGGCCCGGCCGGCACAGCAAGTTGGGCCTGACCTCTGGCCAGGCCTGTCTGCCAGTCCTCTTGCAGCCAGGCCCTGGCTCTAACTTAGCATCAGCCTGCATGACTCTATCCCTTTGTTCCACGCCGATGGGCCTCCCTAACGTCAGTATTCTCTGCTTGCAGTGCGCAACGGCATGAGAGGGAGGCCTGCTGGAAGCTCGGAGTGGGACAGAGGCGGCTACGGCTTACCACCCCTCCGTCTTCTGGTGGCTGCTCACATGGTGCGGTGTCCCCCCTTCTGCCCTGGTCCCCTTGGCTGCCTGCCCACCCAGGGGCGAGATGGTAGCAGGGGTGCACCTGCCAGGGGGTTGGGGGGGAGGTGTTCCTTTCCTCAGGAGGGGACAATACACTCCCTTGCCTCCTGGCACTCCATTCCTCTTGGTCCCCTTTGTTGCCCACGCGGGGTGCGGGGGTGGGGTGGTGGTGGTGCGTGGTCACGGCTGGCTGGCACCTGGATCAGGGGGAGGCGCGGAGCTGCCTGCTTGGATCACCTTTCCTTTCTTCTCCTCCTCCCTGGTCTTATCACACACATCAGTCACTGCCTCACGTACTCCACTGTGTGTGTGTGTGTGTGTGTGTGTGTGTGTGTGTGTGTGTGTGTGTGTGTGTGTGTGTGTGTGTGTGTGTGTGTGTGTGTGTGTGTGTGTGTGTGTGTGTGTGTGTGTGTGTGTGCGCGTGTGTGTGTGTGTATATGGGAGAAAGTGTGTGTGTGTGTGTATGTGTGTGTGGAGTGTGTGTGCAGTACACCAGAAATACCCCCCTAGTCAGCCACCTACCCCCCAATCAGTCACCCCCCCCAGTGAGTCACCCCCCCACCCCCCCAGTCAGTCACACACCCCAGTCAGTCACACACATCCACAGTCATTCACACTCACCCCAAGTCAGTCACCCACCCAGTCAGTCACCCCCCAAGTCCATCCCCCCCCAGACAGTCACTCCCCCAGTAAGTCACCCCCCCAGTCAGTCACCACCATCAGTCACTCCCCAGTCAGTCACCCCTCCAGTCAGTCAGTCCCCCCAGACAGTCACCCCCCCAGTCAGTCACCCCACCCTCTCCCTCTCTGTCACCCTCTACCTTTCTGTCACCCTCTCCATGTCACCCTCTCCATGTCACCCTCTCCCTGTCACCATCTCTCTATCGCCCTCTCTCTGTCACCCTCTCTCTGTCACCCTATGTCACCCTCTCTGTGTCCCCTTCTCTCTCTGTAAACCACTCTCTGTGTCACCCTATCTCTCTCTCTCACCAACTCTCTCTCTCCCTCTCTCTCACCTACTTTCTCACTCTCACCCACTCTCACCAACACTCGCTCTCACCCTCTCTCACCCTCTCTTTCACCCTCTCTCTCATCCTCTCTTTTTCTCTCCCTCTCTCTCTCACCCACTCTCTCTCTCACATTCTCTCTCTCACCCTCTCTCCCTCTCTCTCCCTCTTTCCTCTCTCTCCCCATCTCTCTCACTCATACTCTCTCACTTTCTCTGTCTGTCTCTCCCACACTCTCTCTCTCACACTCTGTCTGTCTCTCTTTCGCACACTCTCTCTGTCTGTCTCTCTCTCACACTCTCTATGTCTTTCTCTCTCTCTGTCTCACACTCTGCAAATCTTATTTACCCTATTTTTCTTAGTTCTATACCTACTCCAAAATAACCTATACTGCTTTCTTCCAGATCTGACTCTCAAGCTTCACACGGGAGACATCGAAATACCCCCTAACCCAGATGACAGGTAGGGAACACCTCCCCTCTAACATATACTGTTACATTGCGGGAATGAGGGTACCTGGACATTGAGGGACTGCGGATTAGGTAAGATCCCAGGTGGGATTGCTGCTTAAGAAAATTGTAAAGAGGGGGCATTGTCATGAGAGACCAGTGTTATTAATACCTTTTCCTACCGGGATCATCTTATTGAACAAGACAAAGCAGTAAAATAAATTGTAATTTATTCCAGCATTTGACATACACACAAAGTAACACAATTTACATGGTTAACACACTTACTGGGAAGGGGGCTAACGAAATAATCTTTCCTTTAAAAAAAATGTTTCCTTAAAACGAAATTGTCACAAATGATCTCTGTGGAGCCCTTTCCAAAGACCGGGAGGTACTCATGAGAGTCCTGGAATGCAATTCAGCATGCAATATTAGCCACGACCGCTACGTCCTCAAAAGCAGGACTTAAAAAAATTATTCAGTCAAAGTCTTTGATGCCGGCTCGCGTCATTCCTTACAGAGCATCTTTGAATTTTCCGCTGATGGTTTGGTGCTTCGAATCTGAGGTCCTGATTTGCTGCAAGGTTTCTTATAGGTTTTAGATACCATTCAGAAACCACTACAACCAATCAGTGCTTGGGAATTCCCCTGCCAGCCAAACACTGATTTGCCAGTATTCTAAAGGCGGGTGGGCACCGATTTGGATTCTGCTAAGGGGCATGCGCCAAACTGGCACCTCTGCCTCTTAACATATCAATCCCACCCGCTGTCCAGGCTCCACAGAGTCTGGGGAAGGGCAAATGTTTTCCAGATATCCCTTTGTTAGCCCAGGATGGTTGTACTCATTTATAACTACAGTACTCCTCCTATTCTAACACCTTGGCATCCCTAAGGATTTCAACTCTGAGTCTCGAGAGGCTTCAGATGCCAAGCTTGGTAGCCATCTGGTCTCTTATTCTTAAGAGACAGTCTATTTAAGGAACGGTTAACCATTTCATAGTCGTGCTGGACCAAGAAGTGGTCAAATTGTGCATAACTTGATTCCTTTCCGGCCATAATATCGGCCCAGTTGATTTCTTCTTCAGCCTCTTCTACTGGGGGACTGCCGACATATTCATCACCGAAAAGAGGCATAGCGTCGGTGGGGGGGTGCAATGCACTTGTGGATCAAAGTTTGCTGCACATAACACATACCTAGAGAGTAATGAGTAGGACTGACACACATACAAAAGCATTTGTTAGCTTTGTTCCCAGTGAACCAATCCAACCACCAAGTCCCAGCGAATCCTGAATCTTGGATAAATACACAAACTTGTTCTTTAACTAGAGTGCATACACACACCTCCTTTTGAGGCTAAAATACAGTCTAGAGCCATTCTATTCAGAGGAATTGGGGATTTGAGAGGAAGTGGCTCAGTGAGTAATGACACTGACTGGCACTGAGAGTGTCAGCTCCTTGTGACCTTGGGCAAGTCACTTATCTCCCTGTGCCTCAGGCACCAAAAACATAGATTGTAAGCTCCAAGGGGCAGGGACCTGTGCCTGCAAAATGTCTCTGTAAAGCTCTGCAAACAACTAGCAGTGCTACACAAGAACATGCTATTATTATTATTATTATTATTATTATTATTATTATTATTATTCTGTAGGGCCATTAGTCTGATCTGAACCTGTTCTTGGTTAAGTGAGTTAATGGCTGTGGTTGAATGATTGAGGGCATCTGTAAGTGCATTGAACCTGTCATACAGTAACCTAACTCCTACATTTGGGAATAAGCTTGTTCAACAAAAAACTTGTTCTTTCCATAGACTACTTTTTAACCCTTGTGTATTGGATTTATCTCTCCTGTTTCTGAGTCTACCTGTGGGCAATTCCTTTGTTATAGAGTAAAGCATGTGTCGTTAGTGGAACATAACCGTGTGTTTGACTGATAAAACATTCTCCCACGGAGATATCATTCAGCATGGAGATTCAATTAATCTCTGTGGAAAACTTCCCAGTAAGAAGCTTTGGTAAAACAGGAGTACTATTAGGCTCATGTGTTAATTCCCTGCCTGAAATGGGAATCCCTATCCATGGGGCCTGTTGATTGTGGCGAACATGTCCACATACCCAGCAAGACTTATTCATACCTGAACTTTTGTAAAACTGTCCGGCAAGTGTCAACAAATGTGTTGTCTTTCTCCCAAGGGGTTAAATGTAGGTATCGCTTATCTCGGAGTGTGACATGGACTTTGTGATGTTGGTGGGTGAGATGGTGCTTACTGTAGTGTTACCTTGAACATGGTGAATAGGTGTCTACGATGTATAGGGACCACAGAGAAATGAGTATTGCTGACAAGGCTCCGCAGAGCATTCCCACAACACATTTTTCATCTCTCTGTGGGTTATATTTTCGCAGGCTCAATGGTGCATACATCTTAAAATTCTAAATTACACACTCTAAAAGAATGAAAATATTGAGTCCTTGAAAAAGAAAGAAAAAGAAATGTTCGGATAAGACCGGGCCACGGCCTGGAGTCTCATTCCCTACTTAGGTTAACGGTCCGGGTTTATTTTGCCCTTCAAAATTTTTAATTGAAGCGACTGTGCTGTAGGTGATGTGGGTGGAGCTTTATGTGTGCCACGTGGATCCAGGAAGAAACCTCTGCCACTTTAATTGCTGTATTGGTGGTCCTTTCCATATGGGATGAAGAGCGTTCTTGCATAGGAAATGCTTGACCATTACTCAGTCTCCTTCTTTTAGATGGTGCTGCATGGTATCCTCCTTGGTAGACTGCGTAGCCTGAATCTGAGTATGGAGAGACTTAAGCAATTTCATTAATTTCACACAATATACACTGATCAAATCATCAGTGAGAGCATAGTAATGATTCATTTATTCTAAACTTAGCGTGCGTCTGCGTGCAGAGAAGGGTATGCTTCAACCCAACCTGAAAACATACAAATGATTACAAGAACGTATTGATAATTTGCAATTTGCAAATTGAGAAATGGGCCTCTTGAACACGGAATTTTACCTGTCCCAACCATAGCGTGTTGGCCAATGCTGTGTATTTTGCAGATATGACATGTAGAACAGTATTCGTCCCCCTTGGGGCCAATATTTGGAGCAAACCAATAATTCCTGATGGGTATTAGCATACTGCCTTTGTGTGAATGTGACAAACCATGGGCCATGCATATCACATACAGTTCTAATAGAGGAGATAAGACTGATCTGTCATTAGGGCCATACAAGAAATCCCCTTTTTGCTGATAACCCTTGTTTGCCAACTCTGTAAGAAGATCTACAGACAATTGTTGATAAAAACTGGTCAGATCAATTGGCAATGATATGCGTTTGTCTGGGTCTGTGTGTGAGAGATATGCATAGGCCTCAAAATATGGACGGCCTCCTGCTAGCTTTGCTGTAGCATCTACAAACGCATTTCTTTAACTGTGCATGGAATGTCTTGTATATAATGTATACCCTGTTCATTTATGTAACTATTTGTAACCGTGTATTATTTGTCTTAACTCTGTGCCCAGGACATACTTGAAAATGAGAGGTAACTCTCAATGTATTACTTCCTGGTAAAATATTTTATAAATAAATATTTAAAATAAATTTCCTAATGAGAGCCTGTCAGCCCTGTTAGTATGGGCAGCAACCTTTATTACTGCAAGAGCCCTTGGAAATAACATTGCTTCAAATAAATTCTGAATAGCTGTGCATTGTGTATTGTCAACAAACATATCAAGTTCTGGATCTTCTATAGGGATCTCAAAGAGTCCTTCCCTAACCTGTGTAACCGTATCTGTGTCAGTAGCACAGTCATGTGGAATGCCTGCCTCAGGTGTTGGTAGTAAAGTAGCGGGATTTAATGTTGTGCATCTGTGCATCTGTGCATCTGTGAATGGTAATATTGTCAGAGCCCTGCAATATTATCTCGTAGTTGGTCAATCTGCTAGTGGTCAATTGTGTGGACCTGCGCAGAAGTAAAGTAGAGACTGCATGAAGGAAATAAACCTGTAAGGTGTGCCCCTGTACTAGAGTCTGGGCCGTGTCAACAAGAGTTGCAGCAGCCGCTACAGCTCTTAGACGTGGGGGAAATACTTGTGCGACAGAATCTAAACGAGTGCTATAGTACTGTATGCCCTGGATGCTGTCTACTGCTTTGTGTTTGTGTGAGCCACATCTGGGTATAGTAATTTCTTACCCACTTAGAATCTGCATATAGACATCAGTAACACGGGAAACAATATCAAATTTCCCCTCTTTTGTACATATATTAGCTATATACCATGTGAACAATGTATAAACATATTATGAAAACACTAGTGGCTAAAGTGTTGGTTGCTTGATCTGCAGAAAAATTACACTGGGAAATAGGGTTTTTAGATTTGTATGTGTAGCGACCTTAATCATGAAAGAGAAATTGAACTGCTCACCTATACATATATTGCGGTCCTATAGATAATGAGGTAGGTGCATGGAGGGTATGATATATATGACCAAGAGAGCTCAAAAAAGAATGAGTAAAGCACCTCACTAGTCTGCACTCTTAACCTATAAAGTGATACATTGCTCCTGATAACCAAAGGCTGCGCACTATTCCCTGTCAGGGTATGGAACTGACGAAAAAAAAAAAAATTCTTTAATACATCTAATAATCACACTCAATGGTAAAAATAAGGTTTAAAAATGCTGTTTAAAATCCCCATGTGGAAGCGGTGGAGTAGGTAATAGAGGAAATTCTGATTAATTACTGCTTTGATTCTGCAGTCAGAAGATTACCTTCCCCCTCCTGCTGTCACAAAGGCTCTGCGGTATAAGTTGCAACATACAAGATGTTGCTGTTCTATCTAAAGTTGCTACATGCAATATATTGCTAATCTAGGTCCACAAATGTTGTTGGCATATACAGTGTTGTAAAATAAACCTTGATTTACACAGATAAATTGACTGTATAGGGAATGTCTGTTTAGACAACACCAGATTGTAGCAATCGCACAAAGACAACACTGTTGCAATAAATAGGCTAATATATGTCAGGAAAACAACACCTAAAACATAGTTGCCAGTGGAATGCTGGGACTCCAAATACACACGTATATACCCCTGTAAACATAATATCGTAACCAATCAATGCAAATGCCTATGTAAGGATAAACTGGGCAATGCAAGGTAACACCATGTAAACAGGTACAACTTGTCTAAACCCAAAGGTAACTGCTGTAAAACAACTGGGAATAAACTGCTAGTGTATAGCAGTGAGTCCTGCAACAAATGTATATATGCAGGAGGTACTGTGCGCATTGCATAGACAGGATGATCAGAATGAGTCACCAGTACAACCGTTAGTGCAGGTAAGGGTTTTGGCAAACTCCCGCAGCAGAGAGTAAAAACATATACAAGCCGTGTTTAGCAGGTATCAGACCGCATCAGCCGCATGCGCCGCCGCTCCTCAGTGACGTCACTCAAGTGACGTCCGACTAACCCGACATATGTTTTGCTCGATTCACGCGCTTCATCAGGAGTCTTGAGACTCCTCCCCCTGATTATTATTGTGATTATTAGATGTATTAAAGAATTTTTTGTTTTTTTGTCGGTTCCATACCCTGGCAGGGAAAAGTGCGCAGCCTTTGGTTATCAGGAGCAATGTATCACTTTATAGGTTAAGAATGCAGACTAGTGGGGTGCTTTACTCATTCTTTTTGAGCTCTCTTGGTCATATGTGTAGCGACCATAACAATATTTACTGCTTGTGGTAAAAGTAAAAGCCTGTAGTATGTCTTTCAACATCTGTGGCATTGGCAATAGGGAACCTGTAAGTATAAGAAAAACTATGAAACCTTGGGTAGGAGATTTGCATTAAAACCCTATGCTGGGAACAAATATAAACTGATACCAAATGATCCATTATATCTCTCTGACAGGAACCTTTAGACTACAAAATAATATCTGGTTTGATGATTACACATTCAGGTAAATTTAAAGTAGACAAATGATTATCATTCTGGGCGTGTAGGACTCGACTCCATACCAACCTCCTGTACTGCAATTTCTTTGTGAAGCGCCATGCACACCTGCGGACAGTGCTTATACAGATACAGACACTTAGCATTTGATTAAAAAAATAATTTCAGATCATCCTGGGCATTTAGCCAGCCTGGGTCTTGCGTCAAATGACCTTGAGAATGCTGAGCAGATAACATAACGGCTTCTCCGTAAGCTAAATACTAATTAACTCAGAGTTAAAATTCAGCTTTTTCTACAGCCCTAAAGACTCAATTTTTATGGCATCCCAGAAAATAAAAACAAGGGGACATTTGTAAAAATAGGTCAGATAACTTATAAACACACAATAAATTCCCACAAGCTCATGCTACGTTCCTCCACTCGTTCCTCTGAACGCCTTATGGAAGAAACCTCATACTCTCGCAGACTTCCTTCACTACAAATTTATGCTATCCTGTTTCCAATCTGCCCTCTCTCAAGCTAAACAAACCTACATTTCTTCATTAATCAACATGCACACATCTAACCCATGCCAATTCTTCCCTGTCTTTGACTCTCTACTCAAACCACCCTCAGTTGCCTCTTCTTCCATCATCTCACCTCAGGACTGCTGACTATTTTAAGGAAAAGATATGCGAGAAGGGTGGATGGTGCTCAAGCGCTAGGTCTGTGCATGGATATCATATCCTCTATGCAGTATAAAAGGAAAATAGTTTGTGGTGTCCATAAGTAATATCCTGTTGTCCAGAAAAACCAAAGGTAATGCTGGGGGCACAGATTCCCTGAAGGCAAGGGGTGGGATACAATATACCCTCCTCCTTTCCTCATTGGGATAGCCCCTCCACTAACGCAATAAATAATGCAATGTGCACTCACACAGCTTCACCACAAAAGTCTTCCAGCGTGCAGCCACATCAATGTCCAGAGAATTCCAAATAATAAAGGGATCAGCGCACAGCACCAGAGAGATAGATCTTGGTTAATGAAAAATATTTATTGTAGCTGCATTAAAAAACGGAGGGTATAACCACTCCTACGTGTTTCGTGCAAACGCACTTTATCAAGGAGTCCCAGTGTTAACACCAGGCAGTCTATTTAAGTCACAGCTGATTGCCCCCTTTGAGCCAAAAACAAACAAAAAAACAAATGACGTCACGTCCCATGTTTTCTTAATCCACCTCAATCATGCTCCACGCATGCGCCTAAACGTACCCGGTCGCACAACACCATGATTCTATAGCACCTCAGGGATTCAGCAAGATTCGTATATGACAGAAGATTCTGACCCCGGCATCCTGATATCCCTGGAGATGCTCCTCCTCACAAAGCCACTCACCCAGCATACCCACCGCGCATGTGCGAGGCACAGCAAGTATACACTACCAACCCCAAAATAACCCGGTGCGCGCGTGATCCTATCCAATGCTCAGCCAAACAACCAAGCTGACCGTGTATGGACTGGGAGCGCACACCCACAGGGAAGAGGGGGGGGCTGTGTACATATATAAATGGCACGACAATGACGCAACCAGCTGGATGAAAACTGTTCCTTCTGATCATCTTCACAGGATCAATCCTATAGTTAAAAACAAAAAGATAATATACAAAAAAGACATGAACATAGAGCTACATAAAAACCCACATATGACACAAAACCCCTAAAAAAGGGGGGGTTGAGGAAAGGAACTTATAGACAACACCCTCCTTTGACACAGTATTAATATATCACCAAATCTCAAGCCTATAAAATATCACAGATATAAATTGGAATTAAGTCTTCATAAAATGACTTCTGAATATATTAAAAAACATTACTTCAAGCCCTCTAAAAAGACAAATCTTTCCCATCCTCATGGCACTTCAGAGTAATGAATCCCAGCAATGATCACTAATTTGATAAACTAAGCATAGAGTATGAATAACAAAGTGTTAAATTATGACCCATGAATCTAATTATTATTATTACCCTTGGATATAATATTCATTATTTCTGAATCTGAGAACTACTTCCCATCATAATATAATCATGGGAATACCAATAGCTAAGCACGCTATAATATCATCAAAAATCTAGGCATTTGGAACACTGGAAACAATAGGAAAAAAGTTGGAAATGATTATTAGAGAATAATTCAAGGGCAATAGAGAGGAGCTAGAAAATACATAGCAAGACAACTGATGCCAGATAAACTAGGTCACTAACTCACTATTATAAACCTAATGGACTGTTCATACAATATGAATATTGATACCTGTTAGTTAATATGGATGTGTCCACCAAACCAAAAAGAGAGGCACTCAATGGATCTAAAATTATATTATTTCAAAAAGTGACTAATACTCCTCTCCATGTTAATTCCCTCAGGATTTCTTGTATTTAACATGAAAATCCAGTATGCCTCTCTGCAGTTTAAGCGACTTCCAACCTTTTTCCTATTGTTTCCAGTGTTCCAAATGCCTAGATTTTTGATGATATTAAAGCTGGCTTAGCTATTGGTATTCCAATGATTATATTATGATGGGAAGTAGCTTTCAGATTGAGAAATAATTAATATTAAGTCCAAGGGTAATAATTATCATTAGATTAATGGGTCATCATTTAACACTTTGTTATTCATACTCTATGCTTAGTTTATCAAATTTAGTGATCTTCTGTATGCTGGGATTCGTCACTGAAGTGCCATGAGGATGGGAAAGAATTGTCTTTTTAGAGGACTTGAAGTAATGTTATTTAATATATTCAGAAGTCATTTTATGATGATTTAATTCCAATTTATACAGTACGTGTGATATTTTGTAGGTTTGAGATTTGGTGATACTGTATATCAATACTGTGTCAAAGGAGGGTGTTGTCTATACAGTATGTTCCTTTCCTCAAACCCTCTCCCCTTTTTCTAGGGGTTTTGTGTCATATGTGGGCTTTTATGTAGCTCTATGTTCATGTCTTTTTTGCATATTATCTTTTTGTTTTTAACTATGGAATTGATCCTGTGAAGATGATGATCAGAAGGAACAGTTTTCATCTGGCTGGTTGTGTCATTGTCGTGCCATTTATATGTGTACACCCCTCCCCCCTCTTACCTGTGGTGCGCGCTCCTGGTCCATACACAGTCAGCTTGGTTATTTGGCTGAGCATTGGATAGGATCACGCGCGCACCGGGTTATTTTGGGGTTGGTTGTGTATACTTGTTGTGCGTCGCGCATGCGTGGTGGGTGTGCCGGGTGAGTGGCTCAGTGGAGAGGAGCATATCCAGGGATATCGGGACGCCGGAGGCGGAATCTTCTGTCATATACAGATGTTGCTGAATCCCTGAGGTGCTATAGAACCATGGTGTTGCGCGAACGGGTACGTTTAGGTGCATGCATGGAGCATGATTGAGGTGGATTAAGAAAACATGGGACGTGATGTCATTTGTTTTTTTTGTTTGTTTTTTGGTTCAAAGGGGGCAATCAGCTGTGACTTAAATAGACTACCTGGTGTTAACACTGGGACTCCTTGATAAAGTGCGTTTGCACGAAACGCGTAGGAATGGTTATACCCTCCGTTTTTTAATGCAGCTACAATAAATATTTTTCATTACCCAAGACCGTTCTCTCTGGTGTTGTGCGCTGATCCCTTTCTTTTTTGGAATATTTTAAGGAAAAGGTGGAATCCATACATCAGAACATCCCCTATGTATCTAAAACCCTCTCCTGCTTTAAAACTTTCTCACTGACTGCCCCGCTCCTCTGGAATGCCCTTTCTCTCAATACTTGAAAAGCACACGCTTAAAGAAGCATATGCATAGCACTGTGAATAATACATGCTTGGCCTCCTGCAGACGCACTTTATAAAAATAATATTCCTAAACATATCCTAATCCTATAGAAATAAACTTGAAATGTATTTTTACTGGTTACTTCACAAATATAACAAATAAACAAAAGAAAAAACATTTCTTAATTACCTTGTTCTCATAAATAATCTGTTTAAGCTACAGAGCTAGTTAACTTTCCTGTCTGGATTGTGATCACTGTACATTCTTTAAACTGGCGGGCGGGGGCTGTTTCTCTCCTTTCTTTGAGTTAGAAATAGAGCAGACGGAGTGTCTTCGGTTTAAAAAACTAATTCGTCTGGCCAGAACAAATAAACCCTTTAAATTTTACCAGTGACCGGGCTGAATATCATATGCCCATTCTTTTTTCATTCTCCTCTCCTTACATGGACACTCAAACTCTCTTTTTTTTAGTGTTGTTCACTTTGTATTATAATGGGTGTATAACTTTTGGAAATTTAGACTTCATCGTGAGCAATTAATAATATTCATATTTTTGTAAGCACTTGCAAGTTCATGGATGGTGATTTGTATACTGTACATGTGATAAATAGCATGATTTGTCTTTCACACAGGGAATCATTCAGGAAAAAATCATCAGAGATTCAAACAAACTTTTTACATGAAGTGGCATGTATTTTCACTGGGGCTTGCATTTTGTCCAATTTTTCCACAATATTTCCACAATTTATTACCATAAAGTCCATAAAGCTCATAACCTTGCTGACGGATGAGAATGTAGGTTACCCATAATTCTCAGTTTTACCCCAATCAATTGATTAATCGTGTACCGATCACAATAGATCCATACTTGGATTAACGCCAATAGGATATAAAAACAAGGATCTGAAACAACTTTGAGGCTATTTCAGGTATAATAAAACAAGTCTATCCCTTGCAAATAGTCCTCTTCAAAATGCAATTTCTACCTGTTCATATTATAGTCCTGGACCTGTACCTCAGCCCTGTCAGCGACACAGTATAACCAATAGACTTTAAATGGTAATAATTATCATCATTATCATTAAGGTACCCAAAACAGCAGCCCCCATTATTAGCTTACAGAAAAACAGAGAAATTATGGCAAATAAGTAACAATACAATTGTTATAATTTACACAATATAAAATAGTCGTGCACTTTGATCAGAGACGACAGCCCAGTCATACAAAAGGTTTCCAGTACTTTAACCTAGATTTCCTGACTTACAGAAATACCTGACTTTAGCCACTTAGGGACTCTAACTCTTCATTTCACAGTCACAATTTAACCAAGAGATTCAAGGGGGGGCGAGATAGAAAATATACTCACCACCCAGTGGGAATTTCATTTCTGACACCAGTTGTAAGGTTCTTAAACTTAATACAGGCCGGGGGACCTCAGTCAGCCGGCCGTGACTGGAAACGGGGCTGCTCTACCCATGGTGACTTCAACCCAGCTCTGGACTTTTGGATCTCGATCTGATGACGTACGAGTACCCGGGACACGAAGAAACAGACGCACACAGTGTAATTTTGATTCCTCGTCTCAACTTTATTAATGAAAAGCAATACTATTTATACAGAGAAATAAGGTGTTAATTGGAGGCGTAATTAGAGGCGTAATAATATTAGCATATTACTAAATAACAGCTTTCCTGGGGACTTTCCATTTAGCCTTGGTTTCTGTAAACATAACTTGCGGTTAAGCTGATTCTGATAAAACACAGTACTGGAGGGTAGTTGGTGTAGATAGAGCACAGCTTCCAGACTCCCTGCAATGTGAAGCAGGGAAAACAAACCCAGGCCACTCCGCAGTAGTGTGCGTTCTATTTGTCCCCTTTTTCCCTGTATGTGTTAGTTGGCTAATACAAATTTGAAACTACTGCGGAGTGGCCTGGGTTTGTTTTCCCTGCTTCACATTGCAGGGAGTCTGGAAGCTGTGCTCTATCTACACCAACTACCCTCTTGAATTTACCTATGGATGGATTGCACGCTACTGATCCTGAGAGTGCCCCCTGAAGGAGCAGGTAAAGTGCCAATGTGCCTTATTCAAATCCTGCTGTTATGGACATAGTTCCTCTTCATTATACTGTCAGGGTGATTATTGTGTACATCCCGGTGGTTGTCTCAACTGACTCCACTTGTCACTTCCCCTACAGTCATTACGCAGATTTATTGCATTATTGAGGGGCACTCCATCATCGCCGGACCTCCTAATTAAGGATCTCATTAACAATATGTTTAAGGATGCTACTTGCTCAATTTTGAGCACCACATACACCACATTCCTCCAAAACACAGTACTGGCATGCGACAAGCAAAACAGTTCTACTTTTACTGAAAACACCTACAGTAGCAGAAGCTGGAGGTCGTTTTTCTGCTTGCATATATCATTCAATTCAGGGAAAAGTTCAAGCAGAATGGTTATGGCAAAATGGAGATTCTGCCACAACCTTTTAGTAACCCAAGTCAAGAGTTCGTAATAACTAAGGAATCCAGAACCAATTCTACGGCGGTAGAACGAAGTAAGCAGCTGCAGAGGAGAAACAGGAGTTGCGAGAGGCGCCCCTATCCAAAGACTGTTTTCGGCTATGTTTGCGCACAACTCCCGCTCCTGGGAATTGTGCCTAAAGACTCTGTTTCTAAAGATTTAGTTTTGGAAATAGAAGATTTCGTTTTGCCCGTCCCAGTAAGTGTATTTCAAGTGTTTTTTTTTTGCAAATAATCGTGTATGTATTAATTCTGTAAATAAATTATAATTTATTTTATCTCTTGCTTTGCTCAATCAAAGGATCCGGGTATTTTGATGTTAAAAGCATTGCACTCCCATCACAGTGAGAAACAGGAGGGTGATTGATTCCTTAGCTCACATTTTGGCTGACAGAAAGACAGCAGAGAAGCCTGTACACAGACACTGTCTTGAGCACAAATACTGTGCTGAGATGAGGACATCCAGACACCCAGAGACCTATATTTCCTGGACACAGAGGACCCAGGAACCTGCCAGAGACTGACATGGAGGGCCATCTGCTTAAGGTACATCCTTAGGGTGATAGGCTGACAAATAGGAATATCCCCCCAGTCCTGCAGATAGGGTCTGGGGAAGAAAGTTAGCCCTTACAAAGGGATAGGGGTTTGTTATTTTGTATGTTTTGCTTGGATAAAGGAACAGGCTCAATAAAGCCAAGATATAATTTCACCCACATTGGCCTCCATTATATGTACCTCTGCACACATCTCTTACAAGCACCATTTCAAATAATAATCTAAAACTATATCTACTATAAAAAACAACCTAGATCTATATCAAGGTTAAGAAAATTGGGAGTAAGGGTCTTTATTTTATAAATCCATTTATTTTCGTGATAAACTTTTGATCTTATTTCCTCCACTCCAAATCAATTTTATTATATCAATATCCATTACAAATAGTACCCTCAGGTGGTGTGGCTAGGATGCTGAACAGGCTGGTTGCATGTCTGCTCAGCTCTGGAACTGACGTCGAAATAAATACCCCATAAATAGAGGAAAAAACCCTAAAGGGAAAGTGTTAGGTTCCAGTGCACAGATACAGAGGACTTTGTGCTTTCTTAAATAAAGCTAAGTCTAGGTATGGGGGCTTTGTGACTGCCCACAGTCCACAGGTCCCTCTCTGCCAACCAGGAGACTAAAGATGGTCACCGGGCCCGCGAGGAAGAACTGGTTCTAATATTGGAATTAGGATCGGTCTAGAGCAGCAGAGTCTATTTGAAAGGAGAGAGGTAGAAGAGGAGTAGTGTCCTCAATCTGGTCCAGCTGAGGGGAACTCTGTAAATATCGGAGGAAAGCCGTCCGCCTCTCTTAAAGCAGCATAACATAAAATGGCAACAATCAGCGTGTGAAACAATTGGCCCTCCGCGCAAATGAGAGCTCGTTGGTGGCGGCGGTTGTCACGGTAGACCAGGTCTTACCAACACATTAATACTGGGTTTCTGGATTGAGCATGGGCAAAATAAATTGTAATTTATTTCCTTTTAAGACAAACACACAATATTCACAAATACAGTCAATGAAACACTTACTGGGATGGGGAAACTAAATCAAATGTCCACAGAATGAATCAAAGTTTCTGGGCACCCCTGCATGCATGCAAGTGGGTGTGTGTTTTGGGTCCTGCGTCAATCCTTGGCTAGAGGCGCAACTTGCCCTACAGTATCTCTGCCAAAACTAATTATTTCGTAAAGTCCTTACAGGATTTGTTCGGGAATCCTTAGCTCAAACGAATTCTGGAAGAGGGTGCAAATCTTCGTTAATGTAGGTTAACCCCTCACACTCCGGAAACCGCTGACACTAAACCTTGGACGTTTCTTGGTTGAATCTTAGATGGATCAGGTGAATCTCCCTTGGACTGGGCTGCAGGCATTTTTATAGGGTTACAGGTCCTATACCTAACATATACACCCAATCCTCTCGTGGGAATAATTATCCCCACCTATCCCCGACTTGCCAGTACCTTGCAAAGAGGGCAGAATTGGCTTCCCGGTTTGCACAGAGCATGTGCTAACCTCACACCTAAGCTACTTAGCATACTGGGTCCAAACCCTTACCTGGCGACAGTAAGTCTGGGGTTTGACTACCAAGTGTGAAGTGCCCATACTTCACACCGGTAACTGGTACTTACAATATCCCGGCCATCCTAACACCTAGGATCTCTGAGGCTTTTCAACTCGGGAACTTCCCATAGACACTGAGGCACCAACTCTGCAGGGTGCCTTGGAAGTACAGAGATGAGAAATCGCTCAGCTCATTCAGCTGCTAGACTGCAAACCACGTATCCAATTGACTTTATAGTTTAGAGGTCTACGATTTAGGAAGTAATCCCTATGACCACCCATTCATAGGCACGTTGCTTCACATAGCACTTGTTTCAGTGCTAGAGGCTCCCCCTTGTGTCACAAATACAATTCGCACATAGTTCATTGACTCAACAGCAGCTAGCTTCTTTAGCTGCAAAATAGGGACAATAATGATGGTGTAGGGGCAAAATGATATGATGAGCACAATACAGTTTAACCCCTCAGTCTCAACAGGGATTAGGGTTAACCAGCAGGGCATAATACCTTTATTATTGGTCTTGTTAACCCCCTCCCGCCACATCTCCCCAAACCCAAAGCACAGGCTCTGCCCCTACCATCTCGTCTGTTGGTTGGGCTGGCCTGGCAGCTCTTGAGGTTGTCAGTTTGTAGGGATTGTCCTACCTGGAAAGGCCATCAGCATTGCCATGCTCACTGCCCTTCTTATGCTGTATGGTTAATTCCAACTCTTGCAAAACAAGACTCCAGCGCAGTAACTTGGCATTTTTCCCGGACACCCTTTGAAGCCAACTCAACGGGTTGTGGTCTGTGATCACGGTGAATGGCGTGTGGTATAGATAGGGCTGAAGTTTTCTCAGAGCCCATACAATGGCCAGACACTCCTTTTTAATGGTGGTATAAGCCACCTCTCTGGTCAGCAACTTGCAGCTCAGATACACCACTGGGTGTTCACTGCCCTCCTCCCCCACTTTGCTGAGTACAGAGCTGATGCCATAGTCCGAAGCATCAGTCTGCACCAAAAACTTCTTTGAGTAGTCTGGTGCAGCTAGGATAGGGGCACTGGCCAGTGCAGTCTTCAATGCCTGGAAGGAGACCTCACAGGCAAGAGACCAGGATTGAGATGGAACCTGACGTAAAAGTACAGTCCCGTCCCAAAGATTGCCAAAGGGCCAAAAAGACCTTGTAGAGAGGGAGATAATAGACATGTCAGAATTGGGCATGATTGAGGAGTGCCACAGCAAATGGTGTAGCCCTATAGTGTTGGTCCCTAAACCAGAGAGGAAGGTAAGGTTTTGCATAGACCTCTGAAAGGTAAATGCCGTATCCAGATTCGATGCATACCCAATGCCAAGGGTGGATGAACTGCTTGGCTCCCTTGGTAAAGCGGAGTATATCTCAAACCTAGACCCCAAGAAAAGATATTGGCAGATACCTTTAGCAGAAGAATCTAAATGCAAAACTGCCTTTGCACCCCTCTTGGTTTATACCAATTTGTCAATATGCCGTTTGGGTTACATGGGGCTCCAGCCATGTTCCAAAGATTAAGGGCAGTCCTAACATCCTTAAGAGAAGAAGGGCTCACTGCCAATCCAAAAAAATATGCCCTGGGAAAAGCCACCACAAAATAATTGGGCTATGCCATTGGGGGAGGGATAGTAAGGCCAATTGCCAGCAAGGTGGCCGCCATAAAAGAAGTCCCAACCCCACAGACAAAGACGCAGGTCTGCTCCCTTTTGGGGTTAGCAGGGTATTACAGGCAGTTAATACCACATTTCTCAGAGATTACAGCACCCCTAACAGATTTAACAAATAAGAGTGCCCCGACCCAAGTTAGATGGTCTTGGGAGTGCCAAAGCGCCTTTGATGTCTTAAAGTAGTGCCTGCCAGAGGGCCCCACTCTTCGGAGCCCAATATTTAAAGATCCCTTCATAATTCAAACAGATGCCTTCCAAGGTAGGTCTGGTAGCAGTTCTGTCCCAACAATTTGATGGTGCTGTACACCCTATATTGTGCATCATCCGGAAGCTGTTCCCAAGGGAAGTGAGGTATTCTGTCATTGAGAAAGAGTGCCTCGCTGTAAAATGTTCAATTGAGGCCTTGAGGCATTATGTCACTGGGGTACACTTCACCCTAGTCACTGACCACGCACACTTGAAATGGTTGAACACCATGAAGGACACAAATTTGAGGTTGACCCGGTGGTATATGGCTTTCCAGACCTTCTCTTTTGATATACAGCATAGGCCTGGGAAGGAGCATGGAAATGCTGATTTTTTGTCGCGAGAAGAAGTGGAGGATTGGGTTTCAGCTGTGCAGGGCTCTAGCCATACACAAACAGGGGAGGTATATGACAGGGTGAAGTCAGGTACTGCTAGTTATGCCTGGGAAACTTACATCTGAGTCCTTCATTTAGCAATCAGAGGGTTAACCCAGGAAGAATGGCTGGGCAATCAGGAAGTAAGAGGAAACAGCTGACAGCCACCCTTGATAAGGAATGTAATGTTTGTGGAAGGTGGCTGTCTCAGACTGCAGAGCTGTCCTATGCAAGCTGCTAGCCTGATGGATTTCCAACCCTCTCTCTAAAACACAGTAAGAACTTTAATATTGTTTCCTGACTGTTGTGTTATATGTTAAAAGGATAGGAACTGGAGATAACCAGCCAGCCTGATAGATAGGGCTTGAATTGTTAGTAAATTCTCCCAATGTGGAGTAGGTGTTATTTTGCTGCAATGTTTCCTATAGGTTTTGTATTGCCTTAAAAGGACAATGTGCCCAAATGTTTAGATCTGCTGTGGATAATTAAAACCACGTAACATTTGCTTTAACCTGAAACTACATGTGTGGACTATTGTCTGACCTCGCATACAGGCCGTCCTGCCACACATGGTTATAAGCATTCCCATTTATTAAATAAAAACCTTTTATTAAACTCTTGCTTATGTGTCTGTGTGTTTTACTGGTATAAGTCATATGGTCCGGTGGCAGGGATAGAATTGTGATTCCTATTTGTATCAGCCTTCTCCCTGGCACACTCCATAGCCCTAACTTTATGGTACCCACACAATAAAAACCCTAGCAGCTTTTAAACCTAGCTGGAGCACCCCCTTAACTCCTATACCAGGGTCAGGGTGACTGGGTATGGTCTGGGCATCCCACCTTATACACAAAACGAGAAGAGAAAAGAACCCTTGGAGATTCACTGTACCCTACTAGTACAAAAAAATATTTTTGTTGTACTAGTAGGGTAGAGTGCATCTCCAAGGGTTCTTTTCTCTTCTCGTGTTGTTTATGTGCCATAGCCCTGATAGAACCCCTCTCTAGAAATAATTATAACATTGTAGGCTGAGAAGGGACACCCCATTATCTCTCTCACATCCCACCTTATACAAAGAACCCGGGACTTTTATGAGGATACCTTGATCACCAATGCCCGTTTTTGTTTTCCAGCCTGTGCTGAAGCAGGGAGCCCTGGTGGTGAATCGCAAGAATGTTCCCAGGGTAGGATTTTGCTGGAGCACTGTGCTTCAATGTGCCAGAGAATCTCAGCAGATTCCCGGGTACATCTTTGGAGTGTCCTCTAACTTGGGAACCCCGCTATATAACAACAATCTGATTAAAGATTCTCCACAAAACCCACCCTTAAACTTACAGCCTCGCAAGCTCCACTGCCCAGCACCCCTGGAAAGGCAAAACACAGAACATATTGAATTGTCACATAATTACTACACAGTCTCAGTAATACATATATGATTGCTGGTTCCAAGAGCTGACACTCTACTGCTACTGTTTGTGTGACTGGTTTCAATTAATATTTTAAGTTAGAAGTTTTAAAATGCTCTTAACTCATAACTTTTGGAGAATTTACCTCTGTCTGCAACCACAAAGCCCAGCAGATGAATGTTCAGCAGCCAGTAGTTTAATCATTGGAGGGATGGCTGTTTTAATGTGTATTTCAGTCTCTTAATTATCCTGAATAAGCTTGAAAATCTCCATGAGGGTGTGAGGTGTAGTGTGAATCCTTTGGAGTACCTTATGCATGCCATAATAAAAATAATTTAGCCCTAACATTTCTTTTTTTCTTCTCTTGGTTCTTGGTTTGTTCTGAAGAATAGCAAGCATTGCTAGATAATGTGTGCACATACACAGAATGACAATTGCAGCCATGGCCAGAAAATGTACTGTATGTTTCACATGTCGGGTTCTTAAGGTGTTGTCTGATTTGTCCTTGTCCAATTAAGAACGGCCAATAATCGTACTCTAAATTGGATGGTACAACAAGTCAGATGCTACTATTTTTAATGTGTGCATGACCATGTTGAACTCATTTGAATTATTTTTGAATAGACACACTTTCACCCTACCTGTCGAGTCTTTGTATGAAATACCCTAATGAAAACTGTCAAACTGTCTTTTGTGACAATTCTAAATCAGCCCCATTGTGTTTATTGATACCGATATTGACTGAAAAACACTGCCTATACCAATTTTCCAGTTAATTGAACAATTGTAGAATTATCCGTTACAAAATATAGGGCTTATTACTAATAGGCATTATTACTTATTACTCCAGTTCTCCTCACTATTCCCATATAACTGCTACAGTATAAATAAATGTGTCTCAAATGCATTTATTCATCCAAATGCTATTGTCAATTATTGTAGTAAAACATTTACAGTATGTAATAACTTTCTGATTATTCAGACTAAAGAAGAACACTCAAAAGTGTGTATTGTTTGTATTGTTGGTCCAATAAAATGTATTATATGCTTTATTTTTTCCTTCATTTTCCTCTTTTTTTCTTTCTCACCAGAAATAAGGGACCTTATACATACTGCAGCTATAATTATTTTAACACAAGGCAACAGATTTGACAAAATGGGTAATGGGATGCAGGATCTGAATATTATTTGTATTTACATTATATGTAACAAGCAGCTTTATACTTAAAGTGACTACAATCCATATCTATGCATTTACATTTTATGAGAAATAATCAACATTTTTCTTGAATTGATATAACATAAATATATTTTAACTTGAGTAATAGTATTTTCTTACAAAAGGACTTGTTTTGAGGACAACTAAATATCCCCACCTACAATTTATTCCTTGCTTTTGCCTATTAATCCTCCCAACAATAAAGCTATAATGATTTTAACGTTATTCATCGATGATGTGTCAAGTCTTATAGAGCATTTTTTTTACATATTCAAAGATGTGCCTTGTGTTTTCTGCTTTCAATCCATCTGCAAACAAATAATACATGATCACAGCTGGCTGAATAAAGATCCATCCTTGACCTGATGAATTCAGATAATTGGAATCTCAAAGGCTGGAACTGCTTTTCTGCCTGTTATACACAAGCTGGGAGCTCCACGTCGATTTCTATTTCTTACTAACTACAATTCTTGAAAAACATCCTTTTCTCGAGCAGCTAGTGCTCCTGAGCATTATTCTTATTAAATTCTTTGTCTCGCTTCAAAGTCACATTGCAGTTATGTCAATATACCCTACAAAACTGTTGATTTCCATGCTCTGGAGTGACTGGGATAATCAGCTTGTAAAGAATCAACTGTGATAAAAATGTAAGTTTAGTGTGTTTGTATCAAAAATGAATGTGTACAGTAGATATATAGAGCACTATAAGAACTGTGGAACAATTAAATACGGGGTAAAAAACCCTGTACAGTATTAGTGATATGGTTGTGATGGTGAGGGGATAACCAGGCTCAATAATAAAGGTTAAGCTCACTTGGTTACCCCTGATCCATGTGTAAAGGTCTTAGAGTGTCAGCTCTTGGACCTAACTGTTGTGTATTCACACTGAGACTGTGTGGAAATTATGCGACAATTCAGTATTTTCTATGTTTTGCCTTTCCAGGGGTGCTGGATAGCGAAGCTTGTGAGGCTGTGAGTTTGAGGGTGGGTTTTGTGGAGATACTTCAATCAGATGGTTGCTATGTAGTGGGGTTCCTGAGTTATCGGATACCCCAAAGATGTACCTGGGAATCAGGTAAAATTCCCAGGCACACTGATGCGTGGATTGTGGAGTTGCAACCATGGGAGGCCAAGAATCACGTCCATCGAAGGGGTGTGAATGGCATCAAGCTGGATCTCTTCCGTGTGGTCCTCACCTGTACAAAGATGAAAGAGAACAGTCTGTAAAGAGATAAATGCTGGTTGCAGAGGTCAACCATCTAAGCCTTCTAACCCTACTGGGCATTTCTTGTGAATGAGGGGATGTTATTTCTCTCGGCGAAGCCTTGATCGATAAAATTGCCTCCCGACCCGGAATCCAGAAAGGCCATTGGAGAAGTGTGGAAGCCCTCGCCGGTAAGCCTAACTGGAAGCAAGATCCTGGTGGGCAGCTGTTTAGAAAGTGTTCCCAATGTAATTCCCCTGGACCTCATTGGGAGTTGGCGTTTTCCCGAACTGTGGAGGCAAAAGAGTACCTGATGTCCGGGATTGCCACAGTAGAGACAGGGGACCGGCGTTGCATCTACGCTGTTTCTCGTTGGAAGACAACTTGTTACCTCCAAGTTGCATAGGCTCTCGGATATCTGGTGGAAGGAGTTCAGCTGTACCGGCATGGGAAGAAGGAACCCTCAGAGTAAGTTCTCCACTCTTGTAGACGTTGATCAACGCGAATACTTAGGGCGATGAGTTCCTCGAGATCAGTGAGACGTTCATGTGCAGCGAGCTCATCCTTTAAAATCTCCGTAAGACCTTGCCAAAAGGCGGCTGCTAACGCCTCGTTATTCCATCCGGACTCTGCAGCAATAGTGTGGAACTCCAAAGTGTATCTGGCCACGGATCGGCTTCCCTGAGAAATATGAAAAATAGAGGAAGTGGCAGTTACCTTGCAACAAGGCATATCAAAGACTCTGTGGAATTCCCAGGTAAATTGTCCGATATCCTCGGTGAGATCCGATCTTCATTCCCAAATGGGAGAAGCCAGGCCTGGGCATCAATGGTGAGTAGCGATATAATCTACGTCTCCTTTGATCTTTGAGAAATGAAGCGAGTAGGCATAAGTTCAAACTGTATGAAATATTGATTCAGAAAAACGCTGCACCCATGGGGGTCGCCACCATATCGGTTGGTTGAGGGAAGTCGGGGTTCAGATGAGGGAGACATAGGCATAGAAGCAATAGTTGCAGCAGAAGGTCCAGAAGGGACAGGACTAAGAGGAGGGGTTTTTACCCTGTCAGAAAGGGACATGAGATTTTGGTGCAATAATTTCATGCGATGGTCATTTTGCTCAAAGTATTTTTCAATTTTGGAAAACATGCTGGCGTGCGCGCTCAAGACTCACCCCACCTCAGCGGGGTCCATGTTTGTTAGGCTGACAATACTGTAACAAAGTGCTCACCACAAACAAGGCATGACCGTGAGACCGAGGGGGGGATTTGATATAACACCAACCCACAGCCGCGTGGGTGCTTCTGGAATGTAGATTGGTTGAGGTAGCCGGGTCGGGCTAGGAGAGGTCTGGATGGTCAGTAATACTTGCCGCGGTCGGTATTGGAGAGTAGCGGATCATAGGAGGTACTTAGCCATGGTCTGTATAGCAGAGAGGAGGATCGTCGTGGTACTTTGCCGAGGTCAGTATTGGAAAGGTGCGGATGGTTGCACATAGCCGAGGTCAGGAGAACAGTAGAGCGGAGTCTGGAAGAGTTGCCAAGGTCAGGAACAAGGAACAAGGAGCGGGACAAGACTGTGGAAGCAAGACAGCAGGGAACACTTTGCTAGCAGGAAGGTTTACGCTCAACCAATTTGCCAGTGTGGCAGCTGAGCATATAAAGGGAGATTGTCCAATGAGGTTGGAGCATACTCAGGAGTATGCCTGGCTGTGGTTGGCTGGTGTATACTCAGGCAGAGGAATCAGCAACAGGTGTATTATAGGCAGAGCAGCAAGGAAGGTTCTGCGCATGTGTGCGAGTGGGACGTTCATATGCAGCAAGCTCATCCTTTATAATCTCCGTAAGACCTTGCCAGAAGGCGACTTCTAACGCCTCGTTATTCCATCCGGTCTCGGCGGCAATAGAGCGGAACTCAAAAGCGTATCTGGCCACGGATCGACTTCCCTGAGTAATATTAAAAAGAGTGTGAGCAACAGTTACTTTGCAGCCAGGAGTATCAAAGACTCTGCGGAATTCCTGAGTAAATTGTACGATATCCTGGGTGAGATCCGATCTTCATTCCCAGATGGGGGAAGCCAAGGCCAGGGCATCATCGGTGAGTAGCGATATAATGTACACCATTTTGGAGCTTTGAGAAAGGGAGGAGTGGCTCAGTGTGTAAAGACACTGACTGGCACTGAGTTTGAAGCAGGGGAGCCTGGTTCAATTCCCGGTGTCGGCTCCTTGTGACCTTGGGCAAGTCACTTTAGGTCATTGTGCCCCAGGCACCAAAAACATAGATTGTAAGCTCCACGGGGCAGGGACCTGTGCCTGCAAACTGTCTCTGTAAAGCGCTATGTACAACTAGCAGCGCTAAACAAGAACATGCTATTATTATTATTATTATTATTATTATTATTATTATTATTATTAATCGAGTAGGCATAAGTTCAAATTGTATGTAACATTGATTCAGAAAACCCCTGCACCAATGGGGTCGCCACCATATCAGTAGCCGAGGTCAGGAGAACAGTAGAGCGGAGTCTGGAAGAGTAGCCAAGGTCAGGAACAAGGAACAAGGAGCAGGACAAGACTGTGGAGGCAAGACAGCAGTGAACACTTCGCTAGCAGGAAGGTTTATGCTCAGCCAATTTGCCAGTGTGGCAGATGATCATATAAACGAAATTGTCCAATGAGGTTGGAGCATACTCAGGAGTATGCCTGGCTGTGGTTGGCTGAAGAGATCTAGCACAGGTGTATACTCAGGCAGAGCAATCAGCAACAGTTGTAGTATAGGCAGAGGAGAAAGGAAGGTTCTGCGCATGTGTGTGAGTGACACTCATAGCGGCTGCGCGCATGCGGGGCGGTGGTGTCACCACGCGAGCTTAGCCTGGAGGTGCGACCAGTGGTGATGGCATTTAGTGCAGAATGTGGTCCGCGTATGCCTAGATGGAATGCTGGTATTCATCGGCAGGCAAGATGTGCTGCAGGAGGCGGGAGAAGCGGAACACCCTAGTCGTGGGTTGGGGTAAGCGAGGTGCACGCCAAGCGCGCAGAAGATCACAGATCCTGACATGATTCTTTCTTTTATGTTGACCATTGACTGGCATAATGTTAAATGTGCTGTATTTTATTTTGTAGGTGATGTGTTTTATTTTGATATGTGCTGTGTTTGATTTTGATATGTGCTGTGTTCGATTTTGATATGTGCTGTGTTTGATTTGCCTATGTAATGTTTTTTTATTTTTGCCCTGTTTTTTTAATCCTTCATCATTTTTTGATACTGCAGTGCCGACGATTATTCTAAAACAAATCAGGGGTAATCACCAAAAAGACCCAGGTACATGCTGGGTACATGCTGCAACATTTCGCAGCGTCTTCATGCAGTTCTAACAGGCAGATTTTTTTTCTATCAGCTATCGCGCTTTTAAGTTTAAGCTTGATAGCAGGGGGGGGGAGGAGGAAAGCTTGGGCGATATGGCATATTTTTGCTCGGCCGGACCAAAATGCAAACTCCTGTAAACAAAAGGTATACATTTCGACTCAAATATCCCACCCAATATGTACACTCCCAAAATCTCATGTCTCTCGGACACCTGGAAACACAAAAGCCCCTAAACAGGTCAGGTTTTTTCTGTACTTTACATGGGACTTCCATTGCCCACCCTGTCCTTATATAAAGACGGGTACCTGCAAATTTTATACTATTTGCGGGTAACATAACACTACTACCGGCTACTCTGGTCAGCAACACATTTTTAACCCTAGGGGATCTCTAATATCCCCCTTAATCTCCTGCTCCCAAAGTCACTTTCCTTCAGCTATCTCCTGGGGGAAATCACAAACCTACTTGGCATTCCTATCCCACAACTCTGCAGGGGACCGTATATGGGAACATGGTTACCGAAAATACAGTTAGACCCTCTAACTAACTTAGCAAACCCTCTTGGCCCATTACCCACGGTATCTAGTGATAACTGACCAGGCTTCATCTTTATTAATGAAAGCCAGCTACCTCCGATCGTCACAAGGAGTCCCATGCTCACTGATAGCGGTGCATGGCCGGTCGGTTGTCCCTGGATGTAGCGTCTAGCCACAGGGCCTTCTCTTGACCTGCTGGTGTGTTCATCCTCCCACCCGCCAGAGAAGTGCCGGCAAGAAGATCACACGGCACTGTCCAAGGTAAGGTGTTATGGTGAGGGAGAGGGACTAATGTGGGGGAAGGTGCTTATGTAGGGCTATAATTAGGGAGTGGGTCTGGTGTGGGGATTTGTGTGGGAAGGGGGCTGGTATGGTGAAGGGGGTTTTGTTGAGAAGGTGGCAGGTACTGTACAAGGCTCTTGAGGGTGAATGGGGTTTTTGTGATGCTATTGTGGGGGAGAGGGGCTATTGTAGGGCTTTTGTGGGGGTGACTGATATGGGGCTATTGTTGAGAAGGCGGCATGGTTTGGGGCTATTGTGGGGAGAGGGGCTGGTGTAGAGCAATTGTGGATGATGGTGGTTGGTGTTGGGCTTTTTTCAGGGAGGATTTATATGCATGTATGTGAATATATATATATATATATATATATATATATATATATATATATATATATATATATATATATATATATATATATATATATATACAGTGTTCGACAAACCTATACATTTGCACGCCCCGGGCGAGTGGATTTAACATTGTGGCAAGCTCCTATTGGCCCAAGCAGCACACGTGTGGTACTAGGTGGCGAGTAGATTTTTTTGTTCGGCGAGTAGATTTTTTGGTGATTTGTCGACCACTGTATATATATATATATATAAATATATATATAATATATATATATAATCCACAGAAGCAGCCGGCACTCCACTTGCAAGTAGAAGAAATTGGGTGCTTGTCCCATAAAGCAATAATAAACCATACGATACCGTTTGAAGCACGAGATCAGGAGACAGCACTCTGGTAAGTTTGATCACAAGTTTTTGTATTGAAAAAGACACATAAACCGACGTTTCGGTCCCCCAGTGGGACCTTTCTCAAGGTGGTGCTAATTTAGCTAGCCTCTCCTCATAAGTTAGAATGTCCATCCCCTTTATTAATTTGGTGGCTTTTCTCTGCACTCTTTCTAGTTCCATAATGTCTTTTCTTAGGATTGGTGCCCAAAATTGTACTCCATATTCAAGGTGTGGTTTTACAAATGCTTTGTAAAGGGGCATAATTATGTTTACTTCCCTTCCATCCATTGCCCGTTTGATGCAAGATAAGATCTTGTTTGCCTTTGCAGCTATTGCATGACATTGGGCACTATTGCTAAGCCTGCTGTCTACAAGCACTTCTAAATCCTTCTCCATCAAGAATTCCCCCAATATATCTCCATTTAATTTGTAAGTCGCCTTTTTATTCTTGCATCCCAAATGCATAACCTTACATTTATCTGTATTAAACCTCATTTTCCATTTACCTGCCCACGTTTCCAGTCTCTCCAAGTCCTTCTGAAGAGAAATTATATCCTGCTCTGATTCTATTACCTTACACAATTTAGTATCATCAGCAAAGATGGAGACTTTGCTCTCGATCCCAACCTCAAGGTCATTAATACCGATCCTTGTGGTACTCCACTCACGACTTTAGCCCAACCTGAAAAAGTTCCATTTATGACAACCCTCTGTTGTCTGTCCTTTAACCAGTTTTCAATCCAGGTGCATATATTATTACTGAGTCCAATTTTCTTTATTTTGTACACCAACCTCATGTGTGAAACTGTATCAAAAGCCTTTGCAAAATCTAAGTAGACCACATCAACTGCATTACTCTGGTCTAAATTCCTACTTACCTCCTCAAAGAAACAAATAAGGTTAGTTTGGCAAGATCTATCCTTCATAAATCCATGCTGACTATTACTAATAATTTTGTTTTCAATTAGATATTCCTGAATATTATCCCGTATTAAACCTTCAAGTAGTTTCCCTACTATTGAAGTCAGGCTTACAGGTCTGTAATTCCCCAGGTGTGATCTAGCTCCCTTTTTAAATATAGGCACCACATCTGCTTTACGCCAATCTTGTGGTACTGAGCCTGTGGAAATGGAGTCCTTGAATATTAAATATAATGGTTTTGCTATTACTGAGCTTAACTCCTTGAGAACTCTTGGATGTATGCCATCGGGGCCAGGTGCCTTATTTATTTAAATTTTTTCAAGTCGCTTATGAACTTCTTCCTTAGTTAACCAATTGGTCATTAATATGGAGGTTGTGGCTTCCTCCTGTGGCGCTACTATTGAACTTGATTCTTCCCTGGTAAACACAGAGGCAAAGAATTTGTTTAATACCTCTGCTTTTTCCTTATCTCCAATAATCTGCCTACCCATCTAACACTGAAAGGGTCCTATATTTTCTTTTCTCATTTTTTTGTTATTAAGGTACTTAAAGAACTTTTTAGGGTTGACCTTACTTTCTATTGCAATCCTTTTTTCATTATCCATTTTTGCTAATTTAATTGCCCTTTTGCAATTTTTGTTGCATTCCTTATAATTCTGATACGATGTCTCTGTCCCTTCTGACTTAAAGAATCTAAACGCCTTCCTCTTCTTGTCCATTTCCTCCCCTACCTGTTTATTTAGCCACATTGGTTTTGACTTATTTCTTTTATACTTATTACCCAAGGGTATATACTGATAAGTGTGCTTTTCTAACAATGTTTTAAAGACTGCCCATTTATCTTCTACATTTTTCCCTGCAAAAACATCATCCCATTGTATTACTACTAGATTAGACCTCAGTTTATTAAAATCTGCCTTTCTAAAGTTTAAAGTCTTTGTTGAACCCAAGTAATTTGTTTTTTGATAATTTATTTCAAATGAGACCATGGGCTCTATGCAGTAAGTGCCGAAAAAGTGCAATGGCCAAGCTTACCGATTTGGCATGATGTTGGCGATTTTCCCTCTCCGTATGCAGTAAGTGCCGAATCCCTTCAAAATCAAGTCGAAAACATTTCCGCCCACTCTCACGATGATTTGCCGATCACACACAGGTGTATCGGCGTGCATGACGGGGTGCTGTTAGGTTCGCCAATCAAACTTCTTGCTGAATCATGCGAAGCAAGCATGTATTGGATAGCGCGGCATATTTAAAGGCAACGTGTACTGTTAATCATTCTCTGTGTTGTTGGGAGTGAGAGAAAGAGAGACGCACAGAGCTGGGCGATTTAATATTTGCATATTGACTGAGAGAGTTGTTGTGTATTGTGAGAGCTTTGTCCTTTGTTGTTTTGTTTACATCTTTGTCTTGTTTTGTATGTGTAAGTGTTTAGTGTCATTAGCTTTACATTTGTTTTCTGTTCTTTGTGAGTGCTAGAGGTATGGCCACAAGGCGTGGGAAGAGTGATGCTGGTGTGAGTGGTACTGCTAGACGTGCTAGTACGCGTCGGAGTGAACGTACGGTTCAGGGGAGTGATGTTGCTGGGAGTGCGAGTGCTGTTGCTGGGAGTGCGAGTGCTATTGCTGGGAGTGCGAGTGCTGTTGCTGGGAGTGCGAGTGCTGTTGCTGGGAGTGCGAGTGCTGTTGATGTGATTGTGAGTGCTGCTGGTGGCTCAGTTGCTGATGGGGTGTCTGGTGGTGGCGTGCTTGCTGGTGGCCAGATTTTGGAGTCTCTTCCATTGGAAGAAGGAGAGTCCAGTCAGCACCAGCCAAGCTCTGAGCCTAAACGTGCTTGGAAGAAATGTGTGGAGCAGCCACGTAATCCTCGCTTCAATGATAACGAAAACACAGCTCTTGTCACTGGGATTCTGGAGCACTACGGCAGTCTGTTTGGCCATTTAGTATGTAAGTCTACCTTTGCATTCATTATTCAAATACATGTTATCGTAGGTCATGTGAGGTGTCATAATATGCAAATATGGGTCCATAATATCTAGCAATGTAACTTTTGTTGTAAACACATATTTTAATCATGCTTTACAACGACAAGAATACTCAGTTGTTTGTAATTTGTGCGAACTTCATACTATATTAAGGCAAGCTTCATTACATGTCTATGTTTACAAGTGAATGCTCATGGGCTACACATATTACACCTAAACAAGCATGTTTGGTATCTCTTGGAACAGCTAGCATTGTAGGAAATGGTTCGTAAAATTGTATTAGTAAGAATTAACGTCATATATTTATTATGTATTTCAAGCGCGGACAAGTTCAGCATCCAAAACAGCAAAGTGGAGACAAATACTACTTGGTGTGAATGCGTGTGGGAATCGTGTCAGGGACCGGAATAATTGTCGCAAGAGATTTGACGATATTAGGGCAAAATTAAAAAGAAAAATACAACAACAACGCTTGCATGCTTCTGGCACTGGAGGTGGCCCGCTAGCGCAACGTCTCATCTTAACTCCATTGGAGGAGCAGCTTCAGGAAAAATTACTTCCCGTCGTCGTTGAGGGTTTGGCCGGTGACAGAGATATCGGTATTTATTCGTCAGAATTTCCACCAGGTGAGAAATGTTACTGTACTAGGCGTGTCGTAGGTTACAGTTATTTTCTATATTTACGCTGCTATTTATACTTTATTCCCAATAGAACCATACCTACATCTATATATGTATATATGTCTCTCTCTCTCTATGTATATATATCTATCAATATATATTTATATTTCGTTGTCGTACTACAATCACTAAATAATATATAACGTGCCACTGCGTGCTCATTTGCATGTCATCTCCCACAATCCTTTGCTGCAGTGGAAGCAATTTATGCTGGCCGAATATGGGGAACAAGAGGGTTGCACAAATGTCTAAGACATGCAAATAAGCAAACATTAATATGTACTGTTGCAGTACATACATATATATAATAGTAATTTATATGTAATTTATTTAACACCTACAAACACGACATTACTGCCTCTTCAAATCATGCATCGAAGATATTGCATGCAACGGCCAACAAACATCACTTGCACTAACACATTGGTTTTGTTTAGGAAAAAGTCCTTTTTTGCTTCATCTCATATACAGAGAGCATAATGAGGCACACGTTGCATATGTTATGTAATTGTGTTCATAGGTAGCACACTTCAGACTACTATTTAGCTCATCTACCATTGTGTTCAAGCAGCTGCAATTAATATGTCATCACAGCATACACGTGAACTCAGGGGGTGGGGTTGTGCACACAGGCAAAAAACAGGGTCATGTTACGGTCAACTTTGTTGACACCATTTTCTGCTGCTTGAATTAATTGAAAGGTCAGGCTGATTTTAGTTTTTGGTGGAGGCACTACAGTTCTTAAAACCTGACAAGCTAAACAGAAGTTAATCACACTCATTTGAAATGGTAACTCTATGTACAAATTCACCCACCAAACCATTACTGCTGCGGCCAAGTTTATTCGAGCATTTGCCCGTTCTTGGCCGCAGCAGTAGCCTGGCGCGCGCCCGAGAGTGACGGGCGCGCGCCGAAGCAGCGGAAGAGCGCCCTCCGATCGGGGCGCTCTCCCTACCGCTGCCGGGTCCGCCGGGTCCCCCGGAACCCCCTGCCGCTGTCCCGCGATCGCGGGACACCAGGGCTCCCTCGGGGAGCCCCTGGACGCGCGTTCAGGGGGCGCACGCTCCCGAAGACGCGTGACCGCGCGTCTATGATGCGCGGCACGCCGAGGGGCGGCCACTAGCAAGCCGGGAAATCTCCCGGCTTGCGGTACCGGCCACACTTTAATAAAGTGTGTCGGTAGTGTATGTATCAAACCGTACGTTACACATTCGTTCACTCAGATCTATTGTTCAACTTATATCAACACCACATTATGACACCAGTAGCATCTGTGAGCGACACACTGCATGTGTTGTGTTGTTGAGTGCCAGCCACATTCAGCCCTGCAACAGCTTCTATTAATGTAGCACACATATCCTGTAACAAAAACAATAAGTTTTCAAATATTACCTACTTAATGATAAGCATTGTCAACGTTGATCTCATGATAGTGATGTACATTATTATTGTGATATTACTGCACAACATATGCAGGGTATGTCCAATATTCATAATATTTTGCTAACACATTACTGCATAAACATTGTATGTTGTATGTTAGTGAAGTAAAAGTCCAAAGTACACTGGCATGTACATTGTTATTACAACGATTAATGTTCAGTTTGCCACAAACATTTTCAGTTCATGAAGTGATGCTGTTAGTTAGCCATAAATACTCAAGATACAGTAACTCGATGTTCATTATGTACACATGTCCATTAACAACTGATGTTATTGTTCTATATAGTTGCTCCTGGAGGACATGTGTCACCTGAGACTGAACAAGTGTCTTCACCGGGGTCATGCAGCTCATCGCACCTGGAAGTAGAGTGTATGAGGTGCAGGACATATAATATGTTCATTTATATATGTTATGTTGTCATGTTAATTAATTGTTTTTGACATGTTATTTAAATTGAATCACTTAGTGTCATTGAAAATGAAGTGTTTTAAGAGAACATGTATTGTGTTTGTGATGTAAAGTATCATGTAGGAGTTTTGAGGTTTGAACAACCTTTCATTCATTCTTATTTCACACTGAGTCGAAACATAATTCTTAAGTCAAGGTACATTTTAATGTGACGTCATAAAATGTATGGAAACATGTTAGGTGTTACTTGTTATCACAGTGTATAATTACATAGTAAAACAGCAGACATTAGCATGCCATTTCATCATGTGTTCATTTATTTTTAGAACATGATGATGCCAAAGACACAGAAATGCAATCAAGTGACCATGAAGAGGTTCCTATTCAAAGAGTAACACAGGCCATTCCTCCAGCAAGTAACACATACGCAGCAATAGCAGCTTCTGAGGAAAAAATTGTTGAAGCAGAAAATCGTCACCATTCAGATCTGATGTCAGTGCACGAAAGGATGATATCACTGCAGGAAGAAACGATATCACAATTGTCACATCTCCACAGAGTCTTCATTGAAGTTCCTAAACAGATACAAAAATTAAACACGACATTAGAAGCACTAGTTGTTCAGCTAACCCAAGCTAATCACTTGAGAATGACTACAGCAGCACATCATTTCAACTTTAACCCATCAGAGGAAGGATCTTTAGATGCTGCTACTTTTTCACCCCATGCATCTGATCTTCATTCCCCAGGTCGGGATGTTACCGGTACAGTAGCTGAAAGTTCTGTGCATGTTCCTCTCAACATCCAACCGCTGCCATCTGTAGAAAATCTGGAGCTGACACCTACAAAGGAGGCACCAAAAAGAAAAATGCACAAGCAGTTACTACTGACCAGTTTTTGGACACAAACTAAAATACACAAACATGAAACGGAGCAACCATCAGTTGTGCACTGTGTACCAACTTGTTCACAAGTGTCACAGGCCACAAGCCCTGCCCGTGAAGTGTCACAGGCCAGAAGCCCAGCCCGTGAAGTGTCACAGGCCACAAGCCCTGCCCGTGAAGTGTCACAGGCCACAAGCCCTGGCCGTGAAGTGTCACAGGCCACAAGCCCTGCCCGTGAAGTGTCACAGGCCACAAGCCCTGCCCGTGAAGTGTCACAGGCCACAAGCCCTGCCCGTGAAGTGCCACAGGCCAGTCAAACTGGCTCTGTTTTGCTTAAAGTTGTAGCCAAACGGAAAAAAAAACCAACAGACAAAAAGCAGGCCTGTGACTCGGTCTCAAAAGGAAAAAAAAGAATAAATGTGTTAATTAAGTAAATCTGTATTTGGCCTTGTTTTGTTGACTTGAGATTATCTAATGAATATTGTATGTATGATGAAGATCTGTTGTTTCCAAACATTCAAGTATGTCCTTGTACACGTGAAGGTTTGGATATTTTCACAGTCCGAATGAATGCATAATGTAATTAATATTTATGTATTAATCATCTGTTCAGTAATGGTCCAACATTACACACTTGCAATGTTTTGAGAAGCTGACATTCACTTAGCTGCAAAAGATTGTATTTGGGTGTATTTGGTAGGTAATTTAGGTAATCATTGCATGTTAATAGTATTCACATGCAAGTTAAAATAAATATATATTTAACTGCTAACATTCTACATTTCAGTTTTGTGCACGATGAACTGTCAAATATTACTTACCTTCACCTTCCTTGAAGCTTCTTAATGTTGGCCTTTCATCATGTATGAGTACTGGTTTCAATAACATATCTGTGAATGTGTAGTAATATATATGTAGTATCTATGGATATATGTACACACACAGTGTATAAGTAATATATATATATATATATATATATATATATATATATATATATATATATATATATATATATATATATATATATATATATATATATATATATATATTAATGTTTTAAACATGTAAATTTGTCTAGAGGTTTTTTATCAAAATATATATGATGCTTCCTTGTGAAAACACAGTATTGAAAGAAAACAGGCCTTATGTTAGTGAAATATACATCTGACCCTTTAACAATATGGGCCTATTATTATGAAGCACATAATTCACTCACCTTGATCAGCATTTAAATAGGTTTCATACAAGGCCTACTTACTGACATCAATATGTTCAGTGTAGAACTGGATTAAATAGATATATTATAGGTTGTAACACTACAGGCCTTGTAAACTCACAAAAGGCCTTGTTTGATGTTAACTCAAAATTGGACACAGCTGACTCTAATAGGCCCTCAAACATACTTACCCTGTAATGTTTAAACCTATATAAATAAGTCTGACCAATATAACAATCCCTGTTTACATATAAGGCCTTAAATACCTTAACATATACACACACACACACACACACACACGTATGTATGTATATATGTATATATATATGTATATATATATGTATATATATATATATATATATATATATATATATATATATATATATATATATATATATATATATATATATATATATATATATATATATATATATATATATATATATATATATATATATATATATATATATATATATATATACATATATATATATATACATATATATATATATATATACACACATATGTGTGTGTGTGTGTGTGTGTTGACTCTAATAGGCCCTCAAACATACTTACCCTGTAATGTTTAAACCTATATAAATAAGTCTGACCAATATAACAATCCCTGTTTACATATAAGGCCTTAAATACCTTAACACACACACACACACACACACACACACACACACACGTATGTATATATATATATATATATACATATGTGTGTGTGTGTGTGTGTGTGTGTGTGTGTGTGTGTGTGTGTATGTTAAGGTATTTAAGGCCTTATATGTAAACAGGGATTGTTATATTGGTCAGACTTATTTATATAGGTTTAAACATTACAGGGTAAGTATGTTTGAGGGCCTATTAGAGTCAGCTGTGTCCAATTTTGAGTTAACATCAATATATATATATATATATATATTTCATTGTTGCTTTTTGAGACATATCTATCTAACATTTGAGACATATCTATTTTAAAATATACATATGTATATGTGTTTATGAGAGATATATATATATATCTGTGGAGGGTTTTTGTCACTTTTTTTACCCACCATAACCTTAATGACAGTGGTGATTACCTAGTCTAGTCTCAAACCTGCTAGCCATTAAGACCAACCTCACACTGATGATACCCATCAAGGTTGAAACATGTATGTGAGTGGGTCTAATGGCTTTGCATCTCATCCCAGCCTCTGTCTAAAAGCTGTGTTTAAAACAGCATGCATTGGCTTGAGGATTGGCTTGTGTAATACGAGCTTGAGACAAAAGGTGGCACTGAGTGCTCATTTGCATGTCATTTCCCAGAATCCCTTGCTGCAGTGGAAGCGCTGTATGCTGGGTGACAATGGGGAAAGACAGGGTTGCAGACCTGTCTAAGACATGCAAATGAACATACAGTAATATTTACAGTTGCTTTATGCTTTACTGTGGAGGGTTTTTGTCACTTTTTTTACCCACCATAACCTTAATGACAGTGGTGATTACCTAGTCTAGTCTCAAACCTGCTAGCCATTAAGACCAACCTCACACTGATGATACCCATCAAGGTTGAAACATGTATGTGAGTGGGTCTAATGGCTTTGCATCTCATCCCAGCCTCTGTCTAAAAGCTGTGTTTAAAACAGCATGCATTGGCTTGAGGATTGGCTTGTGTAATACGAGCTTGAGACAAAAGGTGGCACTGAGTGCTCATTTGCATGTCATTTCCCAGAATCCCTTGCTGCAGTGGAAGCGCTGTATGCTGGGTGACAATGGGGAAAGACAGGGTTGCAGACCTGTCTAAGACATGCAAATGAACATACAGTAATATTTACAGTTGCTATATATATATATATATATATATTTATAGATATATATATAGATATCTAGATATACACACATAGTCAAACTGTGTGAGACAGACAGGGAGTTAACCAGACAGAAAGATACACACAGTGAAATGTTGAAAAAAAGACTGAGAAAAACATTAGCAGGTGTGTGTATATCTCATTATATGTCACTGTAGGCAGTTTTTTCATAATGCCAACACTGTAGAATTTCTCACCCACATTGTTTTTTAATTAAAATCCTAAACTTGTTTTGAGAATGTAGATTACGTTAAAAACAATGTAACTTTCACAATGAAAAGGCAATCTTAACCAAAAAATGTGTGCAATTATTTCTACACATTCAAATTGGTGGTTTAAAAAAGGAGTGAAACATGGAACTTGAAGTCTGACCTTGACAAAAAACCCACAAAAGATAACATTTAAAAAGTTTCACATTCAGAAGAAAAAACCTACAACTCAAGTTTCACACACAGACACGCAGAAATGGCACAGAATACAACATTGAACAGCCATCCGCATAAATCTTATAAAATAATGATCGCAGAGGCCATCATATCAACTGAACAACACAAAGTCAACCTGGGGCAGATCTATGACTTGATCAGAAGTAAATATCCATATTACCAAGACCCGTGCGCGCTGGAAATTTTAAATCATCTGTACGATTCACTTTATCAACAAATGAATGTTTTGAACGTGTGCAGGATAACCTACATGAAAGGTATGGATTTTGGCAGATTGCACCACAATTTAAAATTACCATGGAACATGGCACATATCTTCTGATAAGTAGCATATTTATTCCTAATACCAATACCAATGGATCCGCTACTACTGTTCCGTCTGAATCGATAGCTGCTGCAATATCTGCACCCTCTATTCCTGAAGCACAGATGCAAGATGAGCATAACTACAATGATGTTTTTTCAAACCTTTTTGGTCAAAACACCTTAGAATGGCAAAACCAAGAACTGTACGTACCTCCGGACGTATTGTTTGAAGAAGGCAGTGGCGATTCCTATGAGCGCCTCATGGAGATGTGTGTCCTACAGGATTCAACGGTTGCCTCAACCATGGATGAAAATGCATTGTCTTTCTGGAGAGACCAGTTGCAGCCTAACGAAGTGTTAGTTCTACAAGAATGGTAAATATAATAATTGTTATGCGTTGACTCACCGTTAAAAGTGTAAAAAAAATTCTATTCACCAGTTTTACGCTAAATGCGTGGATACAGCGTAACATTGCAGACAGCATAACATGTAGCGTTCCCAAACACATTGTTTCCTATTACAATATACTACAACCATAAACATTAGTACACATTGGTAACGGAATAAATATACCTAGTTTCCTATCTCTTAAAAAATATCATTGCAACATGTTACCATAACTTTAACACACACCTATTTTTTTTTTCATGCAACATCTAACAAAAGAGGGTCGGCCACATATGACGTGGGACACTTGTCGTGCCAAGGCGTCCTTAAAAAGGATTACGGGTGTAAGCCCCGCCCCCAAATGACATGCGCGCATCAAAGCCTATTGGCTGTGTCCGTTTGTTATTGTTACGGTCACTGCACTGTGTCATGCGCGCGCGTCTGTGTTTGTGGGCATGCACAGTGCGGTAGCCCAATGTTAATTCAGTGGGAGGAGTGTTTGCGTGCACTTCACGCTGCCTTAACATGACGTCACACGTATTGTAATCGCTCATTGGGTGATCACCCGTTGTTTTCGTCCACACACGTCCGTTTAAAAAGATTATAGAAGTACATGTTTAGAACGAATGTAGTTTCGCGTTCATTGGATTTGAACGAAATATTATATGCTTAATGCTAGTAACAACATGTCTTGAACGCACAACGTACACATTGTTTAGCGCAAACTAACTATATTTTACTGTGTTTATTAAACGTTCAACACATACATAGTAAAGTGAATATGATGATATAAGCTACCATAATAAACCTGATGTTATCATTTGACGGTGTTATACATGCATCATACACAAATTGATACAGACACAAACAGTTGTCTTGAAAAGTGTGCGTATGCAAAAGTGCACGTGATTGACGTTCATATGTTGAGAATACTTGTAAATGATCATCATAATAATGATGAAGTGACGTGAATGACATTCCAACTATATTAACAACATTGTCATTGTGTGAAATGAATTATGCAAAATTACAAATAAATTTGTGAAAGATTTGGCTTTGTGTTAACAGTTTGACACTTGTTACATGTAGGTCACATCAACACACATGTGTGACTTATACATACACATGTGACAATGTAAAAGTAATCTTACAAATAATTGATACCATTACTAATCACATACATTGCAACATATAAGATGTACAAAGCATTGGTGTGATTACAGGCATTAATGCATGGAGTGTTATGATCACTCATGTGCATCCGTCATTAATCACCACCCCTAAGGAAAAAACTAGCAGCATTTATCCCCTTCTCTCCACCCACCCCTATATTAGATTAATGGAAATTGTAAGGGAACATACATTAAATGTGATGTCATGTCACTAATCATTTTCAAATACAATGCACATGAAACCTCAAGAGTAGCTAAACGCATGTACATGATACAGAAACTAGATGTATGTAAGATTTGAACTTGACAACTATGTTGGGTTTATACATCCTATAATTATACGTATATAGAGGTAGGCACATGTTATGACAGATGTCATTTCATATACATACCATGATCAGTCATAGAGGAGATATACCTATAAAAGATGGAATAATGTGTATATCAGGGGGGACTCCATTTTGTTTGCTATATAACTATTTCTCTATAACCATTATGTACTAACATTTTAGATCTCAGAAACTAACTAAATGCCAAATGTCATACGTAATTGTCTTTTCAAGTCAGATGTGAGAAAGTGACCTCTCACCCAGTTAATGCCAAACTGAACTATGTTTGTTCAGACTTATTTAGCTCTGAAGAAACAGGAAATGTCGCCAGCCATGCTGAGCATGACTTTTACGAATGTCTTACACAATATACTGTCCTGGAGAATGACATTTCCTTCAACTGCCTCCAAACTTGATACTCAGGCCACTTCCCAGATCGTAAACTGTCTAACTGTCATTTGCTGAGGTAGACAGACTATGAATTAAAGGGGAAGTATGTTACTCATATCTGTGTTTTTTTCTATGTTCAAGATGGCTATATAAACTGACTGTAAACCCTTTAATAAACGAGAGAACAGTTTTTGACAAAGCTTCACTGGTTGTCTGACTCAATTACTGCCCTCTCCCGAGATCGTCCGCCATTTGGTTTTTCCAGATATCAGCGCTTTAAGAGTGGGTTTAAAGCCTCCGGAGGTGAATCGATTCGAGTGGCAGCAGACGTATTCTCACGCAGCGACGTTAGAGAATAGGATACTTTCAATTACTAATCACATACATTGCAACATATAAGATGTACAAAGCATTGGTGTGATTACAGGCATTAATGCATGGAGTGTTATGATCACTCATGTGCATCCATCATTAATCACCACCCCTAAGGAAAAAACTAGCAGCATTTATCCCCTTCTCTCCACCCACCCCTATATTAGATTAATGGAAATTGTAAGGGGACATACATTAAATGTGATGTCATGTCACTAATTATTTTCAAATACAATGCACATGAAATCTCAAGAGTAGCTAAACACATGTACATAATACAGAAATTAGATGTATGTAAGATTTGAACTTGACAACTATGTTGGGTTTATACATCCTATAATTATACGTATATAGAGGTAGGCACATGTTATGACAGATGTCATTTCATATACATACCATGATCAGTCATAGAGGAGATATATAATCACTGCGCTTCTCCATGTAAAGAGCATGCAGCTAGTGAAGGAAATGGCCATACAAATGTGCAAAACAGAAAGTGAATCCCTGCGCTTCTCCCATAGGGATAGCAATCAATGGGGAATATATATATATATATGTATGGTGTAAATACCTATAAGAAAAAAGGAGACTTTTGGTATACATCCTTTGATCAAATAATGCCAAGCCTGCTAACCACGTCAAGGTAAGTCTCTTTAGCAGGTCCCTACGCTAAATGCATACTAGTGTTATGTGAAATAAGCCCAGAAGGGGTTAAAATATCAAAGCATATGCTTGTATAACCTAGTGCAATTAAAAACTGGTATATACCAGTACAGATACTCACATGTAAGTGAAGTGGAATAAGGGGACCTTGCTAGGAGATTATATACCTAGAAGAGGAGGGGCTGGCCTGCCACAAACTGCTCAATAAGCAGTTGCAGGTGATTGGCTAAATATATTCAATTACACCATAGTAGTGTTGCCCTCTAGGAGCGTGCTGCAAAGGATTAAAATCGGCCCAACAAATAATGTAAAACAAATATAATCACTGCGCTTCTCCATGTAAAGAGCATGCAGCTAGTGAAGGAAATGGCCATACAAATGTGCAAAACAGAAAGTGAATCCCTGCGCTTCTCCCATAGGGATAGCAATCAATGGGGAATATATATATATATATATATATGTATGGTGTAAATACCTATAAGAAAAAAGGAGACTTTTGGTATACATCCTTTGATCAAATAATGCCAAGCCTGCTAACCACGTCAAGGTAAGTCTCTTTAGCAGGTCCCTACGCTAAATGCATACTAGTGTTATGTGAAATAAGCCCAGAAGGGGTTAAAATATCAAAGCATATGCTTGTATAACCTAGTGCAATTAAAAACTGGTATATACCAGTACAGATGCTCACATGTAAGTGAAGTGGAATAAGGGGACCTTGCTAGGAGATTATATACCTAGAAGAGGAGGGGCTGGCCTGCCACAAACTGCTCAATAAGCAGTTGCAGGTGATTGGCTAAATATATTCAATTACACCATAGTAGTGTTGCCCTCTAGGAGCATGCTGCAAAGGATTAAAATCGGCCCAACAAATAATGTAAAACAAATATAATCACTGCGCTTCTCCATGTAAAGAGCATGCAGCTAGTGAAGGAAATGGCCATACAAATGTGCAAAACAGAAAGTGAATCCCTGCGCTTCTCCCATAGGGATAGCAATCAATGGGGAATATATATATATATATATGTATGGTGTAAATACCTATAAGAAAAAAGGAGACTTTTGGTATACATCCTTTGATCAAATAATGCCAAGCCTGCTAACCACGTCAAGGTAAGTCTCTTTAGCAGGTCCCTACGCTAAATGCATACTAGTGTTATGTGAAATAAGCCCAGAAGGGGTTAAAATATCAAAGCATATGCTTGTATAACCTAGTGCAATTAAAAACTGGTATATACCAGTACAGATACTCACATGTAAGTGAAGTGGAATAAGGGGACCTTGCTAGGAGATTATATACCTAGAAGAGGAGGGGCTGGCCTGCCACAAACTGCTCAATAAGCAGTTGCAGGTGATTGGCTAAATATATTCAATTACACCATAGTAGTGTTGCCCTCTAGGAGCGTGCTGCAAAGGATTAAAATCGGCCCAACAAATAATGTAAAACAAATATAATCACTGCGCTTCTCCATGTAAAGAGCATGCAGCTAGTGAAGGAAATGGCCATACAAATGTGCAAAACAGAAAGTGAATCCCTGCGCTTCTCCCATAGGGATAGCAATCAATGGGGAATATATATATATATATATGTATGGTGTAAATACCTATAAGAAAAAAGGAGACTTTTGGTATACATCCTTTGATCAAATAATGCCAAGCCTGCTAACCACGTCAAGGTAAGTCTCTTTAGCAGGTCCCTACGCTAAATGCATACTAGTGTTATGTGAAATAAGCCCAGAAGGGGTTAAAATATCAAAGCATATGCTTGTATAACCTAGTGCAATTAAAAACTGGTATATACCAGTACAGATGCTCACATGTAAGTGAAGTGGAATAAGGGGACCTTGCTAGGAGATTATATACCTAGAAGAGGAGGGGCTGGCCTGCCACAAACTGCTCAATAAGCAGTTGCAGGTGATTGGCTAAATATATTCAATTACACCATAGTAGTGTTGCCCTCTAGGAGCGTGCTGCAAAGGATTAAAATCGGCCCAACAAATAATGTAAAACAAATATAATCACTGCGCTTCTCCATGTAAAGAGCATGCAGCTAGTGAAGGAAATGGCCATACAAATGTGCAAAACAGAAAGTGAATCCCTGCGCTTCTCCCATAGGGATAGCAATCAATGGGGAATATATATATATATATGTATGGTGTAAATACCTATAAGAAAAAAGGAGACTTTTGGTATACATCCTTTGATCAAATAATGCCAAGCCTGCTAACCACGTCAAGGTAAGTCTCTTTAGCAGGTCCCTACGCTAAATGCATACTAGTGTTATGTGAAATAAGCCCAGAAGGGGTTAAAATATCAAAGCATATGCTTGTATAACCTAGTGCAATTAAAAACTGGTATATACCAGTACAGATACTCACATGTAAGTGAAGTGGAATAAGGGGACCTTGCTAGGAGATTATATACCTAGAAGAGGAGGGGCTGGCCTGCCACAAACTGCTCAATAAGCAGTTGCAGGTGATTGGCTAAATATATTCAATTACACCATAGTAGTGTTGCCCTCTAGGAGCGTGCTGCAAAGGATTAAAATCGGCCCAACAAATAATGTAAAACAAATATAATCACTGCGCTTCTCCATGTAAAGAGCATGCAGCTAGTGAAGGAAATGGCCATACAAATGTGCAAAACAGAAAGTGAATCCCTGCGCTTCTCCCATAGGGATAGCAATCAATGGGGAATATATATATATATATGTATGGTGTAAATACCTATAAGAAAAAAGGAGACTTTTGGTATACATCCTTTGATCAAATAATGCCAAGCCTGCTAACCACGTCAAGGTAAGTCTCTTTAGCAGGTCCCTACGCTAAATGCATACTAGTGTTATGTGAAATAAGCCCAGAAGGGGTTAAAATATCAAAGCATATGCTTGTATAACCTAGTGCAATTAAAAACTGGTATATACCAGTACAGATACTCACATGTAAGTGAAGTGGAATAAGGGGACCTTGCTAGGAGATTATATACCTAGAAGAGGAGGGGCTGGCCTGCCACAAACTGCTCAATAAGCAGTTGCAGGTGATTGGCTAAATATATTCAATTACACCATAGTACATGTGAGTATCTGTACTGGTATATACCAGTTTTTAATTGCACTAGGTTATACAAGCATATGCTTTGATATTTTAACCCCTTCTGGGCTTATTTCACATAACACTAGTATGCATTTAGCGTAGGGACCTGCTAAAGAGACTTACCTTGACGTGGTTAGCAGGCTTGGCATTATTTGATCAAAGGATGTATACCAAAAGTCTCCTTTTTTCTTATAGGTATTTACACCATACATATATATATATATATATTCCCCATTGATTGCTATCCCTATGGGAGAAGCGCAGGGATTCACTTTCTGTTTTGCACATTTGTATGGCCATTTCCTTCACTAGCTGCATGCTCTTTACATGGAGAAGCGCAGTGATTATATTTGTTTTACATTATTTGTTGGGCCGATTTTAATCCTTTGCAGCACGCTCCTAGAGGGCAACACTACTATGGTGTAATTGAATATATTTAGCCAATCACCTGCAACTGCTTATTGAGCAGTTTGTGGCAGGCCAGCCCCTCCTCTTCTAGGTATATAATCTCCTAGCAAGGTCCCCTTATTCCACTTCACTTACATGTGAGTATCTGTACTGGTATATACCAGTTTTTAATTGCACTAGGTTATACAAGCATATGCTTTGATATTTTAACCCCTTCTGGGCTTATTTCACATAACACTAGTATGCATTTAGCGTAGGGACCTGCTAAAGAGACTTACCTTGACGTGGTTAGCAGGCTTGGCATTATTTGATCAAAGGATGTATACCAAAAGTCTCCTTTTTTCTTATAGGTATTTACACCATACATATATATATATATATTCCCCATTGATTGCTATCCCTATGGGAGAAGCGCAGGGATTCACTTTCTGTTTTGCACATTTGTATGGCCATTTCCTTCACTAGCTGCATGCTCTTTACATGGAGAAGCGCAGTGATTATATTTGTTTTACATTATTTGTTGGGCCGATTTTAATCCTTTGCAGCACGCTCCTAGAGGGCAACACTACTATGGTGTAATTGAATATATTTAGCCAATCACCTGCAACTGCTTATTGAGCAGTTTGTGGCAGGCCAGCCCCTCCTCTTCTAGGTATATAATCTCCTAGCAAGGTCCCCTTATTCCACTTCACTTACATGTGAGTATCTGTACTGGTATATACCAGTTTTTAATTGCACTAGGTTATACAAGCATATGCTTTGATATTTTAACCCCTTCTGGGCTTATTTCACATAACACTAGTATGCATTTAGCGTAGGGACCTGCTAAAGAGACTTACCTTGACGTGGTTAGCAGGCTTGGCATTATTTGATCAAAGGATGTATACCAAAAGTCTCCTTTTTTCTTATAGGTATTTACACCATACATATATATATATATATTCCCCATTGATTGCTATCCCTATGGGAGAAGCGCAGGGATTCACTTTCTGTTTTGCACATTTGTATGGCCATTTCCTTCACTAGCTGCATGCTCTTTACATGGAGAAGCGCAGTGATTATATTTGTTTTACATTATTTGTTGGGCCGATTTTAATCCTTTGCAGCACGCTCCTAGAGGGCAACACTACTATGGTGTAATTGAATATATTTAGCCAATCACCTGCAACTGCTTATTGAGCAGTTTGTGGCAGGCCAGCCCCTCCTCTTCTAGGTATATAATCTCCTAGCAAGGTCCCCTTATTCCACTTCACTTACATGTGAGTATCTGTACTGGTATATACCAGTTTTTAATTGCACTAGGTTATACAAGCATATGCTTTGATATTTTAACCCCTTCTGGGCTTATTTCACATAACACTAGTATGCATTTAGCGTAGGGACCTGCCAAAGAGACTTACCTTGACGTGGTAAGCAGGCTTGGCATTATTTGATCAAAGGATGTATACCAAAAGTCTCCTTTTTTCTTATAGGTATTTACACCATACATATATATATATATATTCCCCATTGATTGCTATCCCTATGGGAGAAGCGCAGGGATTCACTTTCTGTTTTGCACATTTGTATGGCCATTTCCTTCACTAGCTGCATGCTCTTTACATGGAGAAGCGCAGTGATTATATTTGTTTTACATTATTTGTTGGGCCGATTTTAATCCTTTGCAGCACGCTCCTAGAGGGCAACACTACTATGGTGTAATTGAATATATTTAGCCAATCACCTGCAACTGCTTATTGAGCAGTTTGTGGCAGGCCAGCCCCTCCTCTTCTAGGTATATAATCTCCTAGCAAGGTCCCCTTATTCCACTTCACTTACATGTGAGTATCTGTACTGGTATATACCAGTTTTTAATTGCACTAGGTTATACAAGCATATGCTTTGATATTTTAACCCCTTCTGGGCTTATTTCACATAACACTAGTATGCATTTAGCGTAGGGACCTGCTAAAGAGACTTACCTTGACGTGGTTAGCAGGCTTGGCATTATTTGATCAAAGGATGTATACCAAAAGTCTCCTTTTTTCTTATAGGTATTTACACCATACATATATATATATATATATTCCCCATTGATTGCTATCCCTATGGGAGAAGCGCAGGGATTCACTTTCTGTTTTGCGCATAGAGGAGATATACCTATAAAAAAATGGAACAATATATAAATTGCAAACATTGACATGACATCTTCATTAACGTAAGCAACACCACAGTGTCTATTTGGTGTTACATATGAAACACCATGTATGTTTTGTCACATAAAATATGAAAAGCACCCTGGTGTACACATCATATTGATGCGCATGTTACAGTGTAACAATAACATTGTATGTAACCATACTGCAAGAATGAATGACTATGGCCATACTATGTGTATTGTGTTTGCATAATCAACAACACAATGATAAGAAATTACTCATGTGTTACACCTGTTGTATTCACATACACACAACTAATTTACATTCGAAGAAGGATTAGATAACCTGTGCAAGAATAACATACCGGTGCCACATGCCTTTGTCCACACAGCAGAGAAGAGAAAGGTGTGCAACCCATATTCATCTGTGTCCTAACAGAAGGTTATGTTAAAAAAAGTAGTGTTAATATAACATAATTAATATATAAAAGTAGTACTAGGAACATATATGTTTTTACTTCCAAGAAAAAAAAGTATTTATGACATTCTGGCATGTCTCGGCACCACTGGCTGTTTGTTCATTTTGTTCATTTTCATCTGGTACATTGGTGGGATGCTCCTCTACCAAAGCCTCACCTATGTCTGCGTGTACATTATGTCTGAGTGCCACATTGTGCAAAATGCAACAGGCAATAATAATATCAGACACTTTTTATGGCTTATATTGGAGAGCCCCACCAGTTCTGTCGAGACACCTAAATCTTGTTTTGAGAAGGCCAAATGTCCTCTCTATAACGGATCGCGTAGATATATGGGCAGCATTGTACCTCTCCTCTGCTTCAGTTTGAGGGTTTAGCACCGGGGTCAACAGCCATGGCCTAATTCCGTATCCTGAGTCACCTATAATCAATGGAGCACACATAAGGTAACATTAGTGATAACATTCTAAAATAAAATCATTCCTAAACAAAAAAGAGGTTTGTGTTACAACATCCAAATATGTACTCACCCAGCAGCCAACCAGGTCCAAAATGGCCTTCTTCGAAACCATGGAAGACTGATGAGTGCCTCAGGATAGAGGAATCGTGACTGGAACCAGGGAATTTGGCTACCACATGCATTATCTTCATTGTGGCATCGCATACCACCTGTACATTCAGGGAATGGTACACTGGCGACACACTTTATTCGAGCTCGGCTAGTCCCACGAATTCGGGTATACCCGGGTGTATTGAGGTTTGTGACTGTTTTCTGCCCGAGTGCATTGGGTTATTTTCCAGGCAGGGATTGAAGCATTTTATTCCCGCTGGCTGCAATACTGCACAGTAAATATATATATACTGCATTACAATTCATGAATTTATGCCATCTGGTAGACACGCGAAGCATTGCAGCCTATTAAATCCTAATCATTATCATTTAACAGATCAGCCGCCCGTCAGCCAGGCATGAACCCAGGCTGGGAAGGCAAACGCAACGGGGCTTGTCAGAGGTGAGGAGCGGCACATTCCAGGTATCTGCCAGGTACATACTGGGTATTTGCTCGAATATAGTGTGTCGGTGCAGTAGTGCTTACGGTTGCGGTAAGCATGCTCACTCTGACTAGGCGGAATCAAAGCAACATGGGTGCAATCGATTGCACCCAGCACACATGGTATCCCTGCTATGGTATAAAAGCCATTCCTGACTTCCAGCCACTCTGTGTGCTCTGTAGGAAAATGAATATAATTCCTAGCGCATCTATTCAGTGCACATAGAAACTGGGTAAAGGCCCGCGAGAATGTAGATTGCGAGATCCCGCCCACTATGCCCACAGTTGTCTGGAATGACACTGAAGCAAGATAATGTAATGAGCACTGCATTTTAACAAGCCCAGGGACTGCACGACCTCTGGCTGTCAAAAAATCTAAATCTCCCCTTATCTCTTCATAAAGAGATAAGATTGCTGCTGAACTCAAACGATAGCGACTTACTATCTCCTCCTCACTCATCCCATCTAACAGGGTTCTCTCCCTGTACACACGCGGATGAGCCACAACTTCTCTCCTATGTCTTCTCCTCTGATCTCCTGTCCCTCTCCCTGTCCCTCTCCCTGTCCCTGTCATGTCCACGTGCCTGTCCCTGTCCCTGTCACTGTCCCTGGCTCTGTCCCTGCCTTGCCCTATGTCATTCTCTTCATCAGCAAGCCACTCGTGCAAAAGAATGTTACGACGTCTCCTAAACAAGCGCAACATTTTGAAATCTGTAGCTGTGAATGAGCAGGTAATGGCCGTCCTTTAAATAGCTATGTGATGATGTCAGGTGACTTTCTAAAATGCAACGTGTTACATTAACATATTAAAGTACTTGGCTCCCAAGCTGTATCCATTTGATCTAAGAAGTATTATTTCTGTGTATTCAGCAGGCCATCCTGATATTTAACAATGATGTAACGTGAAGCTTTGTACAAGCATTCATTGTAAATTATTAGTGTAATGTGTAATGCATGTACCACTTCTGAACGCAACACTCAGTCATGTAATTATGCTAAAACCATGAGATTGACGTAGAAAAAGTTTGCTGCAACATGTCTAATTTGCCATGTTAGTGTCACATGTTCACAACAATTAATTCTCGTGTGCATATGCATATATTTATGGCATCAGGATAGTTGCTATTTAATCAGTTTGAAACGTGTAACAATAAGTAACTATTGTAGATGTGTGTATAAGTTAGCATGAATTGCTTGTAATGCAACGTTTACAATGTAAACATGCAATGTGATTGACTGTCCAATAGCGGACGTCATCAAAAAAGGGAGGACACAAACTACATGTAAACATGAGAAGAAAGATGTACATGAACGTTTGATGATGCGTTACACATTACAAGCATTGTCTAATGTAAAGCAACATGATTATATGGTGGATGTGTTAGATGTGTGACATGGGTAACATCATATAATAAATTGTCGCACAGGTCAGTAACATGTATGATATGATGTGATGTTCTCCTTTAAGAGTTGAGTATAGGTTTTTCCCTTGACACATCATCACATGATGAGTAATGTGACACGCAAATGATGAAAACATATAAAAGTACAATGTTATGCAAATAATAAAAGTCGGGTGTGACACAATGCAGTGAATGCCCCCCACACTTTAATGCTAAACACATTTGTATTGTGAGTAATAGAACGTAAACAGTACTATAATGTTATACGTCCCCGCTCCATTGACTCCATTGATGTACAGAAGAGTTTTTTTTTCTAAGTGCCATTCCGGCAACCTTAGCGATCGTTCTCCCCTCTAACTTGCCAACTTTAGTTGGCGGGACAAATTAGCCATGAAGTCTCAATTTCTTAGTGCCGATCAGCCCCGATAAGCTGATTTTGCTACTTGAATACAGCCGAATTAAAAAAGTGGCGATAAGTGCCGAAAACCGGCTTATCGGCAGGCGACTGGCCATAACAAAATTATCGGCTACGAAAACTGGCGAAATCAAGCAATTACCGGCGCTTACTTAATCTCAAACCCAATTTTGGCGGAAAAATGGCGAAAAAAGCCTAATCAATGCTTACTGCATAAGGCCCCATGTTATGATCACTGTTACCCAAATGTTCCAGGACTTGAATATTTGTTATTACTTCTACATTGTTTGATATGACCAAATTCAGAACTGCCCCTCTCCTGGTTGGTTCCTCAATAATATATCATCAAAATAAAATAGTTAACATAACTATTTTAATACATTGATAAACTTTACAGTACAAAAGCATTCCTTTTAATTTATTTATTTATAAAATGTTTTACCAGGAAGTAATACATTGAGAGTTACCTCTCGTTTTCAAGTATGTCCTGGGCACAGAGTTATGATGACAAATAATACATGGTTATAAATACATGCTTACATTAAGTGAACAGGTTTATACTTATTATTTTATTTATAAAGACATTGCATGACAGTTAAAGATAATGGGGGCTATGCACTAAGCTCTGATAAGTCGTTTTAAGAACGAAAAGTGCTCTTAGAACGTGATGTTCCGCCGAACGCGATTCACTAAGCCACACAAACAGGCACTTTGCGTTCTAAAACTGGCTTTTTTCAGAAATTTTTTAAAAGTCCAACTTTGCTCGTACGATAACCTGTTTGCGTTCAATCTTGCCCTTCTCCGGGATTCACTAAGCTATGCAAACTTATCGTACGCGAAAGTTGCGTTCAACAAAGCTCGCCAGCTAAAGGCAGGTGATAAAAAAGCTGGACTTTGAAAAATTTATTTGTTTACCCTTTTGCATGCGCAACACCCATACAACAGGGCGGCGGGTGTCCCTGGCTGACTCGTGGGTGTCCCCGAGGAAGGCCAGGGGTCCCGCGGGTGTCCCCAGCTGACCCCGCGAGGGTCTGGGGGTCCCCGGCTCACCAAGCGGGGGTCCCCGCGGGAGTCCCTGGGTACCCGCGGGCCTGCGGTACCAATGTTGTGCCTCCAAAAAAATAAACAATATTTCTAACTAAATACACCCCCCTCCCCCGCCCCCTAACACATACAATACAAAATTACTATTATCCACATATGGATAATATTGCATTTGCCCATTTAAAATATATATAAATTACAATAAATACATATTACACTTACCTTATCCAGGCACCCACGATGAAGGCCATCTTCATCCTCATGTTCATCCTGCCCATGTCTATCCGGTGCTGTATAACATACAAAACAATCAAAATAGCCAAAGTAAAGTCCCCTAACCCCTTAATCACCTTAGCGGTCATTAACCACTACAGTCATTAAGGGGTTAACCCACCCTCACCCACCACTTGGGAGGCCTAAATACCCTCCCCCACTACCCATCCCATGAGGCCTAACCACCCTACCCACTACCCAGATGGGAGGCCTACTCACATACCCTTGGGGTCACAGTGGGCCACAATGGGGTCTCCACGGGTAGGCCCGCGGCTGTCTGGGGGGACCGGGGTCAGACCCACAGTTGTCTGAGGGGCCTCGGGTGGTCCCTATGGGTCCACAGTGTCCCCACAGCAGATGTCAGGCCACCGGTTCTTCCCCGCATATATCCCCCGTGGACACATCCAGCCTGGTACCCGTGGAAAGCCCGAGGAGACCTCAAGTGGTCTCCAGAGGTCCCCACAGACCAAAAGGAACCAACCCTGTATGTAAAAAAAATAAACATGTCATATACATTAAATACATCAATCCCCCCCCCCACCCCTCCAAACACATACAGTAAAATAATGTGAAAAATAACTATTATCCAGATAGGGATAATAGATTATTTGCCCATTATTAAACACATTATTTAGCATAATAAAATAAATAAAGTTCTACTAACCTCATCAATATGAAGCCCGGTTGACATCAAATTCTGTGTCCTCCGTTGCCAACAAAATACATAGCCAATACATTGCAATTACATTCTGATATCAATTAACCCCTTCATTACCTTATCGGATAATAACCTCAAATGTAATTAAGGGGTTAAGCAACCCTGACCCGATACCCACCATTCACCCATTCATTTATATATATATATATATATATATATATATATATATATATATATATATATATATATATATATATATGTGTATATTATGTATGTATATATATATATATATAGTTGCATGATGAAGCCACTGTACAAATGAATGGGTAAAGGGTGGGTATCGGGCCAGGGTGGCTTAACCCCTTAATTATGTTTGCAGTTATTATCAGATAAAGTGATTAAGGGGTTAATTGATATCAGAATGTAATTGCAATGTATTGGCTATGTTTTTTGTTGGCAATGGAGGACACAGAATTTGCTGTCGAAGGGGCTTCATGTTGATGAGGTTAGTAGAACTTTATTTATTTTATTATGCTAGTTAATGTGTTTAATAATGGGCAAATAATCTATTATCCCTATCTGGATAATAGTTATTTTGCACATTATTGTACTGTATGTGTTGGGGTGGAGGGGATTGATGTATTTAATGTATAGACAGGTTTATTTTTTTTACATACAGGGTTGTTTCCTTAGGTCTGCGGGGACCTTTGGAGACCACCTGATAACCCCTGCAATTCAATATGCTGTTTTGTTCTCCAATGCAACTACAACACACATAATTGCAAAATGCTCAAACAACTAGATTGGGCATCACTTAAGTCTAGGCAAAAAGTTCATCTTTCCTGTCTTGCCTGCAAATACTTTCTGGGCAAGCTACCCATCTATCTGAACAAGCTCCTCACCCCTACCACATGCAGCACTTATAATCTGAGTTCTGTCTCCAAAAGACTGTTCATGGTTCCTAGATTCAGCAAATTATCTGGCTGCACCTCCTTCTCTTACCCTGCTGCTCTTCTTTCTCTTACCATGCACCCAAAACTGGAACAATCTAACGGAGACTCTCACAGCCACCACCAGTCGAAGTTCTTTCAAAACTAAAGCTGTCTCACAATTTAATCTGGTCTGTAACTGTTACATACGCCTATAATATATATTATCCCTAACTGTGCATGCTATGTCTTGTATAAAATGTATACCCTGTTCACTTATGTAACTGTATTTGTATCCATGTACTATTTGTCATCTTAACTCTATGCCCAGGACATAATTGAAAACGAGAAGTAACTATCAAAGTATTACTTCCTGGTGAAATATGTTATAAATAAATAAATCAATTCTATTGGCTTTTTGGTAGGGATATTTGTAAGCTGTTGTTAAGATTTTCTAGGGTGTTTATTGTATGATCTGAGATATTGGCTAGGTTGGTATCAAAGAGTGACAGAGACTGGAGGGCCATAGATAAGTCCAAGATTACAATCAATTTGGGCTGTATATGCTAGATTATGGACGTCTTTCGGAAGCTCTACTGGACATTTTTAATTCTGGTTTGCAAGATGTCTTGTCACTTTGGTTGTTTTGGGCAGTGAGGCTACTGTAATTCAAGGGGATTACAATGAACTCGGCAGTGGCATATTCAGATGGGGTTGCAAAGACTTGACCTGTAATTTTATGGGTAGAGTCAGTACCATCCTTGTATTGAGACATGTGGAAAACCGCAAATGTTTATTGTGAAGAAAATTTAACGCAGGGTGCTGAGTAGCATCTGGCATGGATGGAGTGCCAGCTGCGGTGGGGTAACACATGCTTGAGGATTGTCTATCCCAATACAGCATAATGGTATATTGTATGAGGGTATACAGTGTAAACATCCATGGCCATTTCCCTCCACACACATGTCATTATTTTTTGGTGCTGGTTGTTGGGGAAGACATTGAATTGGTATAATGGGCCTGATTTTAAGACTCAGAAGATAATGGCTATTGCAAATGTACTGTAAAAGAAAACATAACCAACGTGGTTAAATTATTCAGTTCAATCTTAAACCATGTGATATTAAATTTAATAGAAATTAAAAAAAATTGATTACCCTGTAAAAAGGCATTTGTTTAAAAAAAGAAATAGAAATAATTTCAGCAGCTTTTAATAAATGAGAAATGCATGTTATTCATTCTAAGTTGTACTTTTATCATTGCATGATTTAATCTGGAGCAAAGATCTTTTCAAATTCACAAAGATCAATGAATTATAATACATCATGTCTTAACTATTATTACTTTCCAAAGACTCCTTATTTCTATATTATAAATGGAGAGTTTTTGGACAATGATTATTGACTCGTTCTGACACCTTTTGGTTTACATCTTTCAGCAAATGTATTATTGATAACTAGCAGTATCATTCATCTCACACAGAAGTGTTGGAATTATTAATGTCAAAATCTCAGGATGAATAGTAGCTATTATGGTTAAGATGCCTTTTGTATTTTTCACATTTTGAGTAATTCACTTATACAAATTATTAAAAACCTCTATTGTGTTTCTCAAACCTATTCTGTGAACTTTAACTTTTCTGACATACTGTTTAACAGAAAGTGTATGGCTCTGATTAGAACTGAAGTGTAGTTCATAAATTAGCTAGAATTACTGTATGCTGTGGTAGAGATGTTATACTTTCGTAAAAAAAAAACACACAAACGTAACACATACAATATATGGTTGAAGATTAGGAGCGATAGGAGCAAAGGCCTAAAAGCAAAATAATCAAACATTGCTAAAGAAAATACTTAATGAATCTTTTGTGTTTTTTATTGTTTATTTACAGTAGTTAACAGTTTAAAAAAAGACTAATCATGAAAGGGTAAGGAGGGGAATACAAAAAGGAAATTAGGGGAAATGGGGAAGTGGGGAAGTGAGGGGGTGGGATGACATGGCACAGTTCAAATATATATCCAGCTCTATTTTATTATAAGCAAATCATTCACTATTGAGTGCATAAAAGTAAGTTCAGAGACATTATACAGTATTATAAATGGGCTATTCAGAGGGCCATCAGTGGCAAATAGCCCCTATAAAATCATGACAATATACAATTCAGAGTACATTGCAGAATTTGTCAACAGTTTCAAGCAATAGGTGTCACAGAAGACTAGACATTTACACCTTTATACCAGGATCATATCACTGAGCAAAACCAAATGATATAACTAATTGTCATTTATTCCATTGAAACAGACGTACACACAGTGGATTACAAAATACAAGAGAAAGGCACCCTTGCTGGGGGTCTGGGGGAAAAAAAACTAGACTTTCCTAGGTGAAACAGACCATAGAACAAAATTTGTAGTTGACCGGGACTTAGCCCGAGATGTTCTGGAACTCAAATCGGCATGAAGTTCTTGATGCCATTGCTGTATCTGCTCTGGAGACACCGAAAATCCCTTGACCAGGAGATAGCACCAAACGTCCTGGTACTTTTGTTGGCTTGCAACCCCAGCCGCGACCGCTACGTTCTATTCTGAGAACTTGGCCCCGAAAAGTGGGATTTGCCTGCAGGGTTTCTTATAGTATTTTGGAGTTCATTCACAAAATACTACAGCCAATCCCAGCGTGGGAACTTTACAACCAGCCAATCAGATGCCTGCCAGTCTTCTAAAGCCAGGCAAGCAGATCTTCTGAATGAAACAAGGGCATATGTGCGTTTGCCACCTTAGCAACTTGCTATGCAGAAGCCACCATGGGGCTAGGTGGCCCCTGGTCTGGGAAGGCAAATGTTAGCCGGAACGGCTTCCATTGATCTCAGGATGTGGGTACTTCACCTGGCCATCCCGCCCAAATGTTATTCACACCTCTGGCAGCATCTGTGGCTTTCAAGTCCGGACCTCGAGTAGACACAGTGGCACCACAGGATGTGTAGTTTCATTCCGTGGGATGTAGCACATTCCCTTAAGAAAAAACAAACTTAGTTAGAACTAAAAAAGGCTTTGGTTCATTCTCGGAGCTGTATCTCCTTTCTTTATTGAAAACTGGAGTTAGGTTTCATAAAAGGTTTCATAAAAACCCTCGCAACCGCATTTGTGGTTGGAATATTCCCCAGAACCTCTATACTGGTTCTGGGGGTCTGAGCATATAGTGGGGGACCTTTACTAACTTAGGGACCACTGACTGTACCCAGGATACACATATCCCTTTCTGGTCTGTGCTGAACCTTTCAAGGGATGATTTTGACCGGGGTGGTGTGTCTATATGTCCCCAGGAATCTGACCTGATTCCTGGATACATTTTTGGGGTGGCCAGCAACGCTGGACCCTGGCTACCTAGACACAATCTGACACTTTAATCGCAAAAAAAAAACCTTGAAACTCATACTGTAGTCTCTCAATCTCCACTGGTTAGCACTCCTAGATAGGTAAAACGCACATCAATTATTTATTGTCATACAATCATATGCATTTCATGTACAACAGACAGGTTCAAAAGCTGACACTCTAAAACCCGAAATATGGTTCAGAGGTAACCAGCCGGACATAATACCTTTATTGATGGCCTGGTTACCCCCTCACTGTCACAAAAGTCTTGTAAGGCACTCCATAAGTTAACCTCCCTCAATTTATGAGGATCAATGCGACAGGAAGACGCTCTTCCTGCTTCCAGTAATTTGCAATAGCAAATAGTACTGTGCCAATCAATTGGTTTATTGACTTTATTTATTTGTGGTATGGCAATGCAGTGTGGTTTTTATTTGATGCATGTGCTACTGTATAATGTATTTATGTTTTTGCAGGTTGTATATTGCCTGGCATGGTGGTAGATCAAGCCCACGGGGCATGGGTGTACCACAGTGCCAATCAATTGTTTTTTTGGAATTTGTAATGTTTTTTTTTTCTATGTAATACTGTGTTTTATTTAGGGCCTGTTATTTTTTATTTTTTTACTTTCCTATTTATTGCTATAGTGTTAAAGTATGCCCATATTATATGAGCATGCTTTAACACTGTGCCAATCAATGTGTAGTGGGTCCCCAGGTAGGTGGGTGGGCAGCTGGGGAGAGTGGGTTAACCCCTTTATTACTATAGTGGTAACTAACTGCTAAGGTGATTGAGGGTTGAGGGGCCATTAGATTGTATATTGTTATTGTGCTTTTGCAGTTGATGCCCACGGAGGACAAGGATGATGATGAGGGAGAGGACAGCCTTCATCATGGCAGGGGTAAGTGTCAGTTTAATTTACTTTATGCTTCTGATTTATGCTTTATTTTAAATGGGCAAATGCGCAATTATCCATATCTGCACAATAGTAACATTGTCCATTACTGTACTGTATCTAGTGTGGGGGGGGGTGCATTTATTTCAATGTATTGCATTTTTTTATGCACAGGATTGATACTGCAGGCCATCAAGGACACCCAGGCACACGTGGTGCCCCCGGACACCAGCGGGGACAACCTGGAGGCCCCCAAGCACATGATCAAAGATACTGGAAAAATCTGGCGCAACACCAATACCCTCCTCTAACTCCGGGTGCAGGATCAATACGAAAAAAACACGGATCGATACATAACTTTTTCCTTATTGCATGCTTCCACACACGTGCATCTGGTGAAAATTTGTAAAAGTCATAATTTTCGATAAAATATAGAACATTTTGACCAACTGTAGCCATCTTATCATCTGCTGCATTAATTGCGGACCATATTAAATAAGCGTACGTTATGTTGGGCTTTTTGAATACATACTGCGGCGGTGTACTCATCTCGGAACTCTCTGAACAATACTGTAGAACACCAGACACTGTGCATTGAGTTTTTAACATGAAACGCCTAAATTGATACAGTATTGTAACTTCTTCAGTAGCAAGGTCAATTCACAATGGACCACTGTGGTATTTTTTAAACACCTGCAAGTCGACACATTACTGAAGCACATGTAAAGTACTGTAGTGTACACATTAGAATTCATTACAATTCATGAATATCTGCCACCTGGCAGATACGCGAAAAATTGCACCCAATTAAATCTGAACCATTATCATTAAACAGATCAACCGCGGGTGATGGCCGGCATGAATGCGGCATGAATACGGCATGAATGTGACATGAATGTGGCATGAACGCGGTGAAGCACGTGGAATTCTGAAAATGCAACCACAAAATAACCGAGACTTGTTAAAATAAAAGCTACCGCGGCTGTAAATGTATTTTCGTAGTATTTTACACTGGCGACACACTTTATTTGAGCTCGGCTAGTCCCACGAATTCGGGTATACTCGGGTGTATTGAGGTTTGTGACTGTTTTCTGCCTGAGTGCATTGCGTTATTTTCCAGGCAGGGATTGAAGCATTTTATTCCCGCTGGCTGCAATACTGCACAGTATATATATATATACTGCATTACAATTCATGAATTTATGCCATCTGGTAGACACGCGAAGCATTGCAGCCTATTAAAACCTAATCATTATCATTTAACAGATCAGCCGCCCGTCAGCCAGGCATGAACCATGGCTGGGAAGGCAAACGCAACGGGGCTTGTCTGAGGTGAGGAGCGGCGCATTCCAGGTATCTGCCAGGTACATACTGGGTATTTGCTCGAATTAAGTGTGTCGCAGCAGTAAATCAAGCTGTGTATGTTCATTCTGTAAATAAATCACAATTTATTTTATCTCACGTTTTGCTCTATCAAATGATTCGAGTATTTTTTGTGTTAAAAGCATTGGTCTCCCATGAAAACCGCTCCCCGCCGCCCGCCTGGTGCTCAGACCTCCCAGTGCTCAGACCTCCTGGAACAGTCCTCTCCCCCCCCTGATCCCTGGACCTCCCAAAGCATTATTCCCCCCCCACGCACCTCCAGGAGAAGTGGTCGTCACACGATCCTGGCACTCCACATGACCGGCCATGTGAGAAGCAGCAGTCCCGTGATCCTGGCCCCAGCAGGGGACAGTCCTGGAAAGCTCCCTCCTGATGGTCCTCCCCCCTGCCACCCAGCAGGGGCTCCCAGGGCCTCCTCGCGATGGGCCATGGCTCCCTCCACCTCCCCGTGTCTCCATCCAGGCCCGAGTCTTCTCCAGTCCCGCTGCGGATCCTCTGGTCTCCAGGTATCTGGAACTGTACCTCCAGGGCCATACCCTCCCCCTCCCGAGCTCTTTCACTGGGGTGTCAGGGGACTGCCTGGCGGCAGGGGAACACAGGCCAGGGAGCAGGTGAGGCAGCTGATGCAGGCCGGGTCAAGGCTTTCAAAGCTTTTCCATTAGTGTGTGTGCATGTCTGCAGCGGGATAGCAATTAAATGGGGTCGGTATTTGCAGTTTTTTTCTCCTGGATTGGTTTTGCAGCCGGAGCACACTCTTTATTTTCTTTCTTTTAATCTTCTTCTTTGCGAGGGGGAATGAGTCCCTCCTCCATCTTTCTGGTGATGCTCTCTCTGGTCTCCCACTGCTTCAGCCGAAATTCCCACAAATTCCTCAGTTTTGGTGTGTGACATGAATTATTTGACTCCTGATGCCATGAAGATTTCTAAAGTAGCCGGATATGTTAAAGCAAATTTTCTTTTTTGGTTATAGAGTGCTGTGCACACTTGTCCGAATTCCCTCCTTTTTTGCGATACTATTACTGAAAAGTCTTGAAAAATCAGTAATCTTTTTCCTTCATATTGCAGCTGCTGGGATTCTTTGAAGGCTCTGATGATGTTATTTTTTATCATTGAAGTCTTGGAAACGTGCTATAATGGGTTTTGGTTTCTATTGTTCTTTAAGTTGCCCAATTATGCGCACTTGTTCCACTCTGATTACTTCAACCTTGCATATTAGGCCCAGTTTCTCCGGCAGACATTTTGACAAAAGCTTAATAAGTCATACTGTTTTAGACTCTCAGGAACTCCAATTATTAGGATATTGTTGCGACGTGATCGGTTCTCCAAGTCATCCATTTTTTCTTCTAATGTTTTATTTTTTTTCTGCAGCTTTGCTACTTTTTCTCCCAGCGTGCTCAGGGCATCTTACACAGCGTTCACCCTGATTTCAGCTTCCTCAACTCTGGAAGTGTGTGAGGTAAGATCTCCCCTGAGTTCATTTATACCTTGATGGATTTGTTCAGAGTTTCCAGTAGTTCTATCATAGGCATCAATTCTTTAGCAACTGCTTTGGCAATAATTTTGTAATCCAATTTCTGCTGGTTGTGAATAGGGCTGCTGGCCTTTAAGCTTTCTTCAGTTAGATTTGCTCCCCCTCCCTCGTGGCTGTTGGCCATCTTGTGAGAGTCTATCTTCTTATCTGTTTTTCCTGCTTTCGGTTGTTTTGAGTCCATACTTCTGTTTTTTGAGATATATTTCTCCATAAACCAGGGGTCGGATGTTTTCCCTCCGAGGTGGTTACTTTTTTAGGTAAATATTTGCCATTTTTTTAGCCGATATTGAGCTATTCCCCAGGGAGTGGAGCTTCACTTGTGTGTGTCTCACTGCCTTGGCGCAATACAAGGAAGTCAGTCCTTAGTTCCTACGAACTTTAGAAGCTGGATACAAATCTTGGTTACAATGTTAAAACTTTGTACCGCACGATGAATCTTAGATAGAACTAACTCCCGATCGGCTGCAGGGATTTTTAAACAGTCAGAATCCCTATCTTCAAGCTCTGCAACCAATCGCTGTGTGGGAACTAAACATCCCCAGCAACCTATCCCCAGGTTGCCAGTACCTCCCAGCACCGGGCAGAGGGCTTCTTAGTATGCCATGGGCATGCGCAAACTTTGCACCTTCGTCGCTTAGCATACCAGACCAAGCCCCATTTCTTGGCGACATCTTGTCTACTTTGACCAGACATCTGGACTTCTGCTAGGATGAGGGTACTTGTATTTACCCCTCCCCACTTCACAGCTTCAGATGTCAGAACCTTTTTAACTCTGGACTTTTCCAGACATCCTGGAACCATGCCAGCGGGATGTCTTAGAAGTCCGGGGCTAAATTATGCATGACTCACTCACCGGAATTCCCTGCTATGCATCCTTAAAGTATGGTACTTATAATTAAGTGTTTCTGGTGTCCGGCTGCCTGAATGAAAACCCCCTCACGCCTATAATCTTGGCACAATTGAAAGGGGGGACTTTCATTCATCAATTTTCATATAACTTTATAAAAATTGCGGCATAACCTTTTTAATGATTTTACTCCAGCAGTACTCACAACAAAACTCAGCGCTCTAGGACCTTCCTAGCCGACGTTAGCTAAACGCTATGCGCTGTGCTGTAAGCTGCTGCTTTTTAAAACCATTTTTCCTTTGTGCGGGTTATGGAGAAACATGGGTACACTGACTTATCTATTTAAACCATGATATTATTATCACCACCTAATACCTGGTGGGACACACACAGACATTTTTTAATACAATTACAGTGTTAATGTCATTACTGGGTTACAGAGCTGGCACTCTATAATTCCCCAATATGGCTCAGGGTCACCTAGCCGGGCAGAATACCTTTATTTACTGGCTTAGGTACCCCCTCACCATCACAGTCACCTTGTCACTAGCTTGGGTATACCCCTTAACCCAGGCATTCCAGAGTTATGCAGAAGAAGGACAGCCTAGTGGTGAGTCGCAGCTACGTTTTGAAGGGTAGGTAGGTAAAGAGTGGTAAATTATTACCGCAATGTTAATGAACTGTAGATTATCTTAAAATGGTGTTAATATCACCCGTCATTTTTTTACCGGCTGCAATATTTACACACTTACCGGTGGTTGATGTATCCGCCCAATTTTCTAAAAAAAAAACAGCTGCCACTATTGCTTGAATGCAAAGTTACAACGCACTTAGGTTGAAGTGAGAAAACTGTTCTGCCAAACCAAAAAATCCTTAAATTATCACCATATACTGTATATTTTTAAAATTATTATTTTATGCCCTCTTCTAGATTACAGCCCTGTAATTCTTCTTGTTTTTCCTTTCATGCAATCACATTGTTTAACTCCAATTTCCTGGTTTTCTTAACAAACCCAATTCTCCATTTGATACTGTGTATTTATGGACTGTAAGCAAATATAATTATGGCTGAAAATGCAAAGTTGTGGTATTTTTCCATTAAATTCAGCACCTTGTTCTGTATGGTTAAATTGTAAGTCAGAAAACAATTTGTTGTTTTTGCATCTAATATTGCAATGAATACATGTGTGTGTATAAAAGTATGTATGTTTTAAAAACTATATGTAGAGGGAAACATTACAATCTTTATAGTATGCTAATGCAAAGTCTTACCGATGTTTAATAGAAACTGACCTTATTCTTAAAATGTACAAATAAATAATTATTTTTCTTTATTCCTAGTTTGGAATAAACTTTTCCAGAATTCATTCCATTGTATACAATCTCACGTACTTGAAAGATAGAATACTACATTTGGTTCTATCATTTTAAAGTTTATTTAAAGAGGGAATGTTGAGGGTGTGATAATAACTGACAAATCGTTCTGGTATAACTGAAAGAAATTTCAGTAAACATTGAATGGAGATGAACTTAGCTAATTGCAAGTACATCTATATACATTGTATGTAAAGTTTGTTTAATCACTTATTGATTCATACAATGCATTCTAAGATGGCTCTAACACTGAAAAGGCAAGAAAAATATTACGGTGAAGATCCTAATGGATTAGTCATTTGCAGTGATCAAGCACCATTTATATAGTTCTGATGAGAAATGGCTTATAAACAATGATTTCCCCTGGAAGATTGAGCACTTGCAGTTGCATTTTGACACACGGGAAAAATTGGAATTCAATCTGCCTTTGTGAATGGTTATACAAGTCTTTGAAGAGCGCATTCAAGGTCTCGATGTGTTGTCAGTTTCTCTAAACTCTCTGAAATATTTCTCTTCCTCAGGACTAATGCCTTTGCAATCTTATGTAGCCCCATTTCCCTATGACTAAGGTAACTATGCGTGCTGCTATACCTGTTTGCTCACAGGAGGCCTAAGCTTCCACCACTTGGAGCCTTGGGTGAGTCTTTCTCCTTATCAGTGCAGCGCCTTCACCTATGAGGTATCCCAGCGATGGTGGGATAACCCTTCACAGGAACCAATCACAGGAATGAATAATACACACACAAGGTATATAACAAATACTGTATTTACTGAATACACATATAGTAACCAACTGTAACCCACAGTAAACACCCAATACCCCAACATCTGGTGATTCCCCCAAAGTACTGAGGGTGTGGTGGCACCAATAACCCTGATGTTCTTCCCAGTCAATTCCACCAAATGTATGAGGTAGCACTACCCCTGTGGACCATTGGTGCACTTATACCATCCTGGGCATTCTAGTACCAAGGTGCAGCTGTCAGATACTGAACAGTTTGGTCCCACGCCGCAGGGCCTCAACAGCAATCCCCTCACTCCTTGGGGTCCTGATCCTCCCTGACGAGGTGCAAGCTCCAGCTGGAGGGTCTCACACAATGTCTCTATTCCCTGTGACCTTGTCCAAGGCCACCGGGCACCGCATGGCCGCCCGGTCACCGGTGTAACATAATGCTAGGAAAAACAAAAACAAAAAAAATGTGCCAAATGGGATGTTACTATGAATATGGGCAATAATCAGGATTAATAATAAAATGTATATATATAAAAAAAAATATAAAAATAAATATAAAAACAAAAAACATGTGACATGAACCAGTCCGGTGCGTATAGGGTATTGCTAAAAAGAATATATATATTAGTGAGACAGACACAACCCAATGAATGGTGCAGCTTCTTAAAACAGGGAACCCCCAGTCCCTGATAGATACGTGGCAACAAAGAAGAAAAAAGTTAGAAGCGCAGTCAATACAGGGTTGGGGTCAAACTCTATATCTTTATTATTATATCTTGTCCCAGGGATAACCCTCTAGGACAACAACAACATGAAAATCAATACATTAATAGTAATATTAAAAACTGTGCAGATGAAGCTGTTTGTGCAATTGCACTTGATGGGTCTCCAAGGGGTTAAAAACGGGAGTAGCCCGATAGTTAGTCTCAGTCTTGCAATCTGTGCACTGCCCGGGCAGGTTTTAGGTAAAAGGGGGGTACTCCAGGGTTGAGAAAATGCTCAATATGCTCACCCTTGATCCACTTTGGTCCGTTGGGGTCCAGTAGTATTCTTTAGCCCCGAAATCTGCTCCGTAGCAAGCTGCTCAGATGCGCTAGGGCGCACGATAGCAGACAGCCCTCCGGGTGTCCGGGTCTGATGTCACTTCCGGCTGTGACGCACAGACCCTTCCCGGTAGTCTCTGGGCTTCGTCTGTCAGCTCTCCTCCTCCTGCTGGTTGCCGATGAGCAGGCAAACAGGTTTTGATCAGCTGGAGCCCAGCGTATGGTGTTGACAGCTCTACTCCACTGCACTGTATGGAAGCAAACACCCTATTGATCATCCTCCTACGCGTTTCACCAAAAGGCTTCGTCAGGGATATCATTGCACCAGTGCCATATTGATTTATAGCCAAGTTAATTGCAATGGCTCAATTAGTGTGATAATGAACTTCAATATTGGTCCAATAAATCTATTATCTTAATGGACTGGTGCTACTGATATAAATGACTGGTTCATGTCAAAAAAAGAAAAAAACAACAATGCTTAAACAAAAAACATGATATAAAAAAAATTAATTACAATATATGCTAAATTACAAATATTTTAATATTAAAAATTTAATAAAATTTGAATTAAAAATACATTCTTTTATAAATCTATCATTGTTGGTCATTATTAAACAAATGAATTCATCAATTCATCAATTCATCAATATGCATATTGAGCATTGTCTCAACCCTGGGGTACCCCCCTTTTACCTAAAACCTGCCCGGGCAGTGCACAGATTGCAAGACTGAGACTAACTATTGGGCTACTCCCGTTTTTAACCCCTTGGAGACCCATTAAGTGCAATTGCACAAACAGCTTCATCTGCACAGTTTTTAATATTACTATTAATGTATTGATTTTCATGTTGTTGTTGTCCTAGAGGGTTATCCCTGGGACAAGATATAATAATAAAGATATAGAGTTTGACCCCAACCCCGTATTGACTGCGCTTCTAACTTTTTTCTTCTTTGTTACTACTATAATGCTAATGGGATTAGTCCCTATCTGAAGCCTTCCCTGCAATACTCTGCTGGAGTGACTCAGGGGCTAGCTGGGGCCAAAGGGGGCAAGCTTAGGCCTAGTTCAGTGGCACTGCTCCTTGGACACAACCTGCTCTCTTGCTGCCCTCCATCAGGCTGACTCACTGGGTCTTTGCGCGTCAAAGATATCCTCCCCCTCCCTGGATCTACCCCTGAGGATTCTAGGACATGTAGTCCCGCTTTAGTGTCTTGCGGAGCCGTTTTAAGGTGGCTGCTGCACTCTGTATACTGCGCATGCACACCTGCCATTCTGCTCATGTGCGACACCTAAGATGGCGACCCCCGCACTCCAATACAGCGCAGAGCTCCGGTAGCATAAAACAGCCATTCCCGTCATCGGAGGTAAGGAGGGGGGACTCTCCTACATCCTCCCTCTGGTGTAGAATCCAACGTTCCCGCTTGGGAACAATATACAAAACTTTTATATAATGAAAAATGCAGTTCATCATACAACTTAACCATGTAAAATACATCTAAACCAAATTGAACAGTTCAGTGAGCATGGTCATTACAGAGGCAAACCTGCTCCGGGGCAGATGCTGAGACTCATAGTGAGGTGCGCCTATTGAATTATCCACCATTCTCATTGGAGGATGTCTCCCTTTGACTACTATGAGTCTCTCTCTGACATCTTCCTGGGTGGAGAGGCTACCATCAGCTTGAGGCCCTGGCCCTCTAATAAGTTGTGAATCTGGAGCTACATCATTTCAATTGGGTACAAAGCTTGGTGTCCTTGGATCGAATGGTCGGCTTGTTTGTAGCCGCTGGGGAGGGTACATGGGGAGCAGGCCCATTACCCACTACTTCTTCTGGTGGGTTCCACCAGTCTCCAATTATGTTGGTGGAGGTTCCTTCCAAAGGATCCTGAGTATCTTCCGCGACTGCATCCGGATTTTGCTGGTCTCCTCCAGTTCACTTGCTGGCACTAGTGCGGATGGTTTAAGTTAATCTTCCCCCACATGAGGGATAGGTAGCAAATGATTTCTATGCCAGATCCTTACCCTTCCATCTGCATCTTGGATACAATATACAGGGAGGTCCGGCATCTGTGACTCCACCTCGAAAAGTGCTTCTCGCCAGCGGTCCACTAACATGTTTTCATGGTATTCCTAAATTTCACAGGAGAACTGCATCTTCGTGCTGAAGTTCCCGATGACGGACCTTATGATCATACCTCCGCTTGTTATTCTCAATCAGTTTGGCGGTGGCTTTCTCTGCCAACTGATATGCTCTATGGAGGTTATTCTGGAGCCGTCGCACATAATTGAAGTGTGTCATGTTTGGTACTCCGTCAGAGGACACTCAGAGACAACTGTCCACAGGCAGTTCTGCCGAACATCATGAAATAGGATGTATACCCCATAAATTCATATCTAGTACAATTGTAGGCATATACCAATGTCTCAACATGCTTGCTCCATTCGGCCTTCTCTGAACCCTTCAGAGTGCCTTGCATATCTAGTAGAGTTTGGTTAAACCTTTCTGGCAGGGCGTCTCCTTCAGTTGAGTAGGGAGTTGTGCGAGACTTCTCGATATTGAGCAAGTTTAGAAGCTCCTTGATTAACTTGCTCTCGAAGTCTCTCCCTTGATCAGAGGTAGAGGAGACCATGATCCATGCAGAATTTATCCCATTACCACATGATAACAGCAACCGCTTCACTACAGAGGGGTTGTTTTCCTGGACAGTTCGGCATATGGCTCTAGCCACTGGGACTCGCATCTGGTGTATCACCTACTTTTTCCATCTCATTATGGTATCTTGTGTGATGGACATGCTTTAGTGGTGGCAGTATGCTGCTGGAAGTGCCTTTGGCTGACATCCCAATGAGACCACCACTCTGAGTTCAGAGAAAGTAATCTTATCCTCCACTATCGGTGCAGTTGAGCACATTGCCTGAATCCCAGGACCAGGGATGTCTTCCCACGGGCTATTGCTGGCATTGCACTCAGTCAATGCCTTCTGGACAGAGCATCGGCTCCGATGTTAAGGGCCCCAGTTGTATTTTAGGGTAGACTGATAATTAGATAGGGCGGCCAACCACCGGTGGCATCCAATTTGGCAGAGGTCAGAATGTAGGTCAACGGATTATTGTTGGACCGTAACTCAAAAGAGACTCCATACAGGTAATCGTGTAGTTTATCGACTAGCGCCCACTTGCTAGAAATTCCAGTTTGTGAACTGGATAGTTTTGTTCACTCTGCATCAAGTGAAAAAAGGTGTTTATATCTCTGGCGCCCAACACATATAATTATATGTAAATAAAAAGGATATATACAACCAGGACTGGCAGGTATTGAGAATACACTGATGTGCTCCTTGCGGTGAAGAAATTGTTACATGAAATAGAAACAAACAGAATACATAGCGTAATTCTGTGAGATAAAGCAAAACAAACTAAGACGTATATAGATAGACAAAACTTATTAAAGTAAAGATGCTGAGGTGAACAACAGATGAACTGATAAAATGAACATTTAATAAAACAACACAAATGAATAACACTGTTATGACAGGTAAAAATCCTATAAGACAAGTCCCACTGACAACTGCTCTGCTGAGGCTAAAGAGCCCACTTACTAGACGGAAAGTGGTATCGGGCAGTGGATAGGTTAGAGAGTATCCCCTCTCAACTGTGGTGTAACAGCTCCAGGTTCTATCTCCTCAACTCGGCACGGGTGGCGTCCTAATCATCAGCAGATGCTTTCGGGCGGAGCGCCCCCCCCCTTCTTGCGAGGCCTGACGGCAAGTGCGCGACCAGCCTGGGAGTGAAGAACAGCAGTGGTAGATTCGCCGTGAGACAGCCAATGGGAGTAGCAGTTGGTAGCAGCAGATTCGCTACGCTGCAGCCGGTAGAAGGGATAGGATATTAGGTCAGCAGTGGAGTCAGGGTGGTTCCTCTATGTATTCTGTTTGTTTCTATTTCATGTAACGATTTCTTCACCGCAAGGAGCACATCAGTGGATTCGCAATACCTGCCAGTCCTGGTTGTATATATCCTTTTTATCTGCATATATTATATGTGTTGGGCGCCAGAGATATAAACACCTTTTTTCTCAACATGCTCCTCTCACCTGGGGGTCAGAGTTATATCACAGGCAGCTGCCTATATTCTTGTATAAAACGAATAATAGGCTATTCACATAGAACTCACTTTAGTGATTAACACTAATATTTGGATAATGGATTGATTTTTAATAATTCCAAATTAATGTTTTAAAAAACTCTGCCTATTTTAAAAATAATTTAAAATTATTATGGTCTAGATCTGTTTGTTTTTAATTGATTCAATCACTGATGCATCTTTCTCTTTTTCCCTTTTTCTCCCCCATACTCATGATGCAGCTGCCTCCAAGAGAAGACACCGGACGCTGGAACCCCCAGGCTGATTCTCCTCCAGTGCGTCGCTATCAATTTCCAACGGATGCGGTTCACCCGCGAAAGCGAAAGTGACGTCAGACGCCGTCGCCGGCGACACACTTGGCCATAGGAGGAAGACTGGGAGAGAACACTGCCGCATATACGAGCATCTAATTGCCAAAGAAACCTTTATATGTACATACAATTGTACTTAGTGTGAGTACAATTCTTATTCCTCTATATATAAATCCTTTGTATTTACAATCTGCACTACTGGGCTATTTCTGTTTTGTTTTTATTGCATGAACCGCATGGAGATTTGAATATAAACATCCCTGGAATAGTCTCTCCACACGAGATCTGAATATCAATTTAAATTGAAATAGAAGACCAACCACATATACACCTCCTGACTGAGTCAGACAAAAGCTCTACTTTTTATTACCTCTTGTAAGTAGAAAATCCTCAAGAGCCAAGACCTGCATCTAGCCCACATTGTACTAACACACTACACTATTATTGTTTTTTATGTTTTTTATTTCACCTGAGGTGCTCCTGATTGGATCGCTCCCTTCTCACCCCAAACAAAGACTGCATCTGTGGGAAATCTTAGCAAATTTCCTGGAAAGGTTGAGAAGTATCCGGTTGGGTAACATCTTATGTATACTTGTATCTTAAATTTGTATATCACTGTTTACATTTAAGGAAATTGTGGCGCCTATGCGAATCATTTAGAGTACACTGTTTCTATCTGCTTTTGATTTGAGGGCTGCCTTTTATTTCCAATTTATATTTAAAGCACTAATATCGCACTAAGTACCACTAATATGGACACTACTTCACCAAACATTTTTGCAAAGCGACATTCTAGACAATCACAGTTCAACTACCATGATGTAGACACTTCACACACACCTGTATCGTATGATTTATTAGAGGAAGAATTTTATAAATTAGATAGATTATTAGTTAAAGATACAAGAAAATGGCTAGATCTAAGTTTTCTAAATAAATACATTAAATGCAATAGAATACCTAGAGGCCTAAGACTCTCTAAAGATCCCTCTTCAAATTTAGAAGATGAGGAATTTGTAAAGCTGTGGTACAATATTATTGATAAATGCTCAGTAGATTTGATGCTGGCATTGGTCAATCAACATAAAAAAAACATCAAAAAGATAGATGAAGAAGTTACAATCATAGAGGAAAAATTGGCTCATTTGGAAGACACCGCAGAGTTTAAAATCAAAGATAGAGAATTAAAGAAAAAAATAGATAAATTAGAGAGTGATATATATATATATTAATAAAAATAACAAATTCCTACGAGATGAGGAAGACTATAAGAGGGGTGAACAAAGGGATTGGAAAAAGAAGAAAACTCTATACCAACCAGAAAGAAAATATGATAATAGATATGGTAATACCAATTATAGAACAGAAAAACCATACTACACAAAAACTTCTTACCATAGAGATAGGGACTATGTTCAAGCACCGAATAAATCCTCCCCCACATATAGAGAATCAAGGGAACAAACACATAGAGATATAAATCTTACATCCAATATATCACATTTGCAAGATAAAACAATGACAAAAACTATATTTGAGGAAAAAGATAAACGGAGGGATTTTGAATATTTAAAAGAAAAAGAAAGAATAAAGGAGAGAGACTTTAGAATGGAGGAGGAAAGACGAAGAGAGAGGGAGAGACAGAGGGAAAGGGAAAGACAGAGAGAAAAAGAACTTAGAATGCGGGAAGAAAAAGAAAGGGAAAAAACTATCAGAGATAGAGACATCCACAGACATAGAGAGCAATAGAGAGATAGGGATTTTGCCTATCATAGAGAGCAGAGAGAATTAGAACAAAGGGAGAAAGAACAAAAGGATAAAGCATATCAAAGAGAGAGGGAAACAAGAAGAGAAAATGAGATGAAGAAGGAAAGGGAAGAAAAGAGGAGAGAAAGAGATAGATACCATCTAGATAAACAACAGAGAACGAGCAGGTCTAGATCACCTATTGGAGCAACTGGACCCAAAGCTTTTTTAGACCTAGACACAACTCCCAGTGTCTGGGAGATACCAAACTCATATACCCCTCCGAAAGAAAGGAGGGACCCAAAGGTATATCACAAAAGAGAAACCATCAGAGAGGGAAACGAGGAAGAAAAAGGAAACGGGAAAGAATAAATAAAATGAATGATAGAGACACAAAAAACATTTTTAATCTAAGCACATTTGAGTTAACTGTACCCCAACAAAACTTAATTTCAAAGGGACTTTCTTTCGCACCAACTGTAGGACCCAGTAATTTTGAACTTTTTTTGGATGCCAATCGTTATTTGCGCAAACTAACTGTCAAAAGATTCTTTCAGAGCAAAAATGTGGAATCAAGATTACATACTGTTAATCCCGTAAAAGAACCTGAAGAGAGTAAATTCAAACATACAACATTAAAAAGTAAATCCACATTCTACCCTACTTATTACAAAGGAAAACATTTAGAGGTATTCTATGATCTCATTGTGAAAGACTTTGAAAAACTGTCGAAACATACAAAATTTACAACAAAAAACAATCTTACTAGAGATGAAAGGAAGGCTCTATAAGAAATCACAAAAAACGAGAATATAGTTATAAAACAAGCCGACAAAGGCGGGGGTACAGTAATAATGAACAGGGACAATTATGTGAAGGAAATCTACCGCCTATTAGGCGATGAGGGCACATATGAAATTCTGAGGAAAAATCCAACAGAAGAATTTAATAGGGAGTTAAATATTCTGTTGGAAAGAGGAAGGGATACAGGCATTCTGACAGAATCTGAATATAAATTCCTATATAACAAAACCCCTCAAATTCCAATTTTATACATTTTACCTAAAATCCACAAATGTCTCAAAGATCCACCGGGTAGGCCGATAATTTCTGGAATAAATTCGCTTACAGCAAATTTATCGGCCGATATTGACAATTTCCTGCAGGATTATGTAAAAGATATGAATTCATACTTGAAAGATACTTCTGACATTATAAAAATTCTGGAGACGTTTGTATGGAAGGAAGATTATTTATTGGCCACTATAGATGTCAGTTCCTTATATACGTCTATTGCTCATCATTTAGGACTGCAAGCAATTGAATATTTCCTCAAAAATGATCCAGAATTACACGATTTACAAACTCAATTTCTCCTGGATGGTATTAAATTTATTTTAGAAAATAATTTCTTTTTATTCGATAATATTTTTTATGTCCAGAAATGTGGCACCGCCATGGGAACGAGGTTTGCCCCCAGCTATGCAAATCTCTTCATGGGATTTTGGGAGGACCAAACCATCTGGTCCGGGGGCGAGCTGGGGGGGAACCTTGTCCTATGGCGGCGCTACATTGATGACATCATTTTAATTTGGCAGGGAGATAGACAAAGTTTGGAACAATTCATTTTAAATTTAAATCTAAATAATTTTAATCTTAAATTCACCCATACAATAAGCGAATCGTCTATAGAGTATCTTGATTTAAACATTTATATAGAAAGAGGAGTAATAAAAACTAAAACACACTTTAAAAATGTTGATTGCAATAATTTTATTTTAAGATCAAGCTGCCACCACCATCAGTGGATGGACGGAGTCCCCTATGGTCAATATAGGAGACTTCGTAGAAATTGCACCGAAGAAAACATTTTTGATGACCAGTGCAAAATTTTGGAAAACCGCTTTGTAGAGAAGAAATATAGTCAAGAGATTTTAGACAAGGCATTTACAAAGGCCAAGAATCTAAAAAGAAAAGAACTGCTCGAATCCAAAAAAAAGTCTTCCATTGTAAATAATAATGGTTATGAAACAGCGTTTTTAACAACTTTCAACAAAGAAGCAAAAAATATAGGGAAAATTTTACGTAAGCACTGGCATGTTTTAAAATCAGATACTGTTTTAAGTGAAATTTTACCGGAAATTCCAAAAGTCATTTTTAAAAGGCACAAAATATTAAAGGTTTAATAGCACCAAGCGCTCTAAAAAGCATAAAAGGGGATAACCAGAGTTGGCTCAAAACCCTGACAGGTTCTTATGGATGTATATCATGTAAAGCTTGCCAATATAAAATGAAGGAAAAAAACAGTTTTACATGTAATAAAAGTAAAGAAACATTTAAAATTAAACAATATATAAACTGTTATACAGACTTTGTGATATATGTCCTTCAATGCCCTTGCGGGCTACAATATGTAGGAAAAACATCTAGACCAATACGTACCCGTATCATTGAACATTTGAGCAATATAAGAAGGGGCCTTTTAACACACAGCGTCTCAAAACATTATGCGAAATACCACCAATCCAATCCCGATAGTTTAAGATTTATTGCTATCGAAAATGTACAACAACATTGGAGGGGACGCAGTAGAGAGGTGGATCTCAGCAAAAGAGAAATGTACTGGATTCACAAGCTTAATACACTGATTCCAAACGGTTTGAATTCAGATTTTGAGATTTTACCTTTTTTACATACATAATGATTATATATATATTTTTTATTTTTGTATACGCTTTTTTATCTTATTTTTTATCAAATTTGCATTTTTCTTTATCTTTGTGCCTTTTTTATTAACTATTTGAAGTTTTTAACATTATGTATCTAAAAATGATGTATTCTTTGCTTTTAAATACGTGTAAGGGATGATTTCATTTAATTTATATATTAATCAAAATAATGGATTGATTTTTAATAATTCCAAATTAATGTTTTAAAAAACTCTGCCTATTTTAAACATAATTTAAAATTATTATGGTCTAGATCTGTTTGTTTTTAATTGATTCAATCACTGATGCATCTTTCTCTTTTTCCCTTTTTCTCCCCCATACTCATGATGTTACAAGCACTTTATTATTTTTATTTTTATTTCCAACTTATTTTTAATATCCCTTTTATTGTAGGTAGTCATACTCCTAATTGAGGTTTTTATTAATAAATACTTTTTTGTTTTGATAATTAATTGAATGTTATTAAAATTGAATACATGTTTTTTATACTGTTTGGACCACAGTGTTTAGTGTGCCTATGTATAGGCAAACCTGTGGGTTAATTTTGTGTGCAATTTAGCTAATTTGCATTGTTAATATGAAGCCAATTAGGGGATCTCATATAAATATATGGCACTAACAATAGACGTCATAATGCTCCTGACGAAGCTGTATGTGTCAGCGAAACGCGTAGAGCCAACCAACTAGCTGCAGCTGCCTCCAAGAGAAGACGCCGGACGCTGGAACCCCCAGGCTGATTCTCCTCCAGTGCGTCGCTATCAATTTCCAACGGATGCGGTTCACCCGCGAAAGCGAAAGTGACGTCAGACGCCGTCGCCGGCGACACACTTGGCCATAGGAGGAAGACTGGGAGAGAACACTGCCGCAAATACGAGCATCTAATTGCCAAAGAAACCTTTATATGTACATACAATTGTACTTAGTGTGAGTACAATTCTTATTCCTCTATATATAAATCCTTTGTATTTACAATCTGCACTACTGGGCTATTTCTGTTTTGTTTTTATTGCATGAACCGCATGGAGATTTGAATATAAACATCCCTGGAATAGTCTCTCCACACGAGATCTGAATATCAATTTAAATTGAAATAGAAGACCAACCACATATACACCTCCTGACTGAGTCAGACAAAAGCTCTACTTTTTATTACCTCTTGTAAGTAGAAAATCCTCAAGAGCCAAGACCTGCATCTAGCCCACATTGTACTAACACACTACACTATTATTGTTTTTTATGTTTTTTATTTCACATGAGGTGCTCCTGATTGGATCGCTCCCTTCTCACCCCAAACAAAGACTGCATCTGTGGGAAATCTTAGCAAATTTCCTGGAAAGGTTGAGAAGTATCCGGTTGGGTAACATCTTATGTATACTTGTATCTTAAATTTGTATATCACTGTTTACATTTAAGGAAATTGTGGCGCCTATGCGAATCATTTAGAGTACACTGTTAGATATCTTCTATACTCATGGACTCCCATGTATATCATATAGGCTATAAGCTGTACTCGTAATTAATAGAGGATAATTCTGGGGAGTCTTTCAAGTAGTGTATATATATATTATACACACTGTCCTGATCACAATTAGAGTCTTGATTGCTCGGGTAACAATACCAGCACTTATTCCCCACCCCCCTCTTTGTGTTTTCCTGGAGCCACATAGTGGTATTTTAAACCATAAGGTTTTTGTATATATGTTCAATAAATATGATTTTAAAATGTTTATGTATGGCTATGGAGGTAACTCCAAGGATTAAATTTTTCCTAGCCTAGCATTTCTGGTTTAGCGAGTGCAAATAGGATTCTTTTGGGCCACTGCTGTGACCTTTCACCTTATTCTAGTATATTCTTCCTGTATGCACCCTATCTCTCATATACCAGCACATGTATATAGTAGGACACTACAGGTGAGCGGTAGCCATTTCACTTACCTTGTAATATTTTTAACGTAACACAGCTCCCAGCCCGTTAAAGCTGGAATCCACATGCAGGATGTACGGCTACTCTGGATCGGCATAGACCAAGACAGGGGCTTCTGTGAAGCTTTTCTTGAGCCCTGTGAATGCCTTCTCGCAGGCGGACATCCATTTTTCCCCAAACGGTGCTCGTGGATTTGCAGCTTTTTGCCGTGGTTCCTTGGGTAGATTTTCAACAGGTTATTGAGGACTTTGGCATTGCTGGAGTACCCCTCTACGAATCTGCGGTAGTATCCACAAGACCCTAGGAAGGATTGTTGCTCCATCACATTATCTGGACTGTGACAGTTCACTATGGCCTCGACCTTAGCGGGGTCAGTAGCAACTCCTTCCATGGACACTATGTGGCCCATATAGGTGAGCGAAGTGCGGCAGAAGCAACATTTGTCCAGGGACAACTTAAGGCCTTCTTTTCCCAAGCAATCCAGAACATTCAGAAGGTGTTCTTTGTGCTCTTCTAACATTCTTCCAAACATGATGATATCATCCAGATAAACCAGACATTCCCAGGGATTCATATCACCAATGGTCTGTTCCATTAACCTCTGGAATGTAGCAGGTGCACCATAAATGCCTTGGGGCATCCGGGTGAACTGGTAGAACCCGAGGGGGCAGACAAACACTGTCTTCTCCTGGTCTTAAGGGCTCATGGATACCTGGTAGTATCCAGCACGTTGAACCACTGACTACCTGTTAAGGCGCTGAGGATTTTCTCAATTGGTGGTAAGGTATATTGTTCCAGTATCGTGCGGCGGTTCAGGGTGCGGTAGTCCCTGCATAGGCAGTGTGACGGTAAGGAGGTAACCAGGCACAATAATGAAGGTTAAGCCCATTTAGTTGCCCCTGATCTGTGTTTGAAGGTCCTTGAGTGTCAGCTCTTGAACCTGACTGTCGTATATGAATCACGGTGACTGTGTGCAAATTATGCAACAATACAGTATTTGTGTGCTTTTAACTTTCATGGGGTGCTAGCCAGAGGAGCTTGCTAGGCTATGAGTTTTAGGGTCGTTTTTATGGAGAAACTTCTTTCAGATTGTGCAGGTTTCCCAAATTATGGGATAGCGCAAAGATGTACCCAGGAATCAGGTAAGATTCTCGGGCACATTGAAGCAAAGTGCTCTGGCAAAATCCAACCCTGGAAAGGTGCTTGTGACTCACCACCAGGGTTCCCTGCTTCAGCACAAACAGGAAAGGTAAAAATGGCATCAGGGTTCAAGGTATCCCCAGAATGGTCCAGAGGTCCCTAGCATAAGGTGTGATACCCAGTTCATACCCAAGTAACCCTGAACTTGGTATAGGGGTTCAGGGGTGCTCCAGCTAGGTAATAAAGCTGTGAGTTTTAAATTTTGTGTGTAAAGATAAAGTCAGGGTTTTATAGTGTGGCAGGGATAAGGCTAGTAAGAGTAGGGAACATATATTCTTATTCTATCCCTGACATCAGACCAGCAGACAGACATGTTTAAACACAAGACACAGGAGAAAAGTATATTTTATTAAAGGTTTTTATTTGATAAATGTATATGCATGTACCTATGTATGTGACTGTGGGATTTTCAAGTCTGTGGTTCCGAGAGACCAGATGGCTACCAGGCTTGGCGCCGCTGAGTCTGCTCGGGACCTAGAGTTTAAAGCCTCAGGGATGCCCAGGTGTTAGAACCAGAGGAGTACTGTAGTTATCTTTCAGTACTCCCATCCTGGCCTAACAAAGGGCTATGCGGCAACCATTTGCCCATCCACAGACTCTGCGGAGACTGGACAGCGGGTGGGCTCCATATGCTAAGAGTCAGAGATGCCAGGTTGACACATGCCCCTTAGCAGAATCAAAATCGGTGGCCGCCCCACTTTGGTATACCGGCATATTGGTGATAGGCCTTCAGGAGAATTCCCATGCCCCGATTGGCTGTAGTGGTTTCTGAATGGGACCCCAAAACCTTTAAGAAACCTTGCAGCCAATCAGGACCTCAGATTCCAAGCATTAAACCATCAGCGACAAATTCAAGATACGAAAAAGATGCTCTGTGAGAAATAGACGCAAGCCAGCTTCAGACATTTTCAACTCAATAAATGTTCTAAATCCCACTTTTCAGGGACCAAGTTCTGAAAACAGGACGTAGCGGTCGCGGCTGGTATTGCATGCCGAATTGCGTTCCAGGACTTTCGTGAGTACCTCCCGGTCATTGGAAAGGGCTCCTACAGACATCAGTTGTTAACATTTCATTCCAAGAAAGTTTATTTCGTTAGCCCCGATCCTAGTAGGTATGTTTTTAGTGAAAATTGTGCTACATTGTGTGTATGTCTTTTCGTGGAATAAATTACAATTTATTTTACTGCCTTGTCTTGCTCAATTAAAGGATCCCAGTATAAAAGGTGTTGATAAACCTGGTCTCCCATGACAGCCAGACAGACCCATTCTCCTTCCGCACTACCATGATAGGAGAGGCATGGGGGCTATGGGTTTCAATACCCACCGTCTCCATCTCCTTCAGGACGTCCCTCATGTCATCCACATCTATGGTAGCTATGCATATGGAACACTCCCGGAATGGCGTGGCGTCACGTCATTCATTCGATCGTTTGTGGGGCACATTTGCTGCAGCCCACATCCATCTCACTGTTGGAGAAAACCTCCCGGTGCTCCTCCAATTTGGCACTTAGCCGTTTCTTCCAATCCGCAGGCAAGGTCGATTCCCTGAAGTTGAACTGCAATCTGGTATGGGTTTCTTGGACGGTAGTCGCATTCACATGCACCAGGGATTCTATTGGAGTAACCGGTTATATCAGACACAGTGCTTGAACCATGTAGGGTTGGGAGAGATATTCTGTATGGCCAACTTGAACCGGTGAGGAAGGGCAGACTTCCACTCATTCATTTCGGGAACCACCTTGAACCTTCTCTTGGCGTCCTCTTTGGTCATGGTCTCTAATGAAATGTACCAGTACCAGTCAGTCTCATCGTGTCCCGGGTAGTTAGGCACAGCGGCCATGTGCTTCACTCCCCCTGGTGGAATCTCTGTCAACCCCTTCACAAGGTTGAAGAACTGTCTGAAGCCTTCTTGGGCAGAAATTTTATGGATTTCCTCCTTGAATACAGAGTGAATCCATAGGGGTGCTAGGGGTAATTCCCCTGCTTCTTCCAGGTAAGCCCGAATCAGGGCCCTCACCACATCTGCGTTGGTTCCCAATATGATGGGGGAATTTGGATGTTCCCGGGGCTCGGAACATATTAAAGCTTCTACTTCCACGGGGTGGGATTTGTTAGTATTGAGCTGTGGTTTGTATAACCGCATTTGAAACATGCCATCAATAGGGTAGTCTTGCGAAGGCTCCACAATTTCATCTTTTCCGCCGATTGCATTGGCAGATTCTTGAGGTGCAGGTCGTAAAATGGGTGGTACATGATGGTCACTTGAGACCCAGTGTCCAGCAATGCGGAGGTGTAGATTCCCTCCACCAGGACTCGTATTACGGCTGCAGGTCATACTCTAGTGCATGCCTCTGATGGGGTCTTGTCTTTGGGACTAGGCGCAGAGGCACTATCCAAGGTATTGGACAGCACTTCTGCCAAATGCACGGTGAAGGCTATGGCTCCAGTGGTATAAGTGTCAGGCTCCGGACAGTCCCGTTCGAAGTGGCCTTCTTTGTGGCAGTGGCAGCAACAATTGCTTCGGGTGCCATTGAAGCCAAGGTTAAGAGCTGAGCTCCGAGACGTCGAGGGGGCCTGTCGTAGAGAACCCTGAGGGGTATTGTCCTCCGGATTCTCTTTCGTACTAGACTACTTGGTGGGGGTTGCTTTATTCTCCTCTTTTGAAGATAACTGAGATGTCCTGGGAGTGTAGAAATGCAATTGAACCTCCAGCTTCCGTATGTGGCTCATCAACTCCAGGAAGCTGGGATGTGTCGCGGCCAGATGGGCGCCTCACATCATAAGAGCTATAAGGTTTGAGGGTAGGGTGCCTTTCATGAGTTGCTTGAATCTGTACTCATTTACAACGGTGACAGGGCTAAATTTCTTGGAGAGTAATCCCCATAAGGATAAGTGTAAGCGTTGAGCAAACATGGACAGCTCTTCTCCCTCCTTCTGGCGGAGAGCATAGCACTGGGCCAAGAGTTCATCTTCATCATCCTCGGCAGTGTAGAGCTGGTTGAGGAGTTCGACCAACTCCTGGGCTTGGAAATCCCACAGTTCATTCACAGGTTATCAGTACATATACAGTACCTATTAAATATAACTCTTTAATAAAATATACTGTGTCCTTTCTTCTGTGTGATAAAAATGTAAAAGTCCCTGTTCTGGTGTCAGGGATGGAGTGAGAGTATATGTTGCCTACAGTTACTAGCCTCATTCTTGGCACACTTTAGAAATACCTTTTAAACCTTTTCATACAAGAAATCACTCTCAGCTTTATCACTTAGCTGGAGCACCCCTTGAACCCCTATACCAGGTTCAGGGTACCTGGGCATGTATCTGGGTCTGGTCCCAGCACCCCAGAAAAGACAAAACACACATAAATCTTCAATGTCCAAAAATTTGCTCACAGTAATGAATTTCTTTCACATGGGTCCAAGAGCTGACACTCTAGGACCTCAACAGATGGATCATGGGTAACAAAGTGGGTTGAAACTGTATTAGTGAGCCTGGTTAACCCCTTCACTGTCACACTGTCATAGTGGTATAACATGCCTATGCTGTTCCAATTGGTTTCTCCGTATTTTAATGTACAGTAATGTGTTTTATTTTGTGCCTGTTTTTTTTAGCTTGACCATTTATTGCTAAAGTGGCCAAGCATGCACATTTTATATGTGCATGCTTTAACACTGTACCCATCAATGGGTAGCAGGCGTGGAGTGTAGGGTGGTTAGGCCTCCCGAGTGGGTAGCGGTGGATGTTGGGTTAACCCCTAAATTACTATAGCTATATACTATATGGGTTAGGGGCCATTAGATTGTATTTTTTATTTTACTGTTGCTGCTAACGGAGGACATAGACAGTGATGAGGATGAGGACGGCCTTCATCCTGGCAGGCTGGCAGCGGTAAGTGCAAGTTTTATTTACTTTATGCTGCCTAGTTTTATTGTAAATTGGCAAGTGTGCTATTATCCATATCTGGATAATAGTAATTCTGCCCATTACTGTACTGTATTTGTTAGGGGGACTAGAGGGGTGGGTTGTGTATTGGTAGGTAGTAGGTATTTATAATTCTTATTTGGGGTAGAGGTATTTGATGAAGGGGGTACTTGGCCCAGGGTGGATGGTCAGGCCTACCGAGTGGGTCTCGGGGGGGGGGGGGGAGGGGCGGGTGTGGATTAAACCCTTCGTTACCATAGCGGTTACTACTGCTATTGTAATAAAGGAGTTAAATCCCTTGACAAACTTCCTAACCACCCACCCTGGGCCAAGTACCCACTTCACTCACCCCCTCTACCCCCAGTAAACTATATACTGTGCCTTAACCCTTTCATTGCCTTGGTGGCTAGCCACTAAGTTAATGAAACTTTTTTAATTTAATTTTACTAATAGTGTGCGGGAGCAGGGGGTTTCCTGAGCTGAACTGCATTGATTTCAGCCTCAGGGATCCCCTGCTTCCCAAGATACAGACCCCGGTATGTGGTGCCGGTATCCCCCCGCAATGTTAAAATCCTCCGCGTCAAGTGACTGTGGGATTTAAATACTGTAAGGAGATACTGGCACCCCATACCGGAGTCTGTATCTCGGGAAGCAGGGGACCCTGAAGCTGTAATCATTGCGGTTCTGTTCAGGAGACCACCGCTCACGTGCACTATCAGTAAAAATAAAATGAAAGCAGATCCATTACCTTTGCGGCTAGCCGCTACGGTAATGATTTTTTTTTTGATGGGGGGAGATTTATACTAATTTGCGGGAGTAGGGGGTTTCCTGAGCTTAAACATATTGATTTCAGCCTCGGGGACCACTTCTTCCCGAAATACAGGCCCCAGCATGCAGTGCCAGTATACCCCTGCAGAATTTAAAACCCACAGTCACATGACGCAGAGGGTTTTAACATTGCGGGAATACCGGCACCCCATAACGGGGTCTGTATCTCAGGAAGTAGGGGTCCCCGAGGCTGAAATCAATACGGTTCAGCTCAGGAGACCCTCTGCCCCTGCAGACTAGTTTTAATATTAATATTGGAACGGCACGATCGCCTGCAAGAGTCTTGCATGGAGACACAGCGTCTCCATGCAGCTTACCAGGCTGCAGTTTCAACTACAGTATTAGTTGCCACTCACCAGGATTATAGCGTGATAGCACTCAAGAAAAAAAAAGACGTTCAATGTTGCATTTTTTTTTTATCGAACTTTAAAAAACTTGGACTTTTCCTTAGTGAATACCATTTTTACCAACATATTTTATTGCGTGATAAATCAATGCGGAGTCGTTCGACAATGCACTGATTTTATCGAAGTTTAGTGAATTGGCCCCAATGATATCTATCTCAGTGGGTACAATTTATTTAGAGGAGAATATAACTAAAGGTACCAAACCAAAGGTACCAAACCACTATTAGTGATAGCCTTACCACACTGATATACCATCCTAATATACTTACCATTAGTGAGTGATAGTCTGATCATACTACTATACCAAGCCAATTATTTTGGATACTATACTTACCACTGGTTAGCTGTTATGTGCGACCTCTACAATGGGGACATTTAATCACACTGTATATAATATCACATATGTTGTAGTTATTGAATACAATTTTATTGTTTTCTTTTACATTCTTAGTGGTACATAAGATATATACTCATATTGTCCACAAAATGTGATATGTATTACTTTAATCCAGAGAATTTTTTTCTGTATGTGTAGTTATTTTTTCAAAATAAATGCTTACATACACAAGCACTAATAACGCCAAAGAATTGTCACCGCAACGAGCCTGCAACGCTTTTGAAGCATCATTATCTGCTCTCCAGACATATTGTTCATTACTTATTAGGCACATTATTCATAATTAATTGATCAGTGACATTTTTGGGCCTGGGAACACTTTTTTAAGTTACTACGGGAAATCAAATTTTTTATTTATTAAGAGGGCTCCAGATTACACATAAGATTGTGCTCTTTCCGCAGAGATTTTGATAGACATACTGCAATGGAATTAATCATTACATTATTCACCTCTGCTACACTAATTTAATATTTTATCAGAAAAAAGCAATAACATTAATGAGTTACTGTACTTATCAAAATTGCCCTTTCAGCTTATTGAAAGTTTCAAGCAATTATACAGTTATTGTGAGATGCTTTGTTTCAATATTTGATGCCTATTCCTCCAGCTGTCTCCAAAAGCAAAAAAGCATTACACTTTTGGCCCATTTTGGCCATTTGCCATGAGTAACTTATTACTAGGGAAATTCAATAGATGCCTCCTGTCACATGTTTCACCTTCTAATTATTTAAGCTTCCTCTAAAATAGTTACAAGAACTAACTAGTTACAGGTAAACCCCGTTATAACGCGGTCCTCAGGGTCCACCCCGAGACCACCGCGTTAGTAACGGGGTCGCGCAAAAACAAAATGGCCACCGCAAAAAATTAGTTAGAACAGTGTTTCCAAAAGGCCTGAGTTCCTTTCCCCCAAAACCTCCACCCCCCGGCAGCATCGGCGCATCATCACCCTCCCCCCGCAGCACCCTTAACCCCGCGGGGCAGGAGATGGGAGCGGGGATGTCCCTCCGGTCCCCGCTTCCCCCTGTCACCGCGTGACAGCCGGCGGGGCAGGAGATAGGAGCGGGGATGTCCCTCCGGTTCCCGCTTCCCCCTGTCACCGCGTGACAGCCCGCGGGGCAGGAGATGGGAGCGGGGATGTCCCTCGGATTCCTGCTTACCTCTGATCCCCCCCATGTGCCCAGTGCTCCCGCTGCCTGCATGGAGGTGGTAGCGGGGGGTTTCTTCACCCCAACGCTGTCCCCGGCGTTCCCGCTGCCTGCGCGGGAGGAGGGGGGAGCGGGTGGTGGTGCTGGTGGTGGCCTTTCCTCTGTTCTGACCCCCCCGTCTGTGTAGGGTGTGTGCAGTTAGAGTGTGTGCAGTGTGCAGTGAGCAGTGTGAGCAGTGTGTGCAGTGAGAGTGTGTGCTGTGAGCAGTGTGTGCAGTGAGAGTGTGTGTAGTGTGCAGTGAGCAGTGAGCAGTGTGCAGTGAGCAGTGTGAGCAGTGTGTGCAGTGAGCAGTGTGTGCTGTGAGCAGTGTGCGCAGTGAACAGTGTGTGTAGTGAGAGTGTGTGCAGTGTGAGCAGTGTGCAAAAAAAGTGAGCAGTGTGTGCTGTGAGCAGTGTGTGCAGTGAGCAGTATGTGCAGTGAGCAGTATGTGCAGTGAGCAGTATGTGCAGTGAGCAGTGTGTGCAGTGAGCAGTGTGTGCAGTGAGCAGTGTGTGCAGTGAGAGTGTGTGCAGTGTGAGCAGTGTGCGCAGTGAGAGTGTGTGCTGTGAGCAGTGTGTGCAGTGAGAGTATGTGCAGTGTGCAGTATGCAGTGTGCAGTGTGCAGTGAGCAGTGTGCAGTGAGAATGTAAGCAGTGTGCACTGTGCAGTGTGTGCAGTGAGAGTGTGTGCAGTGAGCAGTGTGTGCAGTGAGCAGTGTGTGCAGTGAGCAGTGTGTGCAGTGAGAGTGTGTGAAGTGCGCAGTGAGCAGTGTGCAGTGAGAGTGTGTGCAGTGTGCACTGTGCAGTGTGTGCAGTGAGCAGTGTGTGCAGTGAGCAGTGTGTGCAGTGAGAAGTGTGTGCAGTGAGAGTGTGTGCAGTGAGCAGTGTGTGCAGCGAATGTGTGCAGTGTGCTGTGTGCAGTGTGTGCAGTAAGAGTGTGTGCAGTGAGAGAGTGTGCAGTGTGCAGTGAGCAGTGTGCAGTGAGCAGTGTGTGCAGTGAGCAGTGTGAGCAATGTGTGCCGTTAGCAGTGTGTGCTGTGAGCAGTGTGTGCAGTGAGCAGTGTGTGCAGAGAGCAGTGTGTGCAGTGAGAGTGTGTGCAATGAGCAGTGTGTGCAGGGAGTGTGTGCAGTGTGCTGTGAGCAGTGTGTGCAGTAAGAGTGTGTGAAGTGAGAGTGTGTGCTGTGAGCAGTGTGTGCAGTGTGCAATGTTTGCAGTGAGAGTGTGTGCAGTGTGCAGTGAGCAGTGAGCAGTGTGCAGTGAGCAGTTTGTGCAGTGAGCAGTGTGAGCAGTGTGTGCAGTGAGCAGTGTGTGCAGTGAGCAGTGTGTGCAGTGAGCAGTGTGTGCAGTAAGCAGTGTGTGCAGTAAGCAGTGTGTGCAGTGAGCAGTTTGTGCAGTGAGAGTGTGTGCAGTGAGAGTGTGAGCAGTGTGTGCAGTGAGCAGTGTGTGCAGTGAGAGTGTGTGCAATGATCAGTGTGTGCAGGGAGTGTGTGCAGTGTGCTGTGTGCAGTGTGTGCAGTAAGAGTGTGTGCAGTGAGAGTGTGTGCTGTGAGCAGTGTGTGCAGTGAAAGTGTGTGCAGTGAGCAGTGAGCAGTGTGCAATGAGCAGTGTGTGCAGTGAGCAGTGTGAGCAGTTTGTGCAGTGAGCAGTGTGTGCTGTGAGCAGTGTGTGCAGTGAGCAGTGTGTGCAGTGAGCAGTGTGTGCAGCGAGCAGTGTGTGCAGTGTGCACTGTGCAGTGTGTGCAGTGAGAGTGTGTGCAGTGAGCAGTGTGTGCAGTGAGCAGTGTGTGCAGCGAGTGTGTGCAGTGTGCTGTGTGCTATGTGCAGTGTGTGCAGTGTGTGCAGTAAGAGTGTGTGCAGTGAGAGTGTGGGCAGTGTGCTGTGAGCAGTGTGCAGTGAACAGTGTGTGCAGTGAGCAGTGTGAGCAGTGTGTGCAGTTAGCAGTGTGTGCTGTGAGCAGTGTGTGCAGTGAGCAGTGTGTGCAGTGAGCAGTGTGTGCAATGAGCAGTGTGTGCAGTGTGCAGTGAGAGTGTGTGCAGTAAGAGTGTGTGAAGTGAGAGTGTGTGCTGTGAGCAGTGTGTGCAGTGTGCAATGTGTGCAGTGAGAGTGTGTGCAGTGTGCAGTGAGAGTGTGTGCAGTGTGCAGTGAGCAGTGTGCAGTGAGCAGTGTGTGCAGTGAGCAGTGTGAGCAATGTGTGCAGTGATCAGTGTGTACTGTGAGCAGTGTGTGCAGTGAGCAGTGTGTGCAGTAAACAGTGTGTGCAGTGAGCAGTTTGTGTTTAGTGAGAGTGTGTGCAATGAGCAGTGTGTGCAGGGAGTGTGTGTAGTGTGCTGTGTGCAGTGTGTAGTGTGTGCAGTAAGAGTGTGTGCAGTGAGAGTGTGTGCAATGTGCAGTGAGCAGTGTGAGCAGTGAGCAGTGTGTGAAGTTAGAGTGTGTGCAGTGTGCAGTGAGCAGCGTGCAGTGAGCAGTGTGAGCAGTGTGTGCAGTGAGCAGTGTGTGCTGTGAGCAGTGAGCAGTGTGTGCAGTGAGCAGTGTGTGCAGTGAACAGTGTGTGCAGTGAGAGTGTGTGCAGTGTGTGCAGTGTGCAAAAAAAAGTTAGGAGTGTGTGCTGTGAGCAGTGTGTGCAGTGAGCAGTATGTGCAGTGATCAGTGAGTGCAGTGAGCAGTGTGTGCAGTGAGCAGTGTGTGCAGTGAGAGTGTGTGCAGTGAGAAGTGTGTGCAGGGAGTATGCAGTGTGCTGTGTGCAGTGTGTGCAGTAAGAGTGTGTACAGTTAGAGTGTGTGCAGTGTGCAGTGAGCAGTATGAGCAGTGTGTGCAGTGAGAGTGTGTGCTGTGAGAGTGTGTGCAGTGAGCAGTGTGTGCAGTGAGAGTGTGTGCAGTGTGCAGTGTGCAGTGAGCAGTGAGCAGTGAGCAGTGAGCAGTGTGTGCAGTGAGAGTGTGTGCTGTGAGAGTGTGTGCTGTGAGCAGTGTGTGCAGTGAGCAGTATGTGCAGTGATCAGTGTGTGCAGTGAGCAGTGTGTGCAGTGAGAGTGTGTGCAGTGAGAAGTGTGTGCAGGGAGTATGCAGTGTGCTGTGTGCAGTGTGTGCAGTAAGAGTGTGTACAGTTAGAGTGTGTGCAGTGTGCAGTGAGCAGTATGAGCAGTGTGTGCAGTGAGAGTGTGTGCTGTGAGAGTGTGTGCAGTGAGCAGTGTGTGCAGTGAGAGTGTGTGCAGTGTGCAGTGTGCAGTGAGCAGTGTGTGCAGTGAGAGTGTGAGCAGTGTGTGCAGTGAGCAGTGTGTGCAGTGAGAGTGTGTGCAATGATCAGTGTGTGCAGGGAGTGTGTGCAGTGTGCTGTGTGCAGTGTGTGCAGTAAGAGTGTGTGCAGTGAGAGTGTGTGCAATGTGCAGTGAGCAGTGTGAGCAGTGAGCAGTGTGTGAAGTGAAAGTGTGTGCTGTGAGCAGTGTGTGCAGTGAGCAGTGTGTGCAGTGAGAATGTGTGCAGTGTGCAGTGAGCAGTGTGCAGTGAGCAGTGTGTGCTGTGGGCAGTGTGTTAAGTGGGCAGTGTTTGCAGTGAGCAGTGTGTGCAGTGAGCAGTGTGTGCAGTGAGAGTGTGTGCAGTGAAAACCGTGTTATAACCGATTCGTGTTATAACGGGTCACGCTATAACGGGGTTTACCTGTATCTATAGACAATAGCAATATTATTAAACTCAAAACTAAAACTACCGGGGGTCTGGACTTTTTAAATCAGGTGCGGTGCAAAATACTCCCCGGCCTAAAACCCTTCCCTCTGATATGCCACAGGTAAGGACCACACATTCTGAACCTCTCTCCCCTTAAACATAAGTGGAGCCAGCTGTAAGAGTGGTGCAAGCACTGGCAGCAGCCCATCTAGGTGGGGCCTAACATTGAAGTTAGACCCCACAAGTTCAGCAAGGTCCATAATCACCACTTGGGTGGGCTCCATCAATCGCCACCACATTATTACTCATACCTCAAGTAGGACTCAAAAATAGAATAGAAGGAATGTGAGAGAGAAGTGAAAAAGGGGTGAGAGGTGAGAGAGAAGGGCAAGGTGAGACAGCAAGGAGGTGAGAGAGATAGGGGTGCAATAGAAGGGGGAAATGATTAAGAGATAAGGGGGATAGAGGGGTTAAAGTGAAGGGCCAGAGAGTGGTGGGAGAGGCGTGAGAGAAAGGGGGGTGTAAGAGAGGTTGGTGAGATAGAAGGGGAAAAGGGATAGAGATAAGGGGTGGAAAGAAGAAAGAGAGAAGTGAGTAAGGAGGGGGGAGAGAAGTGATTGAAGGATGAGGGATAAGGGGGAGGAGAGAGGGGTGAGAAAAAAGGGGAAGGAGATGAAAGAGAGAAGAGTGGGTTGAGCGAGAGGGGGGTGTTAAGGGGATATAGAAGTGAGAGGAAATGGAGATAGAGAGATGAGGTGAATGAGAGAAATGAGGGGGGAGAGTGAAAAAAATAGTTGGGAAAAGTGAAGGGAGTAAGAGAAAGGTAGTAAGAGAAAGGTGGGGCTATGTAGGGGAGATGTCAGTGAGAAGAGTAGTATGTGGAAAAGAAACTGAGAGGAGGGGAGCATGTAAGAGAAATGCTGGTGAGGAGGGGACTATGTGGGGGAGATATTCATGAGATGGGGACATGTGGGGGCCACAAACGTAATCTAAATCAAGTGTGTTGCCCCCAAAGATTACCAAAGCATGAAAAGTGCCCCCCCCCAGTCAAAATAATTGCCCACCCCTGATTTATACCATGGAACCTAAGCCCCAACTCCCCCCAATGCTACACTAGGTATTTGGAGAGGGAATGCCACTTGCACTGGTGTATTGGTTGAGGTTCTTAAAGTTTTTTTTGTGTTTTGGTTTAGGAAATGTTTTTTGTTCTGAAACATTTCTGTGGGGTTTTTTTGGATTTGATTTTACAAAAACTCTAGTTGTTTGGTTGCTGTCCGGGGTGGGAGGTAGGCTCGGAGGGTACATATGGGGCATGCGAGGTAGGTGGCTAGGGGGGGGCGTGACTGGCAGTTTAATTCTGCGGCTTCTGCCCGGGGCAGAACACGGGAGCGGGGGGAGCTTAGTTTGTGGGCGCAGGCTCGCCACGGCGCTTCCCCTCCATCCCAAGTTGGGAGCGGGGGAGGGAAGGAGTGGGCCCACAGGCAGCAGGCCGGACACCCTGCTTTCCCTGAGACATCGGATCTGCCGATGCGCACGGGAATCGCCACTTTTTTTTTTCTTTTAAATAAAACCGGCACGGCCGTGCAAATGGCACGGGACGCCAACCCTGGCAGACAACCCCTGTTGGTGGGCATGATCACACAAACATACACACACACACACACATTCCCCTTCTCTGTGCACTCATACACACACATCCATCCTCTCCCTGCACTCACATACACATCCCCCCTCTCCCTGCACTCACACACATACATGCACACATCCCCCCACTCCCTGCACTCACACACACACATCCTCCCTGCACATGACACACGCACATCCCCTCTCCCTGCACTCACACAAATATCCCCCTCTCACTGCACTCACACACATATCCCCCCTCTCTCTGCACACACACATTCCCCCTCTCCCTGCACTCACACACACACCCCTCTACCTGCACTCACACACATATCCCCCCTCTCACTGCACTCACACACACATTCCCCCTCTCCCTGCACTCACACACACATCCCCCCTCTCCCTGCACTCACACCACACATCCCCCATCTCCCAGCACATCACACGCACATCCCCCCTCCCTGCACATCACACACACATACCCTCTCTCCCTGCGCACATACATATCCCCCTTTCCCTGCACTCACACACACAATAACACACAATCACACACACACAATCACAAACACACACACACTCTCCCTGCAATCACACACAGACACATTCCCCCTCTCCCTGCATCAGAAGCTATCTGATTGGTTTACAGCCTGTCACATGGTGAGACCGTTGCTGTAAAAATCAAATTCTACTGACTAGAGATTTAGGTCGCTCCGTCGCTTCGTCTCGCCTACTATAGGTGCATGCGACAGATTCAATGCATTTGTTATGGTGCGACGTTGCGTTGCCGTCGCCGGCACTATAAGTGCAGCCTACAAGCTATTCAGTGACCATTTGCCCGGCCCCAGACTCTGAGGAGCCTGGCCCAGCGGGTGGGTTCAATATGCTATGTGGCAGAGGTGCCAAGTTAGCGCATGCCCCATTGCAGAATTTAAATTTGTGCCTCCCAGCTTCAGAGTACCGGCAAATCGCTGATAGACTGGTAGAAATATTCCCACGCTCTGATTGGTTGAGGTATTCTGTGAATGGGACTGAAATCCTGTAAGAAACCTAGCAGCCAATCAGGTCAGGAAATTCTAAGCGCCAAAACAATAGCGGTAAATTCAAAGATGCTCTGTGAGAGATGTCAGTGAGCCGGCTTTGGAAATTTCAAGGCAATAATTTTTCTAACTTTTCGAGGTCAAGTTAGAATACTTCACAGTGGTCATGGCTGGGACTGCATGCCAAAAAGAGTACCAGGATGTTTGGTAATCGCTTCTGGTCAAGGGATTTCATCACCTCCAGATAGGGCCATCTTAACAACATTATAGGCACCCGGGCAAAGCAATGCACTGGGCCCTGCCTACACAACCACTCACAGGAATAAAAATTTAAATTATCGATAAAATAAACTTATATTTATTGGTACCTCCAACAAAATCAGTGCTTTGACATTAAAAAAAAAAACATTCCGTACAGCAAAGATTAATCAATAAAAACGTTTGGACAATATAACATGAGCCTTGAAGTTGAAAAACATAAATGTCAACATAAAAATGGTACTTAGTTGGTAAATCATACTGACGGAGATGGCACAGGCGCACAGTACGAAATGACTATGAATTATTTATTATTGATCAAGTGTTCAACACAAACATTTGTGAAATTTCTTTGCAGAGAATTCCTTTATAATTAGCTTGAAGTCAGTGGTCTTCAGGATGTCATTTGTTAAAGCCAGTTCAAACACTGCTGCCCCATTGTGCTGAGAAGCTGATTTTTTTATATGTTTCAGTCTTGAAAATGAACGTTCTCCTGCACAGTTGGTCACCATAATGCACATGAACACTCTGAGTACAATTTCAACATTGAAAACACAGATGTCAAGTTGTCCGAAATTATTTTTATGTACAATGCAGGGAGAGTATTACAATTTTCATCAAGAACAATGTATTGCTTGAGATGCTCACATTCATTTAAAAGGCCACCATAATCAATGTCTTTGTGATATACATTAGCCAAATGTTCACAGTTTTTGTTTAGCTCATCAGAACCTATTGTTTTCAATTCACTGAAGAAGGAAAACTGATTTGCAATCAATGAATAAGCTTCTGCACGTTTTGTCAGTTCAGGAATTAGAGAGTCCAGAACAGGAAGGAATGTTTCGACCTTGAACTTTTCACTTTTACTGAGAAGTACCTCTTCTTCTGATCTGTCATATCTAGTAAGACGTACACTTTGCTTTCGTTCCCATTTTTTCACATCTCTATAATCTGAATTTGGACACCTACTTCTGTTTTATAATTCGTATTTGTCACTAATTTCCTGAAGATAGGTTTTTAGAGACTCAAGATGATTCATGGCAACAAGAGTGTTCACATCCTCTGACTGCAGGACCTTACTTGTTTTGTCCACTCTTTCAAAAATGTAATTCCAAAGAATTGTGAGGAAGATCGTTTCCAGGTTCTCAATTTTCTCGCTCAATCCTTCTGCCTCTTGTCTTGTGCTCACTTCCTGTTCAGTGTCAGCAGATACAGAATCCAGTGCATCTTTAATTTTCTCGAAACCGCCATATAGAGCATGACCAGCATCAAAATGTGATGACCATCTCGTTTCAGACAGACGCTTGACCACAACATTTTAGATGATGCCAGAACGTTCCATCGATATGTAGAAGCAGAGAAAAAGGAATACAGACACTGAACAAAGTCAACTAATTTTACAGTCTGTATACAACACTCCGTCGCTTTTACTCTCACCAAGTTCAGGCTGTGACCTGCACAGGGGACATACATGGCAAACTCATTCAGCTGATTAATCCGTGCTTGCAATCCAGTATAGCATCCAGACATATTTGAGGCATTGTCATACGGTGGACCACGGGAGTTTGATAGTGGAATTATCTTCTCATTAAGGAAATCCACAACAGTGTCTGCTAGATTCTTTACTCCATGAGAAAAGATGGGGATGAAATTAAGACCAAGTTGGGACCTGGACAACCCCCTCTCTAAACCCACAGTTCAACAAAGGGCAAGGAAAAGGTCTTACTCAGAAGAGTCACTATTGTAGTGTGCTTTCTTTTTTCAGAAAGAAACCTAGATGGGCCTCAAGCATTAAGGTTACCTTCCAGGGAATGTGGACAAAGAAAAACCGTCTGGCGACTCCAGGTTTAGACACCTTCTGGCTGATAGCCTGTATGTGATTAATAAGTGGAGCCATGGAACAAGCCTAATGGAGGTATGGGGTTAAAGCTGTGTAAAGTCCCATTCCCAATATGTGGTGATCGGCTGCAGATGCACAGCTACACGGATGGAGTGAATACTCACGATGACCCGTCCCCTCTGCTCCTGGCTGAACGTTCCCCTCCAGAGGTGAATAACGTCCTTCCGTTGCGCGGCCACGATCCGGATGTAGGTAAGAAGATAGAAGATCGATGCCTTCGCGGCTCCTATGGATGTCAGACTCACCAGGTAGGATATTAAAATAATTTTATTGAGCTACATAAAACAGATACTGACAAAACATGACTAGGAGACCTCCTCCCACTCCTTGAGAAAGGGAAAACTTGCCCAAAACGCGTGGGAGTAGGTCTCCTAGTCATGTTTTGTCTCAGGATCCTCGCTGACAGGAGGCGCTGCCAACTCTGAATAAAGTAACCTGAAAAGGCAGTCCTGATTCTCCTCACACCATAATGTAGCAACTCAGAGCCCTCCTGTTGCATCACAGGTAGGCACAGCACTAGGAAACACAGTAGCGACCCAATCTCACATAGGGCGGGGGTAAAGGTGCTACAGATATATTTATATATTTTATGCATGCTTTTTTTTGCACTTTTTGATTTTCAGTATTAGCGTGACCATTTTGTGTTGGTAGTTTATATATACATATAGACCTGTCTGAGACATGCAAATGAGCATACAGTAATATTTACAGTTGCTATATGCTTTACTGTGGAGGGTGTTTGTCCCTTTTTTACCCACAATAACCTTAATAATGTGTGGTGAAGACCTACTCTCAGTCTCAAACCAGCATAGCCAGTACAACGAACCTCACACTAAAGAGACCCACAAGGTCGAAACAGTCTGTCTGTTAGTGGGTTTACTGGCTTTGCATCTCATCCCGGCCTATGTTTAAAAGCTGTTTTTAAAGCAGCACACATTGGCTTAAGCCTTAAGGGTTGTCATGTCATGTAATGTGAGCTTGAGACAAAAGGTGGCAATGTGTGCTCATTTGCATGTCATTTCCCAGAATCCCTTGCTGCAGTTTAAGTGTTGTGTGCTGGGTGATAATGGGGAAAGGCAGGGTTGCAGACCTGTCTGAGACATACAAATGAGCATACAGTAATATTTACAGTTGCTATATATATATATGTGTGTGTGTGTGTGTGTGTGTATATACAGGTGAACCCCGTTATAGCGCGACCCGTTATAACGTGAAATCGGTTATAACGCGGTTTTCACGTGGCTCCAGTTTTTTTTGCACACTGCACACTGCACACACTGCACACTCTCACTGCACACACTCCCACTGCACACGCTCTCACTGCACACACTCTCACTGCACACACTCCCAGCACTCACTGCACAGACTCTCACTGCACATTGTACACTGCACACACTCTACACTGCACACACTCTACACTGCGCACACTGCATACACTCTCACTGCACACTGCTCACAGCCCACTTCTCACAGCACACTGCACACACTCCCAGCACACACTCTCACTGCACACACTCTACACTGCACACACTGCATACACTCTCACTGCACACTGCTCACAGCCCACTTCTCACAGCACACTGCACACACTCCCAGCACACACTCTCACTGCACACACTCTCACTGCACACTGCACACACCACACACCACACACATTCCCAGCACTCACTGCACACTGCACACACACTCACTGCACACACTCTCACTGCGCACACTCTCACTGCGCACACTCTCGCTGCGCACACTCTCGCTGCGCACACTCTCGCTGCGCACACTCTCGCTGCGCACACTCTCGCTGCGCACACTCTCGCTGCGCACACTCTCGCTGCGCACACTCTCGCTGCGCACACTCTCGCTGCGCACACTCTCGCTGCGCACACTCTCGCTGCGCACACTCTCGCTGCGCACACTCTCGCTGCGCACACTCTCGCTGCGCACACTCTCGCTGCACACACTCTCACTGCACACACTCTCACTGCACACACTCTCACTGCACACACTCTCACTGCACACACTGCACACTGCACACTCTTCCAGCACACTGCTCACAGCACACACTCTCACTGCACACTCTCACAGCACACAGCTCACACAGCACTCACAGCACACTCTCACAGCACTCAGCTCTCACAGCTCACAGCACACAGCACTCACAGCACACAGCACTCATAGCACACTCACAGCACACAGCACTCACAGCACACTCTCACAGCACTCACAACACACTACACCACACCTCCAACTCCCCCTCCCTACCTTTGGTGTTTGCTGCTGAGATCGGAGCAGAGCTGGCATCAGGAGGAGGGGGGGTGTCGGGAGGAGGGGGGGGTATCGGGAGGAGGGGGGGTGAGTGAGGAGCAGGCTGGGGCTCAGAGGGCCCCGTGGGCTATGCCGCGGAGGGCCAGTAGGTGTGGGGGCTTGCGGGGGGGGAAATGGATGCCGGTGGTGGGAGGTAAGGAGCAGGTTGCGGCTGGGTCTTTGAAATGGTTGTCCACATGAAGCAGCAACAGCAATCGCTGTGTATTAATGAATTGCAATGTGTACAGTACTGTGGTACTGTGCTTCTGTGCCAATTTCAGGTGTTTAAAAAACAGAACATTGCAATGGTCTGCAATCGCGTCTTAAGGCGGAATGTTAGAAGAGATCAGGCGCCATGACTTGGGTATTCCGATGTATACACCACGTGAAGTGTTCGAATAACGGCCTCTGCAGTTGTATATATATATATATATATATATATATATATATATATATAAACAAATGGGGCAGCCAGCACTCCCAGTACCATAAACAGTTTGCAGTGCATGTCCTATACCAATAGTAAGAGAAAAGTAATCCACTCCAGCAGGAGCAGACACAAGACAGCACTCAAAGGTAAATAAGAAAACTTGTATTCAAAAATAAACATAGCACAAACATGACCAACGTTTCGGTCCTCGTGGGACCTTCCTCAGGGTGGTGCTTGAGACTAATGGCCAGTGGATAACTTAAATACCCCCATACTCCCACCAAAATGACTCAACCAGAGTAGCTGATTGGCCGTGCATCAAGTCCCATGGTCTGACTCAGAGTCGCTGATGTCACACAATGCCCGTCATCAGCACAGCTGCATGATCCACAGGGATCAGAGTTTTATATGCAGTACCATCAGGCCGCCACTGAGTTGTGTATGCAGTACCATCAGGCCGCCACTGCGTTGTGTATGCAGTACCATCAGGCCGCCACTGAGTTGTGTATGCAGTACCATCAGGCCGCCTCTGAGTTGTGTTTGCAGTACCATCAGGCCACCACTGTGAGGGAAGAAAGCGTCCTCCATAACCATGGTGCCGTGCTGCTGGAGACCGTGACGCCGTGGTCCATCGAAGAGGACTCATTGGCTTAGCTATACGCACATGCGCCCCATCACCACATAAGTAGGCAGCGCGGCATCTGACACAGTGGGGAGATGCATAATCGATCCCTCACATCCTGGCAATCATGATGGTGGATATAGTATCTAACTGCACATCTGTGGAAACACTCATAAAGAGATAAGGTGCAGTAATAACCGGAACATCAGGGGGATCTCCATGGGTACTATAAAATGACAGAAAGTGAGAAACAAACGTGAAAAAAAGGAATAAGGAGAAATAAAAGCAGAGCAGAATTCCTTATGACTGCAGGCATTAATAAAAAGAACATTATTACAACACTATTTGATCATCAGGTCACTGGATATACAAAATGGCAGGAAATATGGTATTTATTTACAGGGATTAAATCAAGTTCTAACAGGCCCATCGTTCCTTTAAATCAAAACAACACTTTTCGGGAAAGCTATCTACACCAAAGCTTTCACCCTCACTAACTGCATGGCCAGCTAAGCTGGTTCCCCAGCCAAAAACATGCCCTGGCATATGCAACAATGTAACACAGTCTCTGCATGCAACAATAAATTGTTTTTGCTTATCTGTCAGTCCTTTGGAGCAGACATCACTTTCTCAGCACGGCCTTGATTCCTTTCTTCCTAGGGGAACTCAGCCCCACCGTGAGCCCAAGAAACTCCTCTGAAGTACCTCTGTAACCAGCTTCCACAGCTGGGGAGCACTTCTATCTCCCCTCCTTTCCCACCCCCCCCTCTTTAGTGGAGAAAACAGTCTCTATGTCTGGCAGCTTCCTGTGTCTTTTAAAATACTTCCTCATTCAGTCAAGAAGTCTGATTAACTCCATTATTTAGCAGCTGCTGTTGGCTTCTCTTTGAGGAATGAACTCTGTGGATAGGAAAGCACACTTACTGCACTGTTCCAGCCCCTACAGGACAGTGATGGTATCACTATATATATATATATATATATATATATATATATATATATATATATATATATATATAGAATCCAATGCACTGCCGGCACACCATATGCAAGTAAATAAGTTTTGGTGCTTATCCCATAAAGCAATAACAGACCATACAATACCGTTTGCAACACGACATCAAGGGACAGCACGCAGGTAAGTAAATCAAAAATGTTCTATATTTGATAGAAGACACAAAAACCGACGTTTCGGTCCCCCAGTGGGACCTTTCTCAAGGTGGTGCAATTGAATGCAGAGCACAATACATATATATACCCCAAACCCCAGTGTAATCCAACAAAACCAATCACAGTTAATTAGCCTCACCTGCCTATGTGACATGCATCCACAGTATCAGCAGGTAAAGAGCATCCATTTTGAATATATTAACTCTATATTTGTTTACCTGATATGTGTTTAGGCATGCGCAAAAAGGCTCAGGAATTGCATAATGTTACTGCTGAGAGACTACATAAGTCTGCCAGACCCAGCGATATCTTGGATAACCGGAGAGAGTGCGCATGGGCTAAACTGATCTGGAGCTGATACCTGGATAGATTAACTATTTCAGGGACGTGCAAAATACACATTGTAACTGCAAGTTAAGCGAAACATGTGAAACACCTGATGTGCTCACCGTAAATGTGCAAAAAAATGTGAGGGATTAAAACATATATACACACGTGTGGATGACGTGGCTGACTGGAATCTAGGACAATATATAAATGCTGAAAGCACTCAGCCATATAACGCCTAATGCATAGTGTAAGAAATGATAATGCAATGATGACTCTATGCATCATGTCAGGAAGCGACACCTTAAAAAACCAACAAAAATACATAATGCAGACAATGTCAAATAGAGAAACTGGTAATAAATTAGAATACATTACACTACCTGTAGTACACTACCTGCAGTTCAAGCTGTCGTATTTTATTCTTTTTAAAAATATCAATACATTATGCACACAAACAAGTGATTAGTTACTGCAGATCGGTCCGTTCTCCTGTAATCAATCGCTTTGCTCAAGGTTATTTAGTTCTATTATTTTATTCACAATTCTAAAAAATGTAGTCCAGCAATATGATTGGCTGAGCAGTTACTATAGTAGATACTGAACAATTGGTGGACAGCTAGGCGCACGCGTGTATGTCTCATGGTACCTTGTTAAAACGCATATGCATATCATCACATCCCCACCCCCCACCCACCTCGCACGCAAAGTTTTACTACAGTAACAAGACAACGGTAATGCAACCGCTTATCAACACTCCCTCCCTGAGTCATTCATGAAAATTCTTGTAGCCTTCTTGAAGGAACCATTACAGTATGTGAATTGTTATACTTTCTGTATGTTTTATAAAAGGTGACACAATGAAACAATTTACAATTTGTAAAATCTTTTTTAAGTAAAGACTGTATTTTATAACTTTTGAACAACAGAACAATCAAGCAGCAGCATTATCGGAAATATATAATATACTGTACCAGTAATAATTTTATTTTTCCTCAGAAAAAAAACTTTGTCATCAAGCGGAGAAAGGCAAAAGGAGGGATTTCGATGGACCTACTGTACAGTATAATATCGCTTTTTTGAAACATTGCTTGTGCATTGATGAATCTGATTTAAAAATCCAAGTACTGTAGGCAACAATTTAGTGACAGTGCAATTTTTATTGATTAGGGTAGAATAATTGTGAGCTTTATAAAGGAGTGGGAGTGAGGACTATACCTCCTAGCCTATTAGGGAGTCGGGGAAGAGTTAGGACTGACCATTGGGGCCCATACCTGGGGGTTCGAGTCCAGGGACCATCTGAAGGCTGGAGGCCAAGTGTATGCAGTATATGCTGGCTGTATGCTGTGAGTTGAAGAATTAAGTTTTTCGAGTTTGTAAAATATACTCCTGTATCTGAGTACAATCTATCAGGGGAGTATTGAAGAGTTCTCCTGCAGGATTGTCTCCAGCATCCCTGGAGCCTGCAAGAGATGGAGACGCTAAACCACCAAGATAGGAAGTAAATATCACCCCAAAAGCCTGTCCTGTATTCTCCATACAGACGGAAAGCTCAGTATCCTATGAACCAGCAGGTAAACAGTAGTACGCACCCTGTAATAAGCAGATCTCCCAGAGGGTGGGGGAAACACTGTTACATATATAAACGCACACACACACACACACGAAGAAGGCACTCCAATAACTAATTTATTTTACATTTTGACTTCCGCTTTAGCTTTGGACAGTTAGCAGTAATGGAAGGTTAAAACAGTGATGAAATTGATTAAAAACTGGATAGAAATTACAAGTATTACAAAATTTCTCAGGTGACGTTGTTACTTAAATTATGAATATCTTTTTAAAAGTACTTTGTCATTGTGTAAGCCATAAAAATTGTGTAATCAAAATGTGTTATCCTCCTCCTTTTAATAATAAATATATGAATTCCAAAGTGATATTTTAAAATAGTAGAAGTAACAATGCAAATGCAAAAATGAACGTGTCTTAATTGTGATGAATATACTGCACCGACACACTTTATTCGAGCAAATACCCGGTATGTACCTGGCAGATACCTGGAATGCGCCGCTCCTCACCTATGACAAGCCCCGTTGCGTTTGCCTTCCCAGCCTGGGTTCATGCCTGGCTGACGGGCGGCTGATCTGTTAAATGATAATGATTAGGATTTAATAGGCTGCAATGCTTCGCGTGTCTACCAGATGGCATAAATTCATGAATTGTAATGCAGTATATATATATATACTGTGCAGTATTGCAGCCAGAGGGAATAAAATGCTTCAATCCCTGCTTGGAAAATACCTCAATGCACTCGGGCAGAAAACAGTCACAAACCTCAATACACCCGGGTATACCCGAATTCGTGGGACTAGCCGAGCTCGAATAAAGTGTGTCGCCAGTGTAGATGCACTAAGACGGGTTTCAGGCAAAGAGATGAGAGCACTTCTCACAGTGAGAATGTTTTTTTATGATGGATGCAGGTGTCTTATTTCTATTACAAGTGAGAATAACAAATTCCCAGAAACAAAATAAACCCTGAATGATTAATCATTAACTTTCCTCTGATCTGTACTATAGATATTCCACCAATACAGGAATACAAACTACACTTTGTTCTCAACTTTACAAGATGAGAACTTTCCTCTTCTCATATGGTACGATGTAGCATGGCCACAGTAGCATGCGGCATTGGTTTTTTTAGGGGGTGGGGGGTTATACTCAAATTGTATTCGATTTTAAAAAATTCAAGGGGGTACAGAAAAAAAATTGGGCAATGTAAGGGATACAGAATGTTTGGCTTGGAAACAAGGATATATACGTTAGTATGATATTGGTGGTGGTCTTCCAGTGACTCTAAAAAATTCAAGCCAAGGTTGCCAGATCTGGCTATATTTGTAATAGTTATAATGTATGTATGTCTTTATTTATATAGCACCATTAATGTACATAGTGCTTCACAGTAGTAATACAAGTGACAATCGTATAAATAACAAATAACAGATCATGGGAATAAGTGCTTTAGACATTAAAGTAATATTGTGGAAGAGGAGTCCCTGCTCTGAAGAGTTTACAATCTAATTAACCATGCTGGTGAGATAACTAATCTGATCGACTGTACAAACCATATTTTGTCTCTAATATGAGAGAGAGACTGCACTTGTTTGTTTTATCCAGCGTGACGTGATTACACATCTGCATTGATTTGTAAGGCAATATTCTTCATTAAAAACAATATTTTATTTATAAAAAATATTTTACCAGGAAGTAATACATTTAGTGTTACCTCTCGTTTTCAAGTATGTACTTGGCATAGGAGTTAAAATGACAAATAATACATGGTTACAAATACAGTTACATAATTAAACAGGGTATACATTATATACAAGAAATTGCACGCATACTTAAAGATAATATATATTATGGGCATATGTAACGCCCATAATGCACCACGGGACGAAACACGGTGGTGCGTGGGCTGTGTTCCTGTTCCTGTGTACTCATGGAATAAATTACCCTCAGTTTTAGTTCTGGAGTTGTGCCCTTTATTTTTTCTATAGGATTCTTTCCTGTGGATTCTCTTACCAGCAGTGCTCCTTTGCTCTCATCGATTTTGTTATAAAACTAGATTAAAACAGTTCTCTATAGGAGACAGATACTATTTGATACCAGGAATGTGGGTGTTACTTCAGGCACAGTCGTAAATCTACTGTGAGCGAATCTCACTCACACCACACACACATTCTTACACATAAAATGGACACTACAAAACATAACAGAATAGACTAAATGGAAACAGAATATCGCCCCAGTCCATTTCAGTAATATCAACAGTATATTAATTTCAGCAATATTACTTCATCACATTACTTTGCTATAATTAAATACACTATCAAACATCTGCTATGTTCTATAGTAGTAGTATTGATCCTGTATACTGATATGGAGAATGTTCATACCTTCGCTAACTCTCAAATTTACATTTTTTTTAATGTTTTGAATAAAAGACTTACACATGACCCTGATATGGAAGGTTAATCGATCAATGTGCTGATCACATTGGTCTTGTGACATAGATTTTTTTTAAAACAAAAGTAACTAAAAGTTGACAACAATTGCAAAAAGTTACCATTTGTGCAAATTTTCACAATTTTTTGGAAAAAGGGCAAACATCTGCAGTTTTATTTTCCATTAAATCCCTTTGGTGAAATTGTTATAAAATATACACAACATTTGTAAAACAGTTTGCCAAATACACTGGAATCAGTTTGCCCATCTCTTGGGTACTACAGTATTACGTGATACCTTTTGTATTTGGACTAACAATTGATATTATAAGTAGTGGTAGAAATCCCAGGATTCCAGCGGTGCACAGCTGAGTAGAATAAGAGACCAGCAAGGTGTAGGTTAAAAATTGATGTTTATTAACAAAGCATGGTATGGGGGACACACTCTGACGCGTTTCGGACTAACATAGTCCTTAATCACTATGATTAAGGACTATGTTAGTCCGAAACGCGTCAGAGTGTGTCCCCCATACCATGCTTTGTTAATAAACATGAATTTTTAACCTACACCTTGCTGGTCTCCTATTCTACTCAGCTGTGCACCACTGGAATCCTGGGATTTCTACCACTACTTTGAATATGGAACGTGATGCACGCAACCAAGGAAGCAGACTTCAGTGAGTATTGTTTTTCTCCCTCAATTGGAGACTTGATGCATCAATTTAGCACTGGGTCCAATATCTCACTGTACGGTTATACTGGCTTCCTATACTTATGAACTTAAACTGCTCATATTATTGAAGTTCAGAATTGGATTGAGCACTGTTATTGGGACTCATGCCCCAAATCACCGATTAAATTGATATTATAAGTCAAGCTTTCGAGAGTTCTCTCTCTTCTTCAGGTCTGCAATACTGATTTACAAAGATTCCATGAGTTTAACACAGATGTAAAAACAAGATACGGTAGCCATCTAAGGCAGATGATGCAGAGAAGGAATAATCAGACAGAACAATCAATTGATGAAAGGGACAGTGAGACCATATATGCATCAGTAGTGGACAGATGTGTGGGGATGCAGGGGGAAGAGAGGGTTAATTAAAAATTTGCAGTGAGGCAGGGAGAAGCATTACAAAAAATTATGGTAATGGGTTAAAAACACTATATTAGCATTACGTCCTCTTGTTTTAGTGTCAACGAGTATTTTTTAAGCTTTTAAACATTCCATTGACAATTTGGATTTAAAATAATTTATTGAATGATATGGCTGTGAGAAATGGTGTCCTACTGGAGTGCAATATCTTCCTTCTTCATGGTGTGTTATTATATCTGTGTACAGATGCAGCGGCCATTATTTTAAGAAATCAAGGCACCGTTTTTGTGTGTGCTGCTGTACTCACCCCAGGCACACGTGTTTATCGCGGATGCTTTGTTTGAAATTCATGGATTGTGTGCAATAATTAAATGCAATGAAATTAATGAATTGTAATGTGTACAGTACTGTGCTACTGTGCAATTTCAGGTGTTTAAAAGCCAGAACACTAAAATGCCATTTTATGCACTCGCCTGCACTCGCATCTTAAGGCGAAACGGTTGGAAGCAATCCCGCGCCATGACATGGGTATTCCGAGGTATACACTGCGTGATTTGTTAAAATAATGGCCACTGCATCTGTAGGTGCCTTTTGGTTTGAAGTTTTTGGCTGGTTTCACCATTGTAGTGTCCCTGATCAGATTAGTGGCATTGAATCATGTATATCACTTCCTAGTAGTGTGTTGGATGGTATTGTTTGATGGTATTAAGTTTATTGAGAAAATCTGTTGCATCTTGTATTAAGATCTTGGTGTTTGTGACTAGTGGCTTTAGGATATTTTCCTCTAGGCCTGATATTTTTTCTGTGAGTGTATCCATACCTGTTATAATTGGTCTCCTAGGGTTTCCTGGTTTGTGGATTTTGGGAATCATGTAGAAGATACCAACTCCTGGGTTGTTAGGTATTAGTAGCTCCATTTATGGTTTCAGGCGATTAGGAAATATTTGATGAGATTCTTGAATTGCTTTGTATTTTTATGGGTTGGATCATGGGTCAGTTTCTTGTAGTAGATGTTGTCTGTGAGTTGTCTATCACCTTTTTCTATGAATTTATCTGTATCCATAACCACCACTGCACCTCCTTTATCTGCTATTTTGATGGTGATGTTGTGGTTGATTTGCAGGTCCTTGATTGCAGATCTCTCCATGGGGAAAAGGTTGTACATAATTTGTTTCTGCTGTGCTGATGCCAGTGAGGAAACTGAGGATGCATACCTTCGGGGGTTAAAATGAAGTGATTAAAGCTGCAGCAGGTGATTAGGATAAAAGCATTTGTCTCTGCAAGGGTAACACATGTATTTACTACAGTATATGGTGTTCATTGAATGGCAATGTGGGTATCTGTACCCCTGTTAAGGTCATATAAAGCCACAATGACAATCAATAGGTTAAATTACTAGAGTTTGTTAATATTGTAATGTGTATTTTATTTTATTGTAATGTGTATTATGTATGTTTTTTAATGGGCAAAGGTGCTATTAGTCACACTTGGTTAATAGGGATATTGCCCATTGTCGTCTCTGGTGCTGGTAGTGGTGTTTTGTTGTGCGTGGGTGATGGGGGTAATTTCCCTGTGGTTGGTTGTTTTGTCTCCTGCAGGGGGAGGCGGTGTAGCAGGAGGAGTAAACCCCATAGTTACCTTAGCAGTTACTACCCATTGCGGTAATTAAAGGGTTACTGTCCAGTAGATGGTGTGATAATGGTTGTGCATCTGCCCTTTATTTGGATGTCAGTGCTGCTGAGGATGAGGAGAGGAGGAGGATGGCCTTCAACCTGGCAGGGGTAAGAACTACTTTTATTTACTATAGTGTGTCTATTGTTTTCTAATGTGGATATTGATGCCCCCGTTGCTGGCATAGGAAATCACAGAGACAATCAATGAATTGAATGACTTGTATTTATTTTTATTGTAATTTGTACTTTGTTACAATAAATGTATTTTGAGTTTTGGAATGGGCAAAAGCACTATTAGCCAGATTTGGCTAACAAGCTATTGCCCATTACTGTGTGGTGGTGGTGGGAGGGGTGGGGGTGTTTTGTTGGGGGTAGAGAGGGAGGGTTAAGGGGGTAGTTGGTTGGTAGTTAGGCCTCCCAGGGAGGGGGTATGGTTTAACATTTATTGTTAAATGTTTTAATGATTTTTTTTATATACTTTTTTTAAAAACTGGATTGAAGCAGTTCTGGAGGTGAACCCAATTCATTTAATCTCAATAGACCCCTGCTTGCTGAGGTATAGATCTCCATAGGGGGAACCAACAGTATCTCCGGCTGGTCCGGCTGGTCCTGCTGGTCCTGCGTGGCGTATCCCAGGAGCTTTAAAGCCCAGCCATAGCGGCCGCCAACACCCCCTACGGAGGTCTATGGGGGTCATGCACTAAGCTCCGATAAGTCACTTTTAGAGCGCAAAGTGCTCTTAGAACGTGATTTTGCGCTCAACCCGATGCACAAAGCAACGCAAACAGGCACTTTGCGCTCTAAAACTGACTTTTTTCAGGAATTTTTTCTAAGTCCAACTTTGCTCGTTCATAACCCTGTTTGCGTTAAATTCTGCTTTAAGTGGGATGCACTAAGCAACGCAACCTTAGCGTACGCGAAAGTTGCGTTGATCAGAACACGTCAGGTCAGAGTAGATGCAAAAAAAGCTGGACTTAGAAAAAATGATTGCTTTACCTTTTTGCATGCGCAAAACCCATACAACAGGCCGGCGGGTGTCCCCGGCTGACCCCATGGGGGTCCCCGAGGGAGCCCGGGGGTCACGCGGTTGCCCCCGGCTGATCCCACGTGGGTCCGGGGGTGGGGGTCCCTGGCTCACCAAGCGGTGGTCCCCGTGGGAGTCCAGGGGTCCCCGCGGGCCTGCGGTACCAATGTTGCGCCTCCAAAAATAATAAAAAATATTTATAACTAAATACACCCCCCTAACACATACTATACAGTAATGGGCAAAATTACTATTAGCCACATATGGATAATAATGCATTTGCCCATTTTAAATACATATAAATTACCATAAATACAGACAATATATATTAAATTTTCCTTTTACAGGCACCCACGATGAAGGCCGTCTTCATCCTCATCTTCATCCTGCCCATGCCCCTCCGATGCTGTAAGACACACACAAGAATAAAAACATCCAATGTAATGTCCCCTAACCCCTTAATCACCATAGCGGTTATTAACCGCTACAGGCATTAAGGGGTTAACCCACCCTCAACCACCACTCGGGAGGCCTACATACCCTCCCCCACCAACTCCCCACCCCGTGAGGCCTAACCACCCTCACCCACTACCCAGCCGGGAGGCCTACCCACATACCCTTGGGGCCAATACCCCCTTCCCCCCACCCCCAGTACCCACAATAAAAACAATACACTGCCCCACAATAAACATCATTCTTTTTATTAAATACATAACCCACCCCCTGTGCCCCCTCATAAATACATGATTTATTCTTTTACATACAGGGTTCATACCCCAGGCCCACAGACCTACAGGTTACCAGCAACTTGTTTCAAACAGGTTCTGGAGGCCTGTTGGTTGGTCCCGCCAGGCACCATTGCTCGTGACAAGCAAATATATCAAAAAGTGGCGCTCCAAAATTATAGACACATATGTGAAAAATTGTGATACTTATACAAACATGAATTAATGCTGCTTAACCCGGTGTGGGGTCGTTCTCTCGATCCCGTGGACAGTGAAGAAGTGAAGATCATCAGGAAGCGCAATGTCATGTAAAAAACAGAAGAAAATTCCCTGATGGTGCAGTATTGTGATTTATATGTGATAAATATCAAGGTGCAGTGTGCTGGATACTCACAAGTGTAGAGTGAGCAACGTTCCCATAAAGGTTTCTTTATGTGTGGCAGCCCGTTTGACCGTCAGACAGGTAAGTGGAATGGTAAGTGCTGGAGACCTTAAGTGAATAATAAAACGGACATAGTGCAGACTGTACAAAATATCTTTAAAAGTAAGTATATGTGTAATACACTCACATGGTTTTAAAAGGTAACAAGCGTTTAGATCACACAGGTTGGATCTCAGCAATGAATGAGCTGTTCTCTGTCCCCCCTCTGCCTCGGCAGGCGTGCGTGTCACCGGTGCGTCTCACCCTAACCGGAAACCGGAAGTGACGTCATCTGCTCTGGAGGACGCCGATCCTGTGGGAGTTTTTTCTCATCAGCCTCACTCTACGCGTTTCTCCGTATTGCGTCCTCCAGAGCAGATGACGTCACTTCCGGTTTCCGGTTAGGGTGAGACGCACCGGTGACACGCACGCCTGCCGAGGCAGAGGGGGGACAGAGAACAGCTCATTCATTGCTGAGATCCAACCTGTGTGATCTAAACGCTTGTTACCTTTTAAAACCATGTGAGTGTATTACACATATACTTACTTTTAAAGATATTTTGTACAGTCTGCACTATGTCCGTTTTATTATTCACTTAAGGTCTCCAGCACTTACCATTCCACTTACCTGTCTGACGGTCAAACGGGCTGCCACACATAAAGAAACCTTTATGGGAACGTTGCTCACTCTACACTTGTGAGTATCCAGCACACTGCACCTTGATATTTATCACATATAAATCACAATACTGCACCATCAGGGAATTTTCTTCTGTTTTTTACATGACATTGCGCTTCCTGATGATCTTCACTTCTTCAGGCACCATTGCTCACCTGGTGGTCTCTGCGGGTCACCGTGGGCCATAATTGGGTCCCCACGGTAGGCCCGCGGATGTCTGGGGGCCCTGGATCAGACCCACAGGTGTCTGAGGGGCCTTGGGTGGTTCCCACAGGAGTCTGGGGACCCACGGGTGGGCACTACGGATCCGCGGTGCCCCCACAGATGTGGGGCCACCGGTTCTTCCCCATGGGTGTCTCCCGTGGACCACATCCCCCCCCCCCCAACACATACAGTACAATAATGTGCCAAATAACTATTATCCAGATATGGATAATAGATTATTTGCCCATTATTAAACACATTAACTAGCATAATAACATAAATAAAGTTCTACTGACCTCATCAATAAGAAGCACCCTCGCCAGCAAAATCTGTGTCCTCCGTTGCCAACAAAATACACTGGCGACACACTTTATTCGAGCTTGGCTAGTCCCACGAATTCGGGTATACCCGGGTGTATTGAGGTTTGTGACTGTTTTCTGCCCGAGTACATTGAGTTATTTTCCAAGCAGGGATTGAAGCATTTTATTCCCGCTGGCTGCAATACTGCACAGTATATATATATAAACTGCATTACAATTCATGAATTTATGCCATCTGGTAGACACGCGAAGCATTGCAGCCTATTAAATCCTAATCATTATAATTTAACAGATCAGCCGCCCATCAGCCAGGCATGAACCCAGGCTGGGAAGGCAAATGCAACGGGGCTTGTCAGAGGTTAGGAGTGGCGCATTCCAGGTATCTGCCAGGTACATACCGGGTATTTGCTCGAATAAAGTGTGTCGGTGCAGTACATGGCCAATACATTGCAATTACATTCTGAGATCAATTAACCCCTTAATCACCTTATCGGATAATAACCGCAAAGGTAATTAAGGGGTTAAGCCACCCTGTCCCAATAGCCACACTTCACACATTCATTTATACAGTGGCTTCACCATGCAACTATATATATACACACATGATGAACCAATATACAAAGATATGTTTAAGGGTTAACATAAACATGCTCTAATAAAAATACCACTTCTCCATATCAGCCACAGCCAATTAAAATCCTATTTCCGAAACAAATCAAATGTCATCTTCCAATCTAAAACATCAAATGCCAATCAAAACATTGAATTTACATTGTATACATGATGCATACATCTGTGCACCATGTACACACTGCAAATCAATGTTAACAATAAAATATTCCAAACAAAATACCATTAAATCCAAACAAGTATACTATTTAAACCAAGCAAGTCACCATAAATCAATTAGCATTCATTAATCACATCCCAAAACAATTTAAATACCATCCATAACAATTACACAATTAACTATTTCAATCGTTAAACAGAACAAGTTACCATCAGACAAAATATAATTAACAGAAAGAATACAATATACAAAAGCAAGCCTCACCATGACCTAAAGTACATCATACAAGACCAAAAATTACATCTATCTAATCGAAAATACATTACACACACATTTATGCATAGCAGCATAGCCAAATTCATTTTTAATAACGCAAAAAAAGCTTTTCAAACAAACTCATTTCTTACCCTGTATGTGTATATCGATCTAGACATACATATATACATACAGTGACAAGAAATGATCTTAAAAAAAAAAAACACATGTAAAACATTAAAAAAATACAAGTACAAGTTAAAAAATAAATTTCTTTTGTTCACTTACCATAACTTGACCCACTCACCGACTCCCGTTGAACATCTTACTCTCGAACCAATCAACGCACAGGAACCCATAAAATAATTGGACACTGACACAATTTTCATAATTTTGGCTCTGTACGCCAACACAATGGATTTGAAATGAAACAACCGAGATGCAATAGAAGTGCAGACTTTCAGTTATAATTCAAGGGGTTGAACAAAAATATCATATGAAACGTTTAGGAATTGCAACCATTTTCATACACAGTCCCCTTATTTCAGGGGACCCACGGATGTCCACGGGTACCACCTGCGGACCCACTCATGGGGGACATCTATGGGGAAGAACCAGGGGCCCCACAGCTGTGGCCAATAGTATCATTCCTGTGCATCCCCCAAAAATAAAGATATTTGATGTATGTTAGGGGGGTATAAGGGTTGTTGGGGGCACAGGGCACATGTACAATATACATTGTATATTGCAATTTTTATTGGGGGCAATTGTCCCCAATAAACATGCTTTTGTGCTTTAACCCCTTCATTGCCTTAGTGGCTAGCCGCTATGGTAATGAAGCTGCATTCATTTAATTTTTCTTTATAGTGTGCAGGAACTGAGCTGAACCGCAGTAGTTTCAGCCTCATGGACCCCCTGCTTCCGATGGGGCATCGGATGCCAGTTTTACCGCCATTTTTATTGCGTCCACGTCACGTGACGTGTGACATTAAAACAATGGGATACCGGCACCCGATGCCCCGGGAAGCAGGGGGTCACCGAGGCTGAAATCAATGCGGTTCAGCTCAGGAGACCCTCTGCTCCAGCACATAGCTATCCGCTATAGTAATGAATTATTGTTTATTGATATGTGTGTTTTGATACTAGTGTCGATGTGCAGGGGGTCTCCGGAGATGAACCCCGTTGGTTTCAGCCTGTAGAATTTAAATGTCCCTGTCACGTGACGCGGGAGCTTTTAAAGTACAGGGGATACCGGCGCCCCATAACGGGGCCTATATCTTATAAAGTAGGGGATCCCCGAGGCTGAAACCAACGCGGTTCAGCTCAGGAGACCCCATGCGCATCTACTCTATTATTTAAAATAATATTTGTACAACTCGATCGCCTGTAAGAGCCGTGCATGGGGACGCTTAGGGGGTCATGCAGTAAGCGGCGGAAAGGCACTTCTCGCCCGTTTCACGTCAAAAATGCATACCCCTATTCAGTAAGGGGCAAAAACTTGGTGAAAAGCAAAAAAAACTGCCAAGGTGTTTGGCGGTATTTTTTTCCGCCATCAACGCGGCGAAAAGGCACTTTGCGCCGCAACTAGCCATTTTTTCAAACAGGCTCAATTCTAGTAGTGGTGACTATCTTTGCGCCGCTATTCACCACTCTAGAATGGCGTTTTTCACGGCAGTCCGTCTCGCCCCAAAAAGTAGGCAAGTTGCTGGTGAGAGGCTGCGGATGAGCGGCGGAATGACACTTAGAAAAAATCAGGCCTTTTTCCTGCCTGGGATTGATGCCGGGGGTCTCCGGAGCTGATACCATTAATACCAGCACCGGACCCCCCCGCCATGCATCCGAGGCAGGAAAAATGCACTAGAGCCCTTGTGGCCTTTACTATATAGGCAAAACAAGCCGCATGCTGAAAGAACGCATGGCTGTGCACAGGTCAACTATCCGTAAGGCACTCCTGGACCAAAATGCTGATGATGACCTTAAACTCCTCCCAGTGGCGAGACATTTCAAACAACACCATCATGGCCTTTCGTCGCTGAAATGTATGCCGATTATACAAGCGAACCTATCAACACGTGGTGGGGATCGTGACAGATTGCTGCTCCAGTTGGAGGCCAAAGCCATTCACGATCTGAGGACATTGTCACCTTATGGCTTGAACGAGGACTTGAGACTTAGTTGCTTTATTTAATTATTTCAACCTTATCAGTTTATCTTACATACGCTCCTTTTTTGCCTCCCATATACACTTCTGCCATTGTCCTTGACATGGCCCTCAGTATACCCATTGGTCTTTATTGTTTATTATTAGTCCCCCTTTTTTTCTAATTTTATTCTAATTTTTCTGGTTCCTTTCCCTCATTTCCTACCTTCCCCCTTCCCATTATCCTCTTGTAGTTTCCTTTGTTTTTGTCCCCCTGTATGTTGCTTCTCAACCCCCTCCCCCTTTTTCCTTTCCCTTCCTTGCCTACACACTCATGGTTTTTATATCTTGCTTTTTATCTTTATTCAGCACTTTGGTGTTCACACTGTATTGTGCCCCCTCAGGATGCATTATCTCATGATCATTAATGTTTTTAGTTAACCCTTAGGCTGTGCGTTTAAGCTGCGTTCATACTCTACCAGTTATTCTGGCTTTTACATGCTATACCTGCAAGCATGCGCAATGGGTTTCCATTCGCGCTCCGTGTTTCAGACTGTCAGCGCATACATGCGCAATGACTGCCCCGGTATTATATCGCCATGGCAACGTGAGACGCTCATATTCCGTCCCTGTAAGCATGCGCAATGGTGTCGCTCTCTCGTGCTCCGTGCTTTGGCATCTGAGTATACATATGCGCGAAGGTCCCCCTTCTGTGGTATCGCTATGACGATACTAGACGCTGTATTTCGGCGCATGGGTCTATACATTTACACTCGTGCCTGACATTGCACACCTGCGCATGCTCACGGGCTTCTGCTTTAAGGGTTCCCCCATACAGACACTCCGGGTCTTATAGATTGCATAGCAATGATGTCATTTAGATCGTTTTGTGTATAATTGCTTTCAGCTGATCCAGAGAGGAGGGGCAGGTTGTTAACCTATCACTGTTTGCTAATGGTGTTGCATGTGGGTATATAATGGTGGTTTTTGTCACATAAGGGTAAGCACTCCCTTGAGAAAGGTCCTGTTTCAGGACCGAAACGTCAGTTGTATGTGCCTTTTTTTTTCAATACATTTATATTTGATATCAATCTGAGTCTCGGTTCTTGCTGCGTGGTCTTGGACTCCTGGTCTGCCTGGTAAGGAATCTACATTATATATATCTACATTACATTACATAATATATATATATATATATATATATATATATATATATATATATATATATATATATACGAGAAGAAAGAAAGCGCCTGATCCTAGTGTAATATGAAAAATACACAATTTAATGTTCCCAGTATAAGTCCAACAAATTTAAACTCACAAACAAAAAAGATAATCAAGCATGTAATGAGTGATACTCATTCACCAGACACTGGACATCACCGCTCCGCTCGCACGCCTCACTCCCACATGTAGTCCAGGCACCTCTGAGCCACCATCCAGTAGGGGCCTCAGAGAATGCGCAGCCTCTCCAAATGTCACCCGGAAGCACACCAAACCAACCAGCAGCTCCGGATTGGAGGAAATGATGGTAGGACCGTAGGGGGTAGATCGTCAGTGCGTGGCAGCGTCACAGAGCCATAGTGAATTCCAGGGTGTGTATATATATATATATATATATATATATATATATATATATATATATATATATATATATATATATATATAGGCATGATTAACCAATATACAAATAAATGGTTAAGGATTAGCAAAAAGTACACAAATAAAAACAGCACATCTCAATATCAAATCACATAGCATCTCAAATTAAAAACAGCACATTGCATCTCAAATTAAAAACAGCACATATCAAAAGAAAATAAACTCCTCTCCCAAGAAAACACAGCACCTAGACAAATAAATGTATACCAAATGCCAATCACACAATTGATTTGTACAGTGTGTATACATGATGCAATTAATTTGTGCATCGTGTAACACTATGCCAAATCAATGTTCAAAATAAAATATACAATTACAAACAAGATACAATGACATCCAAACAATCATAAAATAAAAACAAAGCAAGAACTAAACAGAAAAAAATTACCATCAATTAATTAATCCAATCCAAAATCAATTACAATCAAATCCAAAACAATTACACAATTCACTATTCAATTCCTAAAACCAAACCATTCTGAAATAAATGCGTGTTCAAAATAACACCATCATCCAAAATCTAATTATCTAAAACAAGCCACTATTAAAAAGCAAGCCCCCCTGAAATAAACTATTGTAAACACCACCAAAAATTAAATCAAACTAAATAAAAATTACATTACACACACATTTCTAAAAAAAAAGCAGCCAAATAAATTTTAAATAGATCAAAACAAACAAAACAAACATTTGCAAAACTTGCATTTATTATCCCTGTATGTATGTATGTATGTATGTATGTATGTATGTATGTATGTATGTATGTATGTATATCCCTATAGACATACATACATACATACACAGGCGGCACACTTTATTTGAGTACGGCTCATTCCGCAAGCCGGGATATGTCCCGGCTTGCGAGCCGCACTCCCTCAGCGTGCCGCGCATCGCCGATGCGCGGTCACGCGTCATCGGGTGCCTGTGCCGCCTTTTCCTCCCCGAGGGAGCCCTGGTGTCGCGCGGATGTGAGGATGGCGACGGGACGTTCCGGGGGACCCGGCGGACCCGGTGAGGAGAGGGGGAAGCCCCGATCGGCGGGCCTCTCCTCCGAGGCTTCGGCGCACGCCCGGCACTCTCCGGCGCGCGCCAGGTTACTGCTGCGGCCGAGAACGGGCAAATGCTCGAATAAACTCGGCCTCAAAAGTACGTACATACATACGTACATACATACGTACATATAGGGGCAATAAAGAGCATAAAAAACAATTCAATTTCATTATAAATAAACATACAAAACAAGCATACATACAAACACGGACAAGAAATGGACATTAAAAAATATATCACATTTAAAAATATTTTTTAAAAACCTGTAAAAGTTAAATAAAATATATTTCTTTTGTTTCCTTACCTTTAGATGAACTCGCTCACCGAATCCCGGGGAACCGCATGCTCTCGAACCAATCCACGCACAGGAACCAAGGTAACAAAAAAAAAACAAGTCTTTCTTTCTATTTGTAATCCATACCATCACCGGGGTCTTCTGGGTCTACATCTATCTTCCTCTGTCTTCTTCTGGGGTCTTCTTACCTTCTGCCGCCACGCCCTGGTCCTCTTCTTGGGAAGGGAGGTCGTCCCTCCTCAGCGTCTGGCTCTAAAATTAGACGACAGGCTTTTATCGCCTATGACATCATATTTTCCATCAAATGGTTCCCACGGCCCCAAACCCCTGTGGGAACCAAACGAGGTCCCCCAGACACCTGTGGGGCTGACCCAGGGACCCCCAGACACCTGCGGGCTCATCCATAGACCCCATTTGGGGCCCACGGCGACCCGCGGGGACCATCTGGAGGCCCACGGTGCCTGGCGGGGACCGTCTAGAGGCCACCAGACCCTGGGGTACTGCTGCACTGTGGGGCGTGCAGACACCCATCGGGACCACCGGGGACACCCGTAGGCCTGGGGTATTAACAATGTATGGCGCATTATGTCTTAATGTTTATTAAATATTGTAATGTTTATTGTGGGACTGTTCTCTGTATCGTTTTTATTGTGAAGGGTGGGGAAGGGGGTATTGTCCCCAAGGGTGGGTTGGTAGGCCTCCAGGGTGGGTAGTGGGTGAGGGTAGTTAGGCGTCATGGGTGGGTAGAATTTTCTAAGTCCAGCTTCTTTTTAAAGCACGATTCACTTAGCGCTGCTTAGTAAATACTGTACCAAGAATTGGCAAAAATCGGTGCATGCATAATCGGGCACATTTTGTACACAGGGCAGAAAAAAATGCCTTTTAAGGCCGATAAAGCACTGTTATCATTGCTTAGTGAATCACACTTCAGCCTTTATCGAATTTAAAGGGCACTTTGCGCTCTTAAAGCCACTTATCAGAATTTAGTGAATCGGCCTCCAGGTCTCTTTACACATTTATACTGGGATCATATGAGTGAGCAAAGCAAGGAGGTAAAATACATTTGAATTTATTTCACGAAAAGACATACACACAATGTTCCACAATTACAGCCAAAATAAATTTACTGGGACGGGGGCACACAAAATAATTTGTTTCCAGAACAAAATAATGTGAAATAAAGTCTGTAGGACTACTTTTCCCAGGAGCGGGAATTACTCGCGAAAGCCTTGGATCGTTCTTAAATCTGCCGCTGCTGTAATGGCACTTGGAATCTTGATGACAATTATGAAGCTTGATTAATCTTAAGATGAATCTGATTCCCGATGGGCTGCAGGAATTCTTATAGGGTTCAGAACCCCACACCTTACAAGTGCAGCCAATATCTCTGTGGGAATAACTTTTCCCACCTATCCCAGAGTTGCCAATACTTCAGAAATCTGGCAGAGGGGGCTTCTCATTCTGCTAAGGGCATGCGTGATTGTAGCACCTTTGCTTCTTAGCATATGAGACCCAGCCCCTCTACCTGGCAACAGTAAGTCTAGGCTGGTCACCATTTGCCAAACTGCCTGGACTTTACACTAGGATGGGGGTACTTGACGAACCCCTCCCAACCTAACACCTTAGGGACACTGAGCCATTTCAACTCCAGGCTTTTACAGACATTGTGGCATCAAGCAAGCGGGATGCCTTAGAAGTCCGTAGCTGATAACCCTCAGCACATTTACAGTGAGTCACTACATGCATACTATTTGGGGTGCTATAATAAATGAGTGTTTCCTTGTCCCCAGTGTTCTGAATAAAAGCCCAATATTCCTATCATGTTTAATACACTATTTTAAGGGGACTTTCATTCATCAATTTTTATAAAACACTATAAAAATTAAGTTATGGTTGTTTTATAGGTTTCTCCCTGAACTATGCGAACAGCAAATTTCAGAGCGCTAGGAGCTTCCTAACAGAAGTTAGCAAAAAAGCCGCTTTTATTTTTTAAGCGCTGGACTTAGAAACATTTTCACTTTTGCCACCTTATACCTGGTGGGAGAGACTCTGAACCCTTATACTGGGTTCTGGGGGGGTTGGCCATATACTGGGGGACCCTGGAATGTGATTTCCCCCTGCCCGGTCTTAAAATTCTGGTCTGTGCTGAAGCAGGGAGATCTGGCGGGGAGACGCTAACTGCTTCCTAGGGAGGATTTTGTCCGGTGGTCTGTATCTTCATGTCTCCAGGAATCTGGTAGGATTCCTGGGTACATGTTTCGGGGAAACCAGCATGTCTGGCCCCCTTCTACCCAAACACACCCTGACAACATTTTACCGTAAAATCATCCCTGAAACTCATGCCCTGCAAATTTCCGCTGGTTGGCACCCCTGGGACAGTAAAACATACATACACCTTTATTAAAATACAGTCCACTTGCCATAACTGGGTTGCAGAGCTGACACTGTAAACTCCCCAATATGGCTCAGGGGCACCCAGCCGAGCATAACACCTTTATTTTTGGCCTGGGTACCCACTCACCGTCACAGGTGGGGAGTGGAAAAAGGTGGAAGGGGGGGATTGGCGAGAGTTGGAAGGAGGAGCGGAAAGAGGGGAAGGGGGGAGAGGGGAAGGGGGAGAGGGGAGGGGAAAGAGGGAAAGGGGGGAGAGAATGGAAAGAAGGTGTGGAGGGTGGAGAGAGGGGAAGGAGAGATAAGAGATAAGGGGAAAAGAGAGATAGGAGGGAGGGGGAGAGAGAGGAGGGAAGGGGAGAGAGAGGAGGGAAGGGGAGAGAGAGGAGGGAAGGGGGGAGAGAGGAGGGAAGGGGGGGGAGAGGAGGGAAATGGGGGGGAGAGGAGGAATGGGGGGGAGAGGAAGGGAATTGGGGGGAGAGGAGGGAAATGGGGGGGAGAGGAGGAATGGGGGGGAGAGGAAGGGAATTGGGGGGAGAGGAGGGAATTGGGGGGAGAGGAGGGAATTGGGGGGAGAGATAGAGGAGGGAAGGGGGAGATAGAGGAGGGAAGGGAAAGAGAGTAGAGGGAAGGGGGAGAGAGGAGAGAAGGGGGAGAGAAATGAGGGAAGAGGGGAGAGGAAGGAAGGGGGAGAGAGAGGATGAATGGGGGAAATGATAGAATGAAGGGGAGAGGGGGAGAGAATGGAGGGACACACACACAGACATAAACATACAGAGACACACATACAGAGACACACAATAGCCCCTGTTTTGGTTGTGACTCCAGAGACAGTACATTTTGGTACATATGTATCTTAATAGGGTGTATTTAACCTAGGCCTATTACTTTGGGCATCTGTCAATCAAGTGTAAGAGGGTATTTTAGCTTCAAACAAAATCAACAGAAAGGGAACCATAAGTTGCCTATCAGACTATGGATAACGAGACTTCCGGTGACGTCAACGGAGATGGTTGTCTGAGAAGGGAGCTCCCGACACCCTCCTAAGCAAACGCTAGACTGAGCACTTCCCACGGACCGAAATCCCCCCAGAAAGCTCCCAACACCTTCCCCGAAGCAGGCACAATTCTGCCAAAGAACAAGCGAACCCAAAACTCGGTAACTAAGTTCTTTGCGCCCGTGCAACGTCAGATGGAGCCGGCCGCTGAAATCCAAGATGGTGGCGCAGACCCCGACCACGCCGGGACAAATGCGGAGCAGACCCAGTTTGAACTACCCGAGCACGGACTACACAAAGATTTCTTTGAGGCCCTATTTAATAAGATAAGAAGGGGGTTCCAGGAAGATTTGGCTTCAGCCATAGAAGGCCTCAGATCTGACGTTGATAACCTTGCCGCACGTGCTGACACCCTGGAGGCACAGGTAGAGGAGGTCTGCCATACCCAATCGACCACAGAGGACAAGGTGAACAGGCTTGGTCACCTTGCGAATGAACTGAGGGACGCCCTCGACGATCAGAAAAATAGACAAAGGAGGCAAAACATCCACATCAGGAATGTGCCTGAAACAATCCTGCCGGACTCAATACAGACTTACCTGAGCAAGATTTTCCTGAGGCTGGTGCCTGACCTCCAAGAACATGAGCTGCTGATGGACCGTGCCCATCGGGTCGTAGGTCCCAAATCCCCAGATCCCAACCGCCGCAGAGACATCATAGTCAAACTGCATACCTACGCCGCAAAAGAGAGAATCATGGCGGCTAGCAGAGGGGCGGGAGACATTCAAATAGGAGAAGACACTCTGCAGATCTTTGCTGACCTGTCCGCTTTCACAATCAACAAACGCAAAGACATGAAAACCTTAACTACAATACTGAGGGCTCAAGGCATCTGTTATAGATGGGGATTCCCCTTCAAACTGGTGGTCCCCAGAAATGGTTGCTACTTAACCATTTCGGATCAAGATGAATCCCAAGAATTCCTCAAGGCTCACGGAATACCCCCTCCACAAGCCCAACAGCCACCCCCCAGTGCTGCCAACAAACCAAACCACTGAGACCACCCGTGCCTTGGAACGGCTGGTGAGCCAGAAACAACACGAGAGCCAACTACCCTCATCTCCCACTATGGGCCGGCAAAGTCAACGCCCTCTCGAAACCCGCCTACAGCTCAAACTACCGTGACAGACCTACTGTGGGCCGACAGGGACCTGAGGGAGGAAAAGCTGCTAGAGGAACCCCCCCGATGAGAGCCCAAGATCACCCACCAACCTGATGTTCCTGCTCCATTCAATCTCTGCACTTGGCAGCACCCCTGTGGATAGATGCAGAGACGATCAGCGACAGACCACCCAGTGCACTGCCGTATAGATCTCAACCAAGCCTCCCTTCCACTAGTCCCCATCCCCACCCCCCCACCACAACCCATCCCTCCCCTCACTCCCCCCCACCCTGCCCTTACCCCTGCCATCCCACCCCCCCCAGAGTCTCCCCCTCTACCCACCCCCCCTAGAATCCCCCCCTCCCCAACCTGTCTCTCCTGACCCTCCCCCCTTCCCTCTACCACTCACCAGAGTCGAGGACCCTCCACGGTCCCAGGGGGCGATCCACACAAGAGCAGATCAATCCGGAGACTCTGGTGCCCTGTCTTCCTCAGAGGAGGCCGCGCTGGGTCCTTGGGAGGACGTGACGTCCGCAGGCGAGTGGCTGCCCCGGCAGATGCCCGCTTCCAGCTGGCTCCTGGGCTACGGTGTTTAGGCCGCTTAGGTCGATTGAGCCTCCGCTGTCGCTGCCCCCCCCCCCCCCCACTCAGAGCCCAGCAGAGCCGGAGTCAGAAGGCAATGACCTCAACCCGAGGCCTTCAACCCCAGCGATCGTGGCGCTGCCCCCCCGTGAGAAAATCCAAGCTCCGATGCGGACTATGCGGATTATATCTCCAACCCAGGGGGGTTCAGCTACAACCAGGTTGGATCCATCTTTTCCCCTGATCCTGATATGCCACCAGTAAACCCCCCCTCCCCTCACTCCGCCACTGCTACTGCCACCGCCACCCAGGCACCCTCTCCCCTTCTGATCCCCTGTGCCCCACCCTGACCCGCTCCCCCCAGAAAGGCCCAGACCTAGGTCCCCGTCACCACACCAGCTCCCAAACTAACAAAAAGAGGAACTATATGCCCTTGAAATTGTTTGTAAACCATTAGCCTCCCCCCCCACACGGCAACCTCCCCTTCCCCACCCTCCAGCCCCCCCTATCTACTATCCGCCGCCCCCTAATAGGAGGAAAAGTTCAGAACAGATAACACGTGACAAGACTCACAGAGAACTTATCAACACCACGTATGAAAATGTTTATATCTATGTTAATATGTTGTCGTCTAGCCCTCCCTCCTCCCCCTTCTCCCCCCCACTCAACAAAAAGGGTAAAACAGCCTCTAAGCCCTCCCCTCCCTCTCCCCCTAGGGCATACGAAATGTTACTTATTGAGATGTAATTAAGGTATTAAAATGTGAATACGCAGCCATAAGAGAAGGCATCCCTCCCTACCACCCTTTCCCCCCCCTAACCTTACCCCCTCACCACCCTTTCCTCCCCCCCCCCTTCACTCCCCCCATCCCCTCCCCTCACCACCCTCCACCCCTCTCCCTCCCCCCTCCCTACCCCCCTAAAGCAAATGAAACAGTATGCAGTGAACGTTGAATATGCTACCAAAACGTGAAACTGCAGCCATAAAGCAAAACAGCCTCCCCCCTTTCTCCCCCTCCCCACTCAAAGAGGCAAAGGAATGTGTCAACGATGAGTTTCGTAGAAGGTATTTTTGTGATATGTGAAACTATTGAGGGACTAGGAAGACGTTGGAATGTATAGATTAAAAACCTGTTTAGATAATGTCCAAAAAACAACAAATGTAGAAAGAATTGTTTCATATGACTGCATACCGAGATCTGAAGAGTACAAGAAAACTATCCCCCTTTTTCCCCTTTCTCCTCCCCCCGCTCTATACCCCTCCCCCCCTCAGTCAGCCCCAAGCCCCTCGGCCCTACAAGATCCAAAGTCCACAAAGCGCCGCAAATTTAGATGAGCATCAGCTCTCCCCCCACTAGTTCTCAAACAAACCCAGTATGTTTGATGTCATGGAGGGTGTCGGGCCATATACCCAGTGCCCTCTCCCACTCCAGGATTGGTGTCCTGGAAGGATCTCCAGGGGTGTTTGACCCCGTTACCTTTCTCACTCTCGTGATTAAGGTTATTCTCCTTGTGCCAGATAAAGGCCTGTCTGCTCTTTTCTTCCCCATTGTGTCCACCCTTCCCCCCCCTCCGCCGCCATGAGGCATCCTATCCCTTTCCCTCCATACCGACTATGGACTTACGTCCTATGATCGAAAAAGGAGCTCTTGACATGGGAAATCCAAGAGCATCAGAGCCTGGAGCTCTGAGAATACCCCCCATGGTACAATGACTTCCATCAAATTAATCTCACTTAACGTCAAAGGTCTCAATTCAGTAACAAAGAGGAAGCTAGTCCTCCAGGACCTAAAGAAATCAAAGGGCGACATTGTTCTCATCCAAGAGACCCACTTTAATTCCCCAACCCCACCCAATACATTCAAAAGCGTATTCCCCCTGGCATATTTCGCATCCTCGCCAAGCAAAAAAAGAGGAGTAGCCATCCTTATAAGAAACGGTGTCCCCTTTGTTCTAGCCAAGTCACTCCCAGACCCGGATAGTCAGTTCCTGGTACTCCAGGGCACCCTGTCTGGCACCCCAATCACACTTATTAACGTATACGCACCCCAAAGACAACCAACTCCCCTTCCTAAGAACCCTCCTGGAATCTCTAGAACAGCAATCTTTCTCATCCCTGATTATCAGAGGAGACTTTAACATGGTGGCCTCACACGCACTAGACAAGTCAACTCCCGCCCCCACCCTCCTTCCATCCTCTCCCACTCCATGCACCATCCAATCCCAAAAGAAAGCTAAGAAATTTAGAGACATCATTGAGGAATACTCACTAGTGGATATATGGAGGGCTCAGCACCAGGGTCAGAGGGACTATACCTTTTTCTCCACCCCTCATCAGTCCTACTCAAGGATCGATTATTTTCTAGGTACTAGTAACATCTTCCTGGCATCCTCCCAGTCAAACATAGGGCCAATCACCTGGTTCGACCACGCACCGATTGAACTTACTCTATCCCTTCCCTTTGTGAAAAACACCCAATACAAATGGAAATTTAAATGACTCTATGTTGAACTGTCCTGATACAGAAATAGCATTACGTCAAAAGCTATCAATGTTTTTTCAAATTAATGCAAGCCCAGTCGCAGCCCCAGCCATGCTCTGGGAGGCCCATAAAGCCTCCATCAAAGGAGACCTGATTTCAATCGCCTCATACAAAAAGAAAATTAAACTTAAGCTCCAAAAAGACATCTTAGACAAGATCACCAAGCTTGAACAGCAGCATAAAATTGCGGCATCTAAAAAAACGCTTAAATAACTAAATCTAGCTAGATCTGCCCTGAAACAGACTCAACTCAAAGAAGTAGGGAAAGCACAGAGGTAGTCAAAGCAAAAATACTCCAATAAAGGCAATAAAGCTGACAGGCTCCTGGCCTCAAAACTCAGGGGCATGAGAGATAAATCTCAGCCCGCATACAGACAAAAAAAGGACAGATCACATACATAGAAAAAGAGATAGCACAGGAATTCGCAGATTTCTACTCAGACCTATACAACCTTATACCCCCCAACCCAGGACCCGGTTAGCCTTAATACAATCACACAATATCTAGAGCAATGTAACCTGCCTTCCCTATCCCAGGAAGAGGTGGAGAATTTAAACAAAAACTTCACCCAAGAGGAACTATCTGAAGCCATTAAATCACTCAAGGTAGCCAAAACTCTGGGCCCAGACGGTTTTTCGAACTCTTACTATAAGATGTTCATGCCAATCCTCTCCCCATACCTATTAGACATGTACAATTCCTTCCTTCAAAGGGAACCAATCCACGCTACGATCACATCAGCAAATCTGGCTATAATTCATAAGGAGGGTAGAGACCCGCTTCTCTGCGGTAACTACAGGCCAATCTCCCTGTTAAACACCAATCTCAAAATCTACAGTAAGATCTTGGCAAATAGGCTAAATCCAATTCTCCCTAGACTCATACATATAGACCAAGTAGGTTTTGTGTCAGGAAGACAGGCCTCCGACAACACCCGCAAAATTGTGGATATAATTGACCACGTGCATCTCACCGGATCCAAAGCAATGATTGTGAGCCTCAACGCTGAAAAAGCGTCGACAGAATCAAACAATGCTGAGGTTTGGCTTTAGTGGCCCCTTCCTAGAGGAAGTGAGAGCCCTTTATAAAAACCCAACAGCGTATGTCAAACTATCAGGCGGATTCTCGGATCCAATAAAAATCAGAAACGGGACCAGACAGGTTTGCCCGCTTTCCCCCCTGCTATTTGCCCTAACCATTGAACCTCTAGCAGCCAAAATTAGAGACGAAAAAAGTATTAAGGGGATCCAAATTGCGGAACGAGAGTACAAAATTTCCCTATTCGCGGACGATGTGATTCTGACCCTCGCGGACCCCCTTGCCTCCCTCCCTAACCTTCAAAGGCTACTGACCCAATTTGGGTTGGTCTCTGACTATAAGGTTAACATAGACACATCAGAAGCCCTAAATATCTCCCTCCCGGCCCAGACGTGGAAACTCATCCAAGCCCATTATAAATACAAGTGGAGCTCCACTAATATAAAATACCTTGGGGTCAAAATCTCAAACTCATATAATTCCCTTTATCAATATAAATACCCCCCCCCCTATTTAACCAGATCAAAAAAGACTTGGAATCGTGGAAAAAACACCAAATTTCCTGGTTCGGAAGAATAGTTTCCGTAAAAATGATCGTCCTCCCAAGGTTACTGTACAACTTCCAAACCCTCCCCATCGCGGTGCCACTCCCGGATCTAAAGAATATCCAATCACTATTACTCCAATTCATTTGGAACGATAAGAGACCTAGGGTCCCAAGGTCAGTGATGCTCTCCTCAAGAGTAAGAGGAGACATGGGGTGCCCCCGACTTAGTCAGATATTACCTCGCAGCACAACTGAAGCAGGCTGTAGTTTGGAATTGCGACCCAGCCTCGGCCTGTTGGCTCGCAATAGAGTCACATTACGTACAGCCCCACTCCATCCAAGTGGCACTGTGGACCACAGGAGGAAGAGGGAGCAGACCACAGAGGTTCGACCTCGGAGCAATGAGATGCACGTGGGACGCATGGCTCAAAAGCAAAGGGAAGTATGGTCTGCTAGCTTCCCCCTCCCAGCTCACCCCAATCTTTGGGAACCCCAACTTCTCGCCAGGGTGCTCCCCAAGACAATTTGACCAACTCCAGGGTCTCAATATTAGGATGGTTGCCGATCTGCTGCAGAAGGGAGAGATCCTAACTTTCCAGGCATTAAAGGACAAATTCCAGATACAAGACCTTCACTTGTTCAAGTATTTACAAGTTAGACACTTCGTACTCTAACTGTCCCCAACCTCCAAATTCCCCCCGCTGACCCGGTTTGAAAGCCTATGTATTAAGCACACCTACCAGAGAGGCCTGATATCTGAGATATATAAAGGAACGGAGCCGACATCAGACCCCCCGAACCACCGATTCATGCAAAAATGGTCGGACGAACTAGATCTTCCAATAGACCTGGAGGACTGGGAGGATATCTGAGAGCAAGCTCCTAAAACTTAAATTTGCACGACAATAAAATAAAATATCTATAAAATTATATTCCAGTGGTACCTGACCCCGGCTAGGCTGAGCCAGGTCTACCCCGGCACACTGGACCTGTGCTGGAGGGGATGTGGTCAAAAGGGGGACATGGCCCATATTTGGTGGTCATGTTCAGAGATCCAGAGGTACTGGACCATGATCCAGACGCTTATCTATGAGATCACGGGACTCGCCCTCCCCCTGGACCCTCTGACCATGGTGCTGAGCAAACCCATTGAAGATCTCCCCCCACCAATGTCACGGTTGATCATGGCCATGCTGACAGCGGCCAGATGCTCTATAGCGGCAGCCTGGAAACAGATTAAGGCCCCTTTGAGAACCACAGTACCGAGAAGGGTCAATGAGGTCATGACTATGGAGAAACTTACAGCTATGCTCCAAAAGAAAATGCCTCAGTTTTTGAACACATGGGACCCTTGGCTCGAGAGATAAAACCTCAAAAATCGGAACCCCTCGAACTACTAGTCCCCCCAGACGATTGAAAGGGAACGTGGGGATGTCTCTGGGCAAACCCTCAACCACCCCCCACCCATCCATTCCCCTCCCCTCATGTTTGTCTCCTCCCCACCCCCCTCTCCCTCCTCTTCCCCCCCCCTTTCCCTTCACTTTATCTCCTTCTAATGAAAAAGGGAAACTGTTATTGGTCCCTCTCTGAATGCACTGAGTTGAAATGTTGTTGGCCCATGACATTTCTATATGTACACTTATATATGAATGTGACCAATAAAAAAATTGTTATAAAAAAAAAACCATGGATAACAATCAAGAAAGAAGTAACTTGTAACAGTTTTTATATACATCTTGACACACAATTATAATAAAGAGCAAATAGTACTTTCCCCAATCAACTAGTGGTTAACATTGCTTGGAACATTTATAAAATACTGAAAGTGCATGATGTTCATGAATTGAGGACATGAATTCTGCTGATGGGCTTTAAGTTGCCCTTGAAAATAGCTGCTATAAATCTTGTATGAAGTTAAATAAGGCTGACAATTTAAATCTTTAATTCATTCTTTTGTATCCTTCAAAAGGTAAACGACCCTCATGGAATTAAAGCAAGGCAGAAAGGCCTTTTCTTCTAAGATCTGCATAGAAGATGATGTGCACATCATTCAATGTCAAAAGTTAAAGATTTGTAGATGAGGGGGTGAACAAATCCGTGGGTAAGCATTCTTGTAATATATCTCTAATATCCATGGTCTAATTTAGCTCACTTATAAATGTAGTTTTTATGATTTTTAATAAGTAATACAGGTACATTTTCAGAACTGATTTATTGCTTTGTTTTTCAGGTTGTTATTAAGAACTGCATCAAATGCAGAGCTATGAAAATCATATCTGTGTTTTAAACTCTGTGTATATGATGCATATCATGTATATCATGCAGCTTTTAAAAACAAAATCTGATATTTATTTTGTATTCAAGTTTTTTCTACCTACCGTACATTATAACTTACATTTCTCTCAACTTCTTATGACAAATCTATCAATCTATCTATCTATCTATAACACACTCCCCCCCCTCCCCAATCGCAGATAGGGACCATGTGGGGAAATCTACATGCATTACCAGGTGTGGTGCAATACCTGTCAGCCTCATAGGAGGCCTGAGCCTCCGCTGATGGGAACCTGGGGTGTATCCTGGAACGTACGTTCAGCGCCTCCACATGTGCAGGATCCTAGAGTGTAGAATCCCCTGACACAGGACCCACATACAGTAACCACATACACCAGGTTATGGTTAAACAGTTTACTCTATGCAGAATAAGAACAGAACACAATATACCAACATTACATTAGTGTCACCCTGTAACACTGATCTCACTGGGCCGAAACCTCATACCCTATATCCAAGTGTACCAAGAGTCCCACACCCACCCCAGTGTGAGACAGCTCTGCCCATTATGTTGAGATGAGGGTTGGTGCACTTGGTGTATGGTGAAAGGTACCTGCCGGGTGTGTCCACACCCAGGCGCACAGATGAGCTGTACTTGGAAATGATCCCTTGATTCAGAAGATTATCCAAGACACCTCCGATTCAACGGTGGGTAGCTCCCGCCTGGAGTAATCCACCGTTAGAATGTCTCTGCCTCATGCTACAAAGGGTAATTCACCAACACAACAGTGGCCAGGATATCCACGCTTCCTGGCTGTGACCCTCACTGAAGCTGGCTCTACAGGACCCTGTCCCTATCCTAGTGAGTTATGCCTAGCTGGGGCCTAATCAGAGATCTCTGGCCTAGTGCAGGGGCTACTTGCCTCCCTGCACAAACACACCCTCCCTTCTCTGTGTCCCAGCTCAGACTGACTAGCATGGTGTGAGGGACTCATAGCCATATCCTGTGAACAGGAGAATCTGTAACCCCTATTGGCTGTGTGATGGCATGTGATAGGGGTGAAAGGGCAGTCCCCAGAGGCTTCTGGGTAATGTAGTCCCTTGTGGACCTCTTTAACATTGGGGCCGCAAGCGCGATCGCAACTGCGCACGCGCAACTCTATAATTGCCTCCACTAGCTCTATCTACGCATGCGCGATCCCGTGATGGCCACCGCATCGCGCAAACTTCTGTGCATGCACGACTCTCGTGCCAACCTCAATATGGTCACCGCAACTCCGGACACTATACTGCGCATACGCGACTACACAGTGCATGCGCAACCGCATCAAACATAGCGGTGCCCTGTAACAGATCCCGCCGGGAGCCCACGGTGACGCGATCGCTCCCGCAGCTGTCCTCCCTGTGTCAGAGGTAAGGGAGGGAGCCAGAGTGGAGCCAGAGGGGACCTGGCTACATATCTATCTATATATCTATCTATCCAGAGACAGAGCACTCACTAAGTTTGTAGATCTGGATCATCCAGAGTGTATACCTTGTCAGCAAGCAGCACACAGGTACCGAATAGAAAAAAAAACAGGAAAAGCACTTAAAAGTTTCAAATAGTGAAATGTATTTCTTAAAAGATAAAAATATATTTTTCCTCTTGAGGCTTTGGAGTGCCTTTATTGTGTGTAGATACATACATATGTAGCCCTGTGTAATTTTGGGTTTACATACCTCTCTCATTCTGTGCAGTAATCCCTGTTAAGAGGGCAGGTTTGCCAGAAGTCATCATAGAGGTTTGCCCTCAACCCCTGTGATGTGTGAGGTTTAGCAAAGGAAGTGACAGCATGCTCTGTGTCCACTGTTAGTGACACAGGGGTGGGCCTTATGGAAACTATAAATTACGCATCACATCCTAAAGTTAGTAGTTCAAGTGTGTGTCAGATCAGATCCAGACAGTGCAAGTGTCTGGTGCAAGAGCTGTGAGTCTGTGCAGCTCAAGTGTCAGTAGTTGCAGAGTTACAAGCTGACCCCACACTGTGTCCAGGGCTCTGGCACAGCTGGTGGGCCTCCCTTAGGGGAGAGGTGGCAGAAGCTTCCCTCTATTACAGTCAGGAGAGAACTTCCTTGAGATGTGCAGTTATATGATGTGCGGCTAAGTACCGGCCGCTATGATGGGCAGTCAGCCATGCATTAAGCAAATAAAGATGCCCTTGATTCAAAGACCCTTCTTGCCTGTGACTGGACTTAATTAGGAAGAAGATGCACCCAGGAGTTCTCTTCCAGAGACTCCTCCCTGCTATCGTGGGGATCTGGAAGGAATGGAGGCGCTGTACCAACTGTGAATAGAACTCAGCACTACCTCACACGCCTGTCATGGTGAAATCCTCACTACCAACGAGCGGGAGACTCAAGAGTCCTGTGAGCCAGCAGGTGCACCACACTACACTGACATGTAACTGGAGGCAATTTCAGACCATAGGGGCCCATATGAGATTGGGTAGGGGTCGAACCGTTACACATATTACACATGTGTCATAGCCACTAATAAATACAAAAATAATAATACTACAAGAAAAATTGTAATAGAAAAAGGGTAGAGTAATTATTTGCACCAAGACTTTTGTATAGCATCCATCCATTGCAGGAGAAGCTTCCCTGTGTTTCCTGAGGAAAAGCTTACAGTCTAGAGAGGAATGTTGTAAGGAAAAGGTTGTGACAATTTATTTTGATTTTATTGCTTTTTTATTTATATTTTTTAATAAATAGTTTAGTTATCCAACTGTTAGGAACTTGTGTTATTTTATGTTAGTATGTGCTCTTATAAGGAGTTAGGATTTATTTTGAGTTCTGTGCTGAATAGTTAGCATACTGTGTAAAGAAGAATAAACAGGCTAAACACTGTTCTAAACTTAAATTCTGCCTTTTGATGTGCCTCCTTTTACACTCAATGGGGGCTATGCACTAAGTTGTGATAACTGCTTTTAAGAACGCAAAAGTGGGTTTTATGGCCTAGACAGCCTGCTGCGCAATTCACTAATCAGTGACAACAACACTTTATCGGCCTTAAAAGGCATTTTTTCAGCCCTGTCAAAAAAAATGTACGATCAGGCAAAAAACAGCAAAGGCACCGTTTTTTGCCAGTCAGCAGAATTCACTAAGCAGTGTTTATCAAATGGCCAAGAATGGTCACAAAAAGAAACCCACTAATTTGCACACAGCCTATAATAAAGCAAACAGTAGTGAGGGAACTAATTAGTCCCAGCATATACTTGATGCAGCAACCAGGGGGGATAAAACCCCAAAACAATAACATTTTATTATATACTTATAACTATTCTAGGTGCAAAAAATATTAAAATCATCTAAAACCACTGACGTATGCCTTATTTGCGGACCATTCATATAATATGTACATGTAGGTATCCTTATTCCAGTGAACGCATAGTGATGTGCAATAATACCTTATAATTTGAGATGGTAGGGTGTCACTAATATCAAATTATTTCTAGACACCTACAAGTATGTATAAAGTAGCTCTATGCTTATTCACAGAACATTTGAGCAAGAACAATCAATCACAGAACGTTTGTTGGTAACAACTCAGGGTATATTGTAGTCAGATTATCTGTAATTTATATACACATGAACACTCCCAGTGAGTTAGATAGAGTATATACACACCAGAAAGTCATATATGCATATATATAAGCAGTGACTTTCTCAAAATAGCGCTTGCCACAGTGTGGTACAAGTAACTGTCACACAACATGTATATGCTTACAGTATGTGTGAAGTTACTGAACTCATGTATAGCATGTGATTCCTCCTGCTATGCAAGGGGTTAATACCCCTGTTGAAAGCAGAACGCTATGTAATAATACCAGCTCTGTAATTGAAGTAGCTATATACTGATATAGCTATGCAGTGAAAACCCTTTAAGTACAGGAGTTCATACAACCGTTTATCCGGTGTCTGCTTAGTATCTTGCCCGGCATACTACTCCAAAATGGCTGACGTCACCAGTCAGTGCGTCGCCAACAACCTGACGATCGTTTTGCGCCGCCAACCGGCGCTTCTTCAAGGGGGAGGAGTGTACATGTGCTCCCGTCAATGGGGTTTATATACCGCTCCAAGGGGGCAGGATTCGGGGCATGATTAGTACCTCTTAAGCGTCCCTATTGATTAAATCCCACTATGTTCCTAATCGTAATTAGGAGGCAAAGACACAACATTTTATTAGGTGTTGTGTTAAATATAATGAATAGTGCGTGCCTATAGTCTCTGACAGGCATCTCTCTACAAGATCATGAGAGTCCCAGTAATATACTGATCAGCTGATATAACAACAAAAGAAACAAAACAAAATACCAGGACAAATGTAATTATAACAAAGGAAGAGGGCTGCTCAAAGCTCCAAAATGGAGAGTGGGACAATGAGAATAATGAAGTCAATATGAAATGGGACAACTGTGGTTTGATAGTGAGGGAAAATCTAACCATAGGATCCGTTGTAATCAGCTGAGAGGGGTAACCAGGAACAGGGTATGCAGTGTCGGAGTTCCAATGGAAAAACGCTATCTGGGATAGACATAAAACAGAGGAAAAATATGTTACCTCCATAGATTCCGTTTATAGCACTCCGTCTTCACTGCGTCTCCTCGTGGTGTCGGGCATGGATGTCACAATCTCCTTAAATCTGACGCCAGCTTCTTCTCTCTTGCACCGTGGAGCTCCCGAGTGCCGGTGGTGTGTGTAGCAACCTCCGGTCCGTCCGGGAATGCTCCACTCGCTCTGAGGGTTCCACGTGAGCTTCCTACGTGAAAAAGGATCCCATGTAGCGTGCCCTCACAGCCACAGTGCGTCTCTCCAATCACGGGTAGCATATACAGACAAAAGGATTGGCATGAAACAGCAGCGTTCCAATAATAAGCACCATCAGCTCACCAGGGGGTGGAGGGAATAAAAAAGTTTATTGGACTACATAAAAAACAAAAAACAAACAAAATACAAAAAAAAAACCTCCTACGCGTTTCCGGCTCTAAAAGCCCTTTCTCGCGTAGGAGGTTTTTTTCTGTTGTATTTTGTTTGTTTTTTGTTTTTTTATGTAGTCCTATTAACTTTTTTATCCCACCCACCCCCTGGTGAGCTGATGGTGCTTAGTATTGAGTCACTGCTGTTTCATGCCAATCCTTTTGTCTGCAAATGTAATTATATGTTAGAAAGTACCAGCAGAAATGGGAACACCCATGTACATAACAGATGCATGTAGGTAGCAAAATGAACCGTAATGACATATGAATTACGATATAGACATCCAGCTTACTAGATATATTAGTTCCCTGGGGTAGTGATTGTATCATAATTATGTAATGGTGTAGAAATGTAAACTCTCTACATGGGCCACCCTAAGGTCAATACGGTCCTTCTAGATATTACCATATATTAACTAGCTAAATGTATGCTCACTGTAGAGCATAGATATAGCTATGGTTTCAGGACTAAATGAAAGGTGAATATACTGTATAAACCCCTCATTTAGTCCCAAAGGGCTCAGTGTCTTCAAATTGAAGATCCACCTGCATTCTTTTTGCAGGAGTTGTTAATTCCAGTCTCCTTTACGTGGCCCTAGGGGTATTTGTTCTGTCCCTGCAAAATGTAATGTCTTACAGTCTCCATGATGCATACCATTAACGTCTCTGGCCACCGGTGTATCGTGGCCATTCCGTATGGATCCTAGATGTTCTAATATGCGAACCTTTAGTTGTCGGTAGGTTTTGCCTATGTACATTTTGTCACATGTACATGTAATGAGATAAATGATCCCTCTGCTGGTACAGTTGATGTTGGGGACATAAAAGCACATGCTTTACATCTACCTCAAGGAAAGTATCCCTGTGGTTTATGATTCAGCCAAGTCCTTGTCGGAACAGATTGATAATGGCTTTGAACCACTCGATCTTTGATGTTCCTTGATCTTCTACTGGTAAGTGTAGGAGATGGATTCAGTACCTCAACCAAGTCCACGTCTGCTCTCAGGAGATGCCAATGTTTTGTGAATATATGTGTAGCCCTGGACCCCCATTACCTCCACTGGCAGGGACCCGCCGGCATCTCTGAAGGGTGGGGGCCAAGCAGGGAGTGCTCCGGTGCTCCGGAGGCTCCGCGGCAGTCTGACAGTGCAAGGTGCCGCCATATTGTTCTTCGCACATGCGCAGTGCAGGAAGAAGAGGCGGCGGCCAATAGAGTCATTGCGCCTGCGCAGTGCTATATGTCCCATGTGCCTCAGGAGCGCCCCACATGACACCAGGGAGCCAATAGGGCTACAGTATCTCCCTGCTCTGAGGGATTGATACATTTCGCGCGCGGGGAGACACGCAGTCGGCGCCAGGAGAGCCTAGGGGAAGGAGGTGAGGGTGCAGGGTCAGTGACCCACTGCACTAGGCCAGAAGCCCCATAGACCCAAGTTAGCCCTGAGTCCCTCAAGAGATTGTGTCTTTGCAGGGACAGGCCCTAGGTTAGGGATCCTGCCCCCCTTTTAGTATCAGTAGTACAGTTATGGACACAGCGGACGCTGCGCTTCCCATTCCGAAAGCTTGGGATCAGGCCTACTCCGCTGCGAGAGCGGAATCATCCTTCGGTCGACAGCCCTGACTGAGCACCGTGCTGGTGGAACTAGAAGTCGCCCAGGAGGTTGTAGGATCCTTTTTGAAGATCCTTTGAACGCCCAGGTGCAGCCGCACTGGGCAGGTATTGTAAATTAAGAGCAGCAACTACAGAGTACTCACACATAGTGGCAGCGCTGACCATGGGACAAGGGTTATACTGTGGACACGGTGTGGGGGGATACACAGTGGTGGGCACAAGGTTTATACTCCTAGGTGGGAGTGAATGACATTTGGGACTTTGGTACATGGTGTGGGGAATAGTGTCATAGACGGACACTGCCACTGTTATTATTGCTGATGTGCATTGTGTTATGTTGTTGCTGCATAAAGTAAACTGTTATACTTATACTACTGCGTATGTGGTTACTATATGTGGGTCCTGTGTGGGGTACATTCTACACTCCTAGAATCCTACACAGGTGGAGGCACTGTAAGGAAGATTGTTTCAGAGGATTAAGCCCAGGCTCTCACTAGAGGAGGCTCAGGCCTCCTGTGAGCCTGACAGGTATAAAGCACCATACACCTGGTAACACATAGGTTCCCCCTCACATGCACTCTATCTGCGATTGGGGTAGAGGGAATACCGTTACATACGTTTAAGATCATTGCACTGTGTATTATAAGTGCTAATAAAACGTATCACTTCCTTATTCTCACTCCTTCTTTTGTTTTTAGTTAGGAGTGTATCTCTCTGTGTGTGGAGTGCTCGCCGGTAAGCCTTCTTTACCACTCCCTTAATTTAACCCCTCTCATAAAAGCGTTGGCTCATTTCCCCTGCTTTTGTGACGAAGTCTGTTGTTGTCGAACAGTTTCGTCGAAGTCGAAGAAATTGGCCAGTTGGTTTATTTTTAATGAGATGGTTAGGGTGGTGGCTATCGGCTTTTAATAAACTGTTTGTGGCCGTTGATTTTCTAAATATTGTTGTCCCTAAATACCCATTAATTCCTCTTTTGATCGTAATATCTAGGAAATCAATGCTATCTCTGTAAACTTGAATAGTTAGTTTTAGATTGCACGTGTTGTCGTTAAGTCTCCCAACAAATTCACGTAAACGTGTGTCCCCCTCCATAGCAGTAGAATATCATCAATGTAGCGGACCCAGAGTATAATGTGGTCTGCATAAATTTCCAGGGAAACATTCTGTGATTGATTGTTCTTGCTCAAATGTTCTGTGAATAACAGTAGCATAGACCTACTTTATACATACTTGTAGGTGTCTAGAAATAATTTGATATTAGTGACACCCTTCCATCACAAATTATAAAGTATTATTGCACATCACTATGCGTTTACTGAATTAAGGATACCTACATGTACATATTATATGAATGGTCCGCAAATAAGGCATACTTCAGTGGTTTTAGCTGATTTTAATATTTTTTGCACCTAGAAGAGTTATAAGTATATAATACAATTTTATTGTTTTTGGGTTTTATCCGCCCTTGTTGCTGCATCAAGTGTATGCTGGGACTAATTAGTTCCCTCACTACTGTTTGCTTTATTATAGGCTGAGTGCAAATTAGTGGGTTTCTTTTTTGTGACCATACTTGGCCATTTGATAAACATATATGTTGTTCCCCATGCACCGCCATTATGTTTGTACTATTGAATATTAAGGTTGAGCTGTGATTATATCCCTTTTATCCTTTCACTAAGCAGTGAACAGTCAATCATGCTTTTAAAAGCATGCCAGAATAACACGCCAGCTAAAGTCTGGCACAAAAGAAGTGAACATCTTTTTTCAGGCACATATTAATTCAACAGGCCGGCGGGTGTCCCCGGATGATCTCCGCGGAGTCCGTGGCCCTCAGGTGATCCCAGCCGGAGTCCCTGCAGGCCTGCGGTACCAATCGCCCCCAAAAAATAAACAATACTTTTAAATTAATACACCCCCACCCCGCCGCCTAACACATACAGTAATGGGCAAAATTACTATTATCCAGATATGTTAAATAGTGCATTTGCCCATTTAAAATACAATATTAAGCAGCATAACTAAAATAAATAAAACTTGCACTCAAGGCTGCCACGATGAAGGCCGTCCTCATCCTCATCACAGTCCATGTCCTCTGCTGCTACAAACAATACAGAAAAATAAAAAAAATAATCTAATGCCCCCTAACCCCTTAATTACCTTAGCGGTTAGTAACCACTATAGTAATAAAGGGGTTAACCAACCATCCCCCACAACCCACCCAGTAGGCCTAAACACCCATTCTTGGGGACAATACTCCCTTCACCCACGCCCACTACTACAATAAAAAAAATACACAAAACAGCCCCACTACCCACCTCCTAGGCCCCTAATAAACCCTTACAATATTTAATAAACAACAATACACAACCCACCCACCCTATGCCCTCACGTAAAAACATTATTTATTTATTTTACACAAAGACTTAATACCACAGGCAGATGGGGATCCGTGGGTTGTCCCCACTGGTGTTGGGTGTCTGAGGGCCCTTGGGTGGTCCCCTCTAGGCTCTTTGCCTCCAGCTGGTCCCTGTGGGTCCCTGCAGGCCCCAACGGGTTCATGGGCGGTCCCTGTGGGTGTCTGGGGGTCTCCGGGTCATCCCAATGGGTGTCTGGGGGCCCTCGGGTGGTCCCTGCAGCTCCATGGGCCCCCACAGCTTTGGGGCCCCTGGTTCTTCTCCGCAGGTGTCCCCCATGGGTCCTCAGGTGTCCCCGTGGGCATCCAGGGTTCCTCGGGTGGTCCCCGTGGGTATCTGCAGGCATGCGGTGTCATTCCTGTATTTAAAAAAATAAAACATGCCCTACATTTCAATAAATACACCCCCCTCCACCAAAACCCATACAGTACCGTAATGGTCAAAATAATTATGATCCAAATATGGATAATAGATTATTTGCCCATTATTAAAAACAACATTAACCATGAATCATAAATACAGTAAATAAAAAAAGTTCTACTTACCCCTGGCAATATGAAGGGCATCCTCATCGGCTTACTGCAGGTCCATGTCCTCCATTGCCAGAAAGAATACATAGCAAAATACATTCTAATGTCCCCTAGCCCTTTAATCACCTTAGTGGTTAATAACCCCTATAGTAATTAAGGGGGTTACCCCACCCTCTGCCACTATCCACCCAATAGGCCTAATTACCCTCCCCAGGCAACTAACCCCACCCTTCACCCATTCATTGGTACAGTGGGTACTTCATGCCCATATAATATGGGCATGATTTACCAATATAGGAAGAAATGGTGAAGGATTAAAAAAACAGGCCCAAATAAAAACCATTACATAGCCAAATCAAACACAGCACATATCAAAATCAAACACAGCACATTGCAAAATCAAACACAGCACATAGCAAAATAAAATACACCACATAGCAAAATAAAACACATCACTTAGCCAATTAAATTGATAACAAATGCCAATAAAACAATTGAATAGCACAGTGGGTACATGATGCCCATATAATATTTTCTTAATTTAACAATATGCCAGTCAATGGTCAAACTAAAATAAACAATCACAAACAAGATCCAATGCCATCCAAACAATCAGAAAATAAGAACAAATACTGTTTATGGAAATATCACACACACGCACACGCACACGCACACGCACACGCACACGCACACGCACACGCACACGCACACGCACACGCACACACACACACACACACACACACACACATACACATACACACACAGTCATTGGGAGTGATCACTTTTATTACATTTTAAAACAGTTCAAACAGTTTCTTTCTAATCCTTCACACACATCACAGCATTAGACCAATACAGACCAAATGAGTTCCACATTCCCTCCCCCCCAACTTCACAAAGCCAAGTAAAAGGCATTCAATGTAATACTGTAACTTTTATTACAGTACATTTGCAAACAGTTCAAACAGTTGTTTTCTAATCCTTAACTCATTATCAACACCTACCCCGGGCCATAAGACATTCACACACAAAGTCACAACGTTTCAGGCTTTGGCTCTTGGGGTTTTTAATTCCATGGGGTTTAACTGAGTCACCCGATTTAAACGACCATGGATTTATGTTGTCATTGAGAGAGGATGGGAGTGGGGGATAAGGACAAACTATTGACTGTTATTATGCACACAGTACAATAAGCTTGGACACCCCCCCTTCCAGTAGTGCTGCTTCTACTGTGAAAGAAAAAAAAAGTCTGCAGGATTAGTGAATTGAAGGCCTTGACTGTTTAACACTATTGACAGCCACGCAAAACGAATAAACTATAATTTAAACTATATTTAATTTTTAGATATAATAGGTAATACACACATCAAATACAAATATTGAACATAATATATACAAAGGGGAGAGAAAGCGCAGACATAAAATTGTTAACGTTCAATTACCTTTAATATAAGGCTAATATTAAAACAGGTTCTTGTCAGTGTCATACTTACCTGTACTATACTTACTGTACATACCTTACTACAGTACAGTACCTACTACATGCCAGTGGCATTTCCATTACACTCTAAAAGAACGGGCAAAACGCTGCTAATCGTTAATGTAGTTGTTGCATTTTTGTTCAATCAGTATGTCTCTCCAGAAACTCTTTATTCCTTTTACTAATTCCTCCTTGTTTGACGGTTTCACAACCCAATGGATTTGAATTGGTTCTTTTTAAAGTGTAATGGTATACTGTGAGACTCCAATCCTAATGAAATGTTCCGTATTTGCTCAAGTATCCTCACTCACAAGAGGCTGCACTAGAGTGCAGGACCAGAGGAAAATAGGCTGGTAAGATAAATCTATGATTTGTCTGGCTAATTAATTACTGATACAGTAAATGTAAATGAAATCACAAATGTATTGAAAGGCAAATATACTTTATAGTCCTTGTTCTATAATTATAACCCTTGTACGTGAACTGCTGATCATGGTTATGTTTTCTCACATATCTTATTTAAAAAATATACAGCATTTTATACACATTGATACACATTGATGTGGCTATGTATTTAGTATGTTCAATTTACTGTATCATTTTATGACATTTCACATATCTGAAGAGTGCATTGGTTATTTAACATGCCAAGTATTGTTTAGCTACAGATATACAGAAGTATTATGTTAAATAATATGGCAATGTTTTTGCAGATTCTGTAAAGCCAAAGCTAGCAGATAGAATAGGATTAAACTGTACACCATTAAAGCCTGCTTATAACACAAAATGATGTATTATCTTTACATAAGTATGCTAACAGGGTACATATTTAAAGAACTTGGATTTCGTGTTCATATTGTGTTATTGCCTCCCCGTTGACGCGCGTCCCAATCTCCGCCCCCACTCTAGTGACGGACAGGACTGGTGTGGGAATGATGTGCGTACCAGGCTCCGCCCCCTGACCTCCGTGACTCCCGTGGGTCAGAGCATGATCGGTCCCGCCCCCGTTCCTGATCAGGCTGCATCATAGGGCACACCTGTGTGAACCAGCAGCCAATAGGATTCCGCTTCCTGGTTCTTTCCTGGCTTTCTATTGGAGGATCTCCCTTTATATGCCTTCCTGTTCCTGACTCTCATTGCTGAGCATAGTCTAGTGTGACGCTGTGCCTTGCTGCATTCAGTTCCGTGACCTTGCCTTGCCTGTTAACCTCTTGTTGCCTGACCCTGCTTATCTCTTGGACTCCGCACCTCTCCTCTCCTGATCCGGCTATGAACGACCATTCTCCTGTCTCCAGTCCTGACCTTGGCTAAGTACTCCAACGATCCGCTAGTCTCCTAACCTGAACCTGGCTACATACCCTGATGATCCGCTACTCTCCAACCCTGAATTTGGCTACGCACCCCGACAATCCGCAACTTGGCAAGTACAAACTACTATTCTCACATCTCTAACCCTGACCTGGCTTGCACGACCAATCTACATCCTAGGCGTGGCTGTGGGTTGGCGTTACTCAATTTCCTACCTCAGTACTGCGGTCGCGCTTTGTTTGTGGTGAGCCACGCATTACAATAGAGTATTATCTTTTGATTCTCGCATGGATTCCCTATGTCATAACTGTTTTGAATTTTTAGACAGCTTGACCTATACTCACCTGGGCAAAATAAAATACTGGCTGCTTTTACCATAATTGTATGACCTAAGTCATCAAGATTGAGGTAACATTTTCATGGGTGGGATATTTTAATACAAGTCACAATGCAGTCATTAATGGAGTTGATTATTACAAGTACATTTTCTCATCACGATCAAATTGGGAAGGGTAACATGATATATTTCTACCATAGGGTTATGTAATGTAAATTAATGATTGTATTAATTCCTTTGATACCTCTGAATACTGAGGTATAATATATTTAAAAAAAGGGGTTTATATTAGTTCAACTGCACTACTTACCCCCTTGGCTACCTACATGGCTAGTAATGCATTGCCATGCAATATCTTACTAGCCACTAAAGCATACAAGGGGTTAACCCATACGCCGTCCTGGGGGCAACTACCCCCAACACCCACACTCTAATTACCATCCTCCCCAGAAAACTTCACCACATCCTCTATTGAGTAATAGCTAATAACCCTATTAGCAAAATTTGGCCAATTGGGCTTTAAGCCACTATAAATACCATAATATGAATATATAATTTTTCTTTATAATTAATACATCGTCCTTAGAATTAATGTTATTTTTTTTTGTTTTGTTTTTCATAGCAAATCGGGCCTTGGGTTGATTTTGTTTATGTTTTTTTTATAATGGTTGGGCATCTACCCTTTTTTTGGATTGGTTCCAGGGGTCTACAGTTCCTAGCGGGTCTTACAGCTTTCCATTGAGTGCCAATGTGGCTATCTAGGCTACCATTGAGAGGGGCTAGGTAGCCAAGTGTGACAATCAATGGTTTATATTTACAATATTTTTTAAAGTCATTTTGACATATTTTATATTTAATAATATTATTATTATTTTTTAATACTTTAATATTTTGGTACTTCTAGTTGCCAAAAGCCCTTTTATTGAAATTTGGCTAATTGGGCTTTTGGCCCAACATGAATGGGGGGTTCATTCAACATGAATGGGGGATGAGTACTGGTGGCTGAGGCATAGTAGAGGGGTTGGTATTGTGGGAAGTTGCCCTGGGGAGGGTGGTTAGGACCCTCGTGTAGTGGATGTTAGGTCTTAACCCCTTGGAGTGGATGTTAGGGCTTAACCACTTGTTTGCCTTAGCAATTAATAAGGCATTGCTTTGCTAAGCCTAACCAGCCACTTAGGTAATCAAGGGGGTAAGTTGTGTAGTTTTATTTCAGAATGAACCCTTCCTAGCCCTTAGTGTTCAGCTAGTCCAACAAACCATGACTAGCTAACTACTTGGACAATTGAGGATTTAATATCTAGTTAAATGTGTAAATAGTTAATGTTTTATCACATATTTTATGTTGGTTTTGCTCATCTTGCCTATGTACAGCATACAATATCCATTATAATTGCCATTATTTACATAGGCAAGATAGGGCTAAGGCCAGCATATATTAGGTAATAAAAATATGCATTCTTTTTTTTAACATTAGCCAGGTTCTGATTAATATCAAGACTTGACTTGCGCCAAAATGACTAAATTTGCAGAATTTTATTATTTTTGTGACGGTCCCAAATTATTTTTTTTTCAACTCAAATTTTATTGACAGACATGTTTGACAGACATTTCAAAGCTTTTTATCAACCGCATAATCATAGCAATATCAATCGCCCATGCATCTTCGTTCTCCGCAGGTTAAAACAGGACAGACTGGCAGACAGATAGACAGACATTACACAGACACCTGACGGAGAGAGGGGGTGGGGGTATTCGGGAGGGGGGGAGGGAGAGGGGTCCTTCTACCGTGGTTTCACCGACAGCTCTGCCTCTTCCGGCTCATCGCTTTTTGGGGGGGGCAGATTTCACCCCGGTGGCGGCCTGGACAGCTCCCTGACTGGCTCAACCCGTGTAACTCAGATTTGTCCTGTACGTCTATGTTTATACTACTGCCCAGCGGAGAACGCATCTGTCCTAATCATTGCCATATCGTGGACCTATCTACCCCTGGTATATCTGTCTGAGCCAACCACGGCGTCCAGACTTTTAGATAGTTTGTGCCAGTATCGTTGACCATACTCGTCATTTTCTCCATCGGCAGACTGTCCAAATTCTATTACGAATTGGAGTAATTGATGGAATCTCATTTTGTTTCCAACGTGCTGCAATCTCTCCTCTCACCACCATCTCAAAGTGCGATATTAATTTGTTCGTTTTTCTGGAGAGGCCCGGGTGCGGTCTGTTTAGGAGAAACTGCCACGGGTCTAGAGGGATATTTATGCCTAGGATTCTGCTCAGCCAATTTTGGATTGACTCCCAGACGTTAGTTAGCTTGGGGCAAGACCACAGCATGTGTAACAAGTCTGCTTGTTGTCCACATTGTCTCGGGCACAATGGGGAGTAACTGGGCAGGAATTTAGCCAATTTTGTGGGGGTGTGGTACCATCTCACCATAACTTTATATGCGTTCTCCCTTAGGGTCGTACATATGGAGCTTTTGGAGACTGCCGTGGTGATTTTCGCCCAGTCCTCTACGTCTAATACCTCTCCTAAGTCCGTCTCCCATTTGGTCATTAGCCTAATTTTTCAGTTACTGTCGAGCTACAACCAGTTACTTCCTTGTACAGCTGCGATGTGAGTCCAACTGTGTTTGTCCCTGTTCGGCAGAGCTTTTCAAAGTTCATTAATTAGTTTCTAGGTTGTTGAGCTTGGTAAAATGCTCTGACTTGGAGGTATCTAAAGAATTCAGCATTTGGAATATTGTTGTTAGATTTAAGGATATCAAATGTTTGGATGCCTCTTCTGCCCTCCAGGTCCACTAATCTTTTAATATGATTAGCTTTCCAAATTGTAAAGTCTGCACTGTTCAGTCCAAGAGCAAACAATGGGTTCCCCAATAGTGGGTCATGCCTGATGCTTTATGGGTCAAATTGCATTTAAGCCTGGTGCTCTCCCACACAGAGAGTGAGTTAGCCATTGAGGAAAGTGGCATTTTAGTGCTTAATCGCACCTTTTTGAGTAGCCAGATTAAATGTCCTAGTTCAACCGGGGAGCAAATCTCTTTTTCTAATGCAATCCACCTTTTGGAGTCTGGGTTGGTGTGCCATTACACGATTTGGCATAATTGGGCCGCTTTATAAAAGCCAACAAGCAGGGCACCGCAAGCCCCCCTACCCCCGTTTGGTTGCGCATTATCCGCCTGCCTACTCTCGCCTTCCTCCTTCCCCAGATAAATCTATCTATCTCGGATTGGAGCGAGAGGACGTCCTTCAATCCCACTGGCACCGGTAGGGTCTGGTATAAGTAAAGAAAGCGAGGGAGCAGGTTCATTTTAATACAGTGAATTTTCCCTATCCAAGAGATTTTGTGATTGGCCCATCCCCTTATGTCCCCTCGTAGGGTTTGCATCAGTTTGGGATAATTTGCCTGGTACAGCAGTTTGGTTGTCTTGGTTACATTAATCCCTAGATATTTAATTTGTGTCTGCTGCCAGTTAAAGATGAAATTGAGGGTGATCAGCTTCTCCATGTGTTTTGGTAAATTTATATTCATAGCGTCTGATTTAGATTGATTTATTTTAAATCCGCAGATCCTGTTAAATCTACCCAGTAAATCGAATAAGTTTGGTAGAGAGGTGAGGGGGCTAGATATTGTCAGGAACACGTCATCCGCATACAGTGCCATCTTATGCGACTGGCTTCCAATGTCAATACCCGAGATATCTTTGCTGTCTCTTATTTGCGCGGCTAGGGGCTCTATACATAGCGCAAAAAGGAGAGGGGAGAGGGGAAAGCCCTGCCTCGGTCCGCTCTTAATTAGGAAGGGGTCCGACGCGAACCCCTGGTGAGTCACCCTGGCTGATGGAGTCGAGTATAGGGAGAATATAGCTTTAATCAGTTTCGTTCCCATCCCAAATGCTCCAAGCGTGGCCTCTAGATATGGCCAGTCTATCCTATCAAACGCTTTTTCTGCATCCAGACTGAGCGCCATAACTGGTATGGATCTTGTACTGGCTATTTCTAGCAGATCAATGATTTGTCGGGTGTTATCAGCAGCTTGTCGACCCGCTATGAACCCGTCTTGATCTGGGTGCACCAGTCTGGGTAGGATGAGACTTAATCTATTGGCCGTATATTTTAGCGTATATTTTAATGTCCGAATTAATCAGGGATATTGGCCTGGTCCCAATGTTTTTATCGGAAGAGATAAAAAAAAAGATGGATTTTTTTGCGGTACAATGCTGATGACTTGCAAAGGCATTTTTTATGGGGCTAAAATACCTAATTTTTTGACTAATCGAGTTTGACTGTAGACCATTGTTTTATTAAAAAGGCACCTATAGCCACCTTTATAGATCCTACAACTCTGCATAAAATGAAATAGAGAAGAAAAGTCTGTGCAATAAAGTACACTAAGATGCAACATAAAATTTTAAAAACTCCAAAATGTAGCTGATTTCTTCAGCACAGTTGAAAAATGGTCAAGTCTAAGAATGTCTTTAAGTGCAATGATTAATTCTCTATCACCAGATGATATATATGTTCATAGATTGCTGTTTGAATTATTGTGCCTGCATTATGACTTATTGTTTCCTGAAATTTCAAAGCTTTTTTTTGAAGATCACTAAGGGATTAAAAAAACTCTTGAGAATTAAAAAAAAAAAGAATCAAAAAGACTGATGCAGTGGTAAAATAAAATTCCTGGACCCAAATCAATCATTTGTTGTTTAAGCGTAAGAAAAACGTTAACATATGATAAACAAACCCAAGTTCCTCAACTGATGATAAATAGTTATTACAGTTAATATCAATACTGTTGTATTCATTGTTATATTGTACCATCACAAAATCTATTTCAATTCAAGGTTTATACAAGGTAATGCATAAAGAATTATCAAACAAGCAAGTACAAAAAAAAGTAACAATGTTGACAGTATATATTTTGGCGTTTCATGACCAGATAGCATACAGTAACTTTGTCATTTCTGCAGGATTGAGAAGATGTAAACAATTTGCAGAAAATGTAAGAAACACTTTCTCACAATTTGCAAAAACGTAAACAGAAAATGGTGCAATAGGTGAAGGGATTTCTATAGGAATTACTAAAAGTACCTCCATCCAGTATGAGTAGAGAAACGACAATGGTACCAAATTTGTAAAATGTTAGATGGTCTAGTGCAATAGATTTAAGTAAGATTTACTGCTCGCAAGGAGCTATTATTCATGTTTTGTGGAGAGATAATAAATGACTTTGAGTGCGCTGCTAACAAAAAAAATGAGTTTTAGCTTTAGTCGCAGTATTACAGAAAAGATTAATAAAAAAGAAGTTAGTAGGAAAAAGTTGAAAAGGTTATTAGTTATTAGACTTCAATCGACATCTTCTGGCTAGTTTCTGCACAGTTTAATTCTGTAAAATAATTGTGAAATTGTTATATACATACAAATGAAGGAGAGTCCACCGCTCAGCCTATGTAACACAAATGTGGTCTTGCAGGTGCACCTAATGGTGAAAAGGGAGATAAAGGGATCTCGAGAGGGGAAAAAGAGAACAAAGACTCTTACTCAGTATACAACTACTGAAGAAACAGACACAGCTGTAATACATTGGTAAATCGTTTAGGAGAGTGTCACAGGATATATGAGGGAAAGCAACAAATGCTGCATGTTCAGTTAGGATCAGTGTAAGGCCGTGCTTATAGTCATGGTGACGCGACGTTGTGTCAAAACAAATGCATTGAAAACGGCATGATCGCGATCGCTGGAAGTCAATGAAAATTGATTTTTCTGTGACCGCAGCGTGACGTCAGCGGCCATGTGAACGGTTCAGCCAGTGAGGGCAAACCGCTCACAGCCACGCCCCTGCCACGCCCCCCGGTCGCAATCTTTTGTCTCAAACACTATAAGCAAAAAATCGCTGCTACAACTGTGACGGTTGTCACAGTGTCGCGTCTCCGTAGCAAGGACTATAAGCGCGGCCTAAGGGAGGCAGTGTATCTGCATGGTAAAATTAGTGAAACATACTGGACACCTAAAAAGCTCCTATTGAACCCCCTACCTAATTGTAGCTCACCCCCTCCCACATTTAAATGGTTAAGGGCTCACTCCATAGCATCTTCCACTCAGGGGAACTTGCTGGCTTGCAGTATGGTTGTGACAACTCTAATACAGAGTGCTTTTCCTGGTAATGTACAGGTTATTAAAAGCTTCAATCAGACTTAGAACTTTGCAACTACTGTAATATTGACAGATTTACTATAAATCATTCTTCCTGTTACTACACAGGTTATTAAGAATTTATATTAGCATTAGGGACCCCTGAATTGTGGTCTGCCGTGCAGTTGGCTCAGGGGCTTACAACAATTTTGGCCAAAAATGTTAAACTAAAAGACCATTTTACTCGATATTTATACATATATATTTAGGCACTGTACCATGTATGAGTTTCACTGGATGTGCTAAAAACTGAGCTCTGTCTGTGTTTTATGTTCTGTCTCAGATTTTAAATGGTAAAATTAGTGACCTAATATACAGTATAATCTTTATAGCCACCTTCTATCACCTTCCTAAAATCCACAATGTTTTTTATCCATATAGGCTGAATTGTGTACTCTCCTTTATGTGTATAGATGCAGCGGCCGTTATTCGAACAAATCACGAATTCGTTTTCGTGTGCTCTGCTGTATTCCACGCAGTATTCACGCCGCATTCCCGCGTTCACACCACCTTCACGCCACCAGGCATCAGCGGTTTACCATGGTTGATCTATTATAATTGAATGGTTTTGGATTTCTTTGGGTGCAATTTTTCGCGTATCCGCCAGGTGGCAGAAATTAATGAATTGTAATGTGGTACAGTTCTGTGCTACTATGTCAATTTGCAGGTGTTTAAAAACCAGATAAAAACCAAGTCTACAGTACCACAGTGGTTCATTGTGATTCGACCTTGAAGACGTTATCAAATTTAGGCGCTTCATAATAAAAACTTATAAAACTTAAAGCTGTGTGCTTTTTCTACATACCTACAGTATCCTTGCACAATTTCTGAGTGGACTGAACACAATGTGTACACCGTACATGTATACAAAACCTGACTGTAGTTATGCATTTTTATTATTTTCTGCAATTAATGCTACAACAGATAACATGGCAACTGTAGCAAAAATATATGAATATTTCATTTCGAAGTACGATTTTTACAAATTTTCACGTGATGTTCGTGGGTGGAAGCGTTTGAAACCTTAAGTAGCGATCAGTCTTTTTTTCGCATTGCCCCTCCTGCCGGAGATACAAGAGGGTATTGGGGTGTGGTCCCAGATTTTTACAGTATGTTTAATCATGGCAATTTCAAAAGGAGAAAGGTCGGGTTTAATCCATATAAAATTTGTCATTCCCAATCCAGCAACGTGAAAGAAGCAGGATGATGATGAATCGCACAGCCACGAGAATCCATTTCCCAAAGGGACCGGAAGGTATGAGACAAAAGTACACACTCCAATGATACAATAGGTCTGGTTTAATGCAGGTGGGTACAGCAACAGGACAACACGAACGCACCTACGCATTTCGTGCACTAGGCACTTTATCAAGGTGACACCTTGCAGCAGCAGGGGGGCAACGTTTCGGGGAACACCCTTCATCAGGCCCGTTCCCCCTCTCTCCAATGGAACAGAGGGGTACTTCCCTGTCCCCCAGACCCACAATAAAAACGTTAAAAGGTTGAGTATATAGCAAAGTCAGAAGGAGCAGGATAAATGATGTGAGGCAAAAATGCAAACCACAGGCAGTCTAGTGAAACTCAGCAATCCTGCTCCGGTCAGAGGCTGAGGGCATCTGTATCACTAGACTGCCTGTGGTTTGCATTTTTGCCTCACATCATTTATCCTGCTCCTTCTGATTTTGCTATATACTCACCATTTTGGTTGTTCACTAATACCCTATTGAATTGTTTGTGTGGGGGTTATTCAGTCTCTTTGTGGGACTTGACATTTTTATTGTGGGTCTGGGGGACAGGGAAGTACCCCTCTGTTCCATTGGAGAGAGGGGGAATGGGCCTGACGAAGGGGTGTTCCCCAAAATGTTGCCCCCTTGCTGCTTCCCCATTGTTTGTACCCACCTATGTGTTGTTTTGACCCTACTGTGTTTGTACCTTTTTCACTGCCCTCTTCCCCCTCCATTATTCCCTCTGTTTTTGCCTGTTTTACTATTGCATGTTATCAATTTTTGATGGAGTGGATGTGGTTCTTATACTGGTGGTTTGTGTTACATATTAAATGTCATTACATTTCTTCTTGGCATTATCCCTTTTCATTTGTTCTATTATCTATAGACAGTGTGTGCTGGGCTTTGTGTTATTTATAATTATTAATACATTACAGTATGTTCATCAATACAATACAGACAAGTGATTAGCTACTGTAAGCTGTAGATCGGTCAGTTCTCCTGTAATCAATCACTTTGCTCAGGGTTATTTAATTTAATCCAATTCTTGCACAATTATTGAAAATGTAGTCCGGCAATATGATTGACAGAGCAGTTACTACAGTAGATACAATTGGTGGACAGCTAGGGAGAGAGCAGGGCTCAAGAGCCAGAGCCTATCAGAAGTTTGTTTTCATCGTACAGACGCACATGTACTGTTGGATATTGCTTGAACTGCTACTTTAATTCCCAATGATGCGACTTGATGCATGCGCAATACAGAAAATAATAGCATTATATTTCTTCCCCAGAAAAGAAACATTGACAACAAGCTGCAAAAGGAGGTATTTTGATGGACCTCTAATATCGCTTTTTTTTTAACGTTGCTTGTGCATTGTGAATCTGATTTAAAAATCCAATTACGCAAAACATTTACAGTTACAGGGCAATTTTTATTGATTAGGATAGAATAATTGTGAGCTTTATAGAAAACCTTAAACAGTATGCTGCTATGTTTTCATATTAAATACTTTTTTACATTGTACTGTAATCATCACTACTGTTTGACGTTGCATTTTGCAGTATAATTACAATAGACTTGCATGTGTAATTAACTCTGCTAAGAAACCCCAAAAATAAAAGTGTACAGGCATACCCCGCTTTAAGTACACTCACTTTAAGTACACTCGCGAGTAAGTACATATCGCCCAATAGGCAAACGGCAGCTCACGCATGCGCCTGTCATCACATCCTGAACAGCAATACCGGCTCCCTACCTGTACCGAAGCTGGGTGCAAGCAGGGAGACTATAGAGCCTGTTACACATGCGTTATTTACATCAGTTATGCACGTATATAACGAATGCAGTACAGTACATGCATCGATAAGTGGGAAAAGGTAGTGCTTCACTTTAAGTACATTTTCGCTTTACATACATGTTCCGGTCCCATTGCGTACGTTATTGCGGGGTATGCCTGTATATCTTTTATTCTATATGTACTGTATTATTTATTATTCAATAATTTCAAACGCATACTGCACCGACACACTTTATTCGAGCAAATACCCAGTATGTACCTGGCAGATACCTGGAATGCGCCGCTCCTTACCTCTGACAAGCCCCGTTGCGTTTGCCTTTCCAGCCTGGGTTCATGCCTGGCTGACGGGCGGCTGATCTGTTAAATGATAATGATTAGGATTTAGTAGGCTGCAATGCTTCGCGTGTCTACCAGATGGCATAAATTCATGAATTGTAATGCAGTATATATATATATACTGTGCAGTATTGCAGCCAGTGGGAATAAAATGCTTCAATCCCTGCCTAGAAAATAACCCAATGCACTCGGGCAGAAAACAGTCACAAACCTCAATACACCCGGGTATACCCGAATTTGAGGAACTAGCCGTGCTCGAATAAAGTGTGTCGCCAGTGTATGCGTGTCATCACATTTAGGCGCGTGTGTGAGAATTTCAAATCTGAAGAAAAAAAAAGAGACGTCCCTTTTTTTCTTTCCTCGACATGGGCTTAACAATTTTTGCCATTCTTACAATCAATTACTAGCCTTTTAATTCTACATTAATGTATACTGTACTTTATGAGGTGGGTGGCATACTGTAAATTTTATTTGGGGGTGGGGTTGTTCAAATAAGTCTCATGAATTTAAAGAAGGAACAATTTTATTTGTACAGGATAATTTTAACAGTGTTGATCAGAAAGGTGATCAGAAAAATTTCCCCTCTATTGAGCACTCAGTCCTGAGGTAGTCTGAAAGTGGACTGAAATGAAGCCCTGTAGTTAATACTACAAATTACTGGTAAGTTGCCCAGAATCACCGCGGAAATCAAAAATAATAAAAAAAAAATTATTATTAAAATTTATATTTTTATATATTTTTGGTTTGAGTTTTGGGTTATAGGTTAGTCATGCACATCCATTCCTATACCTGTATATTACACATATCACAATCTATATTAATATTTTTATTAATTATGACCTGCATTGTCCACTAGGGGCAGGACTTTATATTTGAGTCACATTTCTACATCCCTCACAGATTGATATCTGAATTATGATATTATAGATCCACACTATATGGCACCATTTGGAGGCTTCTTTATTATTTATTATTATCTTTTTTTATTTATTATTATTTATTATTTTTATTTTATTTATTCCATTTTTTAAATTTTTTTTTTTTTTATTATTTTGTTTTACATGTTGTGGAATTGCATGTAATTTTGTTATAGGTCAGTTTATACATCCACTCCTAAACCTGTACATTACACATATTATACACTAAATTTAATTTTTCTATTTAACTACGACCTGCATTGTCCGCTATGAGCAGGACTTTATATTAGAGTCACAATCCTACACCACTCACTTAGTATTATATAATTATAGATTTAGATTACATTGGCACTATGCGGAGTTTTCCTAGTTTGATTATCCATGTATATTTATCACTAATTATATAGTTTTTATGTAATCACAGAGGTTTTCTGATAAGCACTCATCATTTATGATAACAGCACATGAACAATATGATTACTTACCCCTATATATAGTTTTTATAATTATATTCATTAGTTAACCCACTATTATCACCATTAATAAATCACAACAACATTTTCCTTATTGTTGTTTTAATATATATGAGTGTTAATAAACAATAAGCTCTAAATGTGACCCATTTTTAACAACAACTAGAATTCTGCGACTTGCTCTGAACAATAAGGGCAGTTATTAAGAATTAAGGAATTATACTTTAACAATATAAATCATAGCCAAAGCAATCCATACACATACACAAATATGTTTATTTCAATTTTATTGTCCTCTGAATAACGACATAGATATATTTCCACATCTTGGTCTGTCTATTCACCATCGGATATAGCTCCATTACCCCGATCTGCCCCACACAGGTCGTCTGTACATATGCACGAATGGCCAGTGTCTTGATTCCTACAAAGCAAAACAATAGTTAAGGACGCAAATTAGTATCTACGCCTCCAGGAAACGCATGAAACTACTGGGTAACACTCCACCTATCATAGGCAGAGAGCTGAACCAGATACTCCCCTGTGAGTATAAAATGATCACCGACAGGAATACGTGCTTATCCCTCCCCCCCTGATGAAGCGTGTTGAACACGTGAAACGTGCGTCGGGAACGTAGGGCGTCATTCTCGTGACGTCACTCCAAGTGGCGACATCCTATCGTTTGGTCTACGAGCAGGCTTGTATTTTGTGGCATCACTTTCATTTGATCTGTAAAGATATACATCCCTATCTGGGATACAGAAAAAGATTATTTAACTTTGTTTACTTCTCTATGCTGTACGATTGTGGTATACGCTTGCTATATTGGATTTTATGGCTACATGGCAGCAAACGCTGCTTTAGTTTTAGGACTAATACCTGGTTACTCACTGCATTTATAAGATCCAATGTGATACTATTGAAGCAGGTTCAGGGGCAAACATCAATTTTGGTTCTCTGCCATTCACAATAGCTTCCACAATCGTACCCAGTCTACAGCTGCATTTAGATATTTTAGTGTTAAACTGGATGGATAATATCTTTGCACTAGTTATAAACTAATAGCCTTCTTGGGAAAACTACCCTTTAGGCCTGCTATTGAGCACCCTTATGCAGAGCTGTAATACCACTGACTGAGAATTGTACTCTAATGATTTTGAATTTTGCTATCTATGGTTTGTCTGACTTACCACATATTTAAAAGCACGAATAGGCTCCAATTTCTATCCACAGATCAATTGCTACTGTACCACACTAGCCATTTCAATTAGGATTTATATACTACCTATAACCTACATGTTCGTAGTCATACCTTATTAGTAGTACACATTTGGATGTCATATGAGTATATAGAGATATACATTTACTATATTTCTCTATTAAGGGATTCTGTACTCATTTGCCACATTTGCATGGGGATTTTTAATAATGCATATGTGTTTTTAAAAAAATAGACAAAAAAACACAGCGCACAACGCTCATAGTGCATTAAATATATTAATTCAAAAATTCAATAAGGTAAGTAATGTGCGTACATCAAGTTAAATACAAGTGAGCATGTTAGGGATATGTTACCCATACACCAACAGATGTCATCAGTGGAAACCGGTTTGGATTTCACCAGCAGGAACCCTCTGTGGTGCCAGGTTCTGTAGCATCAATTGGGGGGAGTCTTTATGAGATGACTAGTGTCCCGTGTTTTCAGTTCTCAAAGAAGAAGCCCTGTCTCTGGGACATGCACGGCAGCTTCAATCCTCCTCCAAACCTCCGTTGCGGCAGGCACTTCCGGGTTGTGACGTCATCCGTCTATAGCAGCGCTGCTCGCGTGACTGTCCTCCGGTAGCCAGATAGAGTGCCAACGGGGTGGGTAACGGGTCTCCTCAGCTCTCTGCACCAGCTCCTCGGGAACCGCCGGCCCCTGCTGCTGTTGCTGCTGGAAGGATTTAAGAGATTCAAACGCCTTTGAATCTCTTAAATCCTTCCAGCAGCAACAGCAGCAGGGGCCGGCGGTTCCCGAGGAGCTGGTGCAGAGAGCTGAGGAGACCCGTTACCCACCCCGTTGGCACTCTATCTGGCTACCGGAGGACAGTCACGCGAGCAGCGCTGCTATAGACGGATGACGTCACAACCCGGAAGTGCCTGCCGCAACGGAGGTTTGGAGGAGGATTGAAGCTGCCGTGCATGTCCCAGAGACAGGGCTGCTTCTTTGAGAACTGAAAACACGGGACACTAGTCATCTCATAAAGACTCCCCCCAATTGATGCTACAGAACCTGGCACCACAGAGGGTTCCTGCTGGTGAAATCCAAACCGGTTTCCACTGATGACATCTGTTGGTGTATGGGTAACATATCCCTAACATGCTCACTTGTATTTAACTTGATGTACGCACATTACTTACCTTATTGAATTTTTGAATTAATATATTTAATGCACTATGAGCGTTGTGCGCTGTGTTTTTTTGTCTATTTGTCTAACGTTCTAGGGGGTGCTCTGAGCCATCCCTGGTACCACAGCTGCAGACGCTCCATTTAGAATTGATGAAAATAGGTCACGTATTTTACTTATTTTTTATCACTAATTAATCACATCACGTGTGTGTTAGAATTTAATAGTTGCGCACTTTCTCTTCACCTTGTCACCTATATGTGTTTTTAGCCTTCTATTTAGAATTTAATTTTTTTTTTATTATTTTTGATTTCCGCGGTGATTCTGGGCAACTTACCAGTAATTTGTAGTATTAACTACAGGGCTTAATTTCAGTCCACTTTCAGACTACCTCAGGACTGAGTGCTCAATAGAGGGGGAATCCTTCTGATCACCTTTCTGATCAACACTGTTAAAATCGTAACATTATCCTCCAGAGCACTTTTCACTCTACACCACTATCGCAATTTTGGTGATGCGGTCTCACTCATCTATACTTTGTACAGGATAATCAAGGAAACATGAATAATACAAAAAATACAGTACAGTAGGTCGCCTCTTCTTCCAAATTTACAATCTTGTCTTTATCTTCTTCATAATGGCTGCATTGCATTCTGTAGTTCTTTTGTCATTGAGAGGGGGATTAGGGTAAATTACTGACTGTTACTACAGTATACACACACAATACAGTACAATACTTTTGCACATGTCCACCCAACTTACTGTAGTTCTGCAGCGCTGAAAAGAAAAAAATAGTGCATTAAATGCATTGATTATTTAACAATATTGGACTATAACTACTGTCAAACTATATACAGTATAACTGTATAACTACAGTAGACTGTGCAGTATATACTGTAACTCTATACTGTATAAAGTATAACTATAACAAGTTATGGATTGGAGCACTGTGTCTTACTGCCAATATTGGGGGAAAAGGTGGGGCGGGATTTCCTGCACTTTATCTTCACCCAGCTCCAGACATACACATGCAAAACAGAAGTAGAAATAAATGATTAAACAGTACCAAGCATTAAAAACATTAAACATTGAAACAATGTAAAACAATCAACATGTTTTTTTTTTGTTAAAAACAATTTTTCTACTGTATACATTTTAACTACATTACAGTACACTACAATCCAACAGAAAAGTCATTTGAAAATTCGCTGGCCTTCCAGGGAACAGCCCTTGTATGCCTCAAAAGGCCAGGTGTCTCTCACAGTTCTCATAACATGAGTGTTAACATTATAATAACGCTGCACTTCTTCCAAAATTGTGTTCCTTATATTTGCCGCTAGACCCTTCTTGCTTTTATGCCCTTCATAATTTACATTGTGGGTCCACTAGCTGTAAAGATGCAGCATCCGTTATTTTAAGGCATCATGGCGCCGTTTTCGTGTGCACTGCTGTACTCCACACGGCTTGAACGCGGCCAATCGCCCCAGGCACAAGTGTTTATCGCGGTTGCTTTCTTTGAATTTTATGGATTGTGTGCAATTATATGCAATGAAATTAATGAATTGTAATGTGTACAGTACTGTGCTACTGTGCTACTGTGTCAATTTCAGATGTTTAAAAGCCAGAACACTAAAATTCCATTTTATGCACTCGCCTGCACTCGCGTCTTAACGTGGTACGGTTGGAAGAGATTGCGCGCCATCACATGGGTATTCCGAGGTATACATCGTGCGATTTGCTCGAATAATAGCCGCTGCATCTGTACATCTCAAAACTTACGTGGTGTTTAAAGATGAACAGAGCATATATCTGGGCTTGACCAGCTTTACCGATCTTGTATTTCTCCCGGATGTGTTTGGGGCAGTTCTCTCAAGATGATGTCTGGGAGCGTAACAATCCTGGGTGCTGGAGCGGGTGTGCTTCTGGCAGTGGACAAAGGTATGCGGTCTGGGAGGGTGCTCTCCTACTCCTACTTATCGAGGTTGTCATCTCTTGTCGTGGCCGTACCGGGGTTGTCATCTCCTCCACCCGAAGGGCATGCATGTATTCTGCAGGTGGAAGGGGTGAGCGTGGAGGGTCCCATTGTGTGCTTGGTGTTGGAACCGTGAAGGTAGAATAAGGCATCTCCAGGCCACCCTCCTGCTCCTGCGTTGGACATACAGGGGCAGGGACTCCAAGCAAAGAATAGATCCAACGATGTTCCTCTCAATCTTATTCAAAAGCCTATCCATATTGAACATGGTCTCCAAAAGAAGATCAATCTTTTGCACCGTTGAGTTTTCACGGATTTTGACAAAACTTAAACCATTCAGCATGTGGGCAAATGAGCTTGATCTGGTGCAAGAAGTGCTGTAGACATCTACGTGGATGGGTGCTTGAGCAGATGAGCTGGGGGTTCCCAGCAGAGCATCGTAGGGGATGAGTGCTGGAGCAGATGAGCTGGGGGTTCCCAGCAGAGCATTGTAAGGGATGGGTGCTGGAGCACATGAGCTGGGGGTTTCCAGCAGAGCATCGGAAGGGATGGGTGCTGGAGCAGGTGAGGTGGGGTTTCCCAGCAGAGCAGGGTAGGAGATGGGTGCTGGAGCAGATGAGCTGGGGTTCCCAGCAGAGCATCGGAAGTGATGGGTGCTGGAGCAGATGAGCTGGGGGTTCCCAGCAGAGCATCGGAAGTGATGGGTGCTGGAGCAGATGAGGTGGGAGTTCCCAGCAGAGCAGCGTCGTGGGTTGTTGCTGGGTCAACTTTGGTCATCCAAAGCCTTTGCTTTAAGTATATGGCAACCATTTTCTTCTTCACATAATAAGGCCCAGTGTTTTTAGCCTTTGGAGTCTGAGGATGAAGGATGGGAAGAAATACAGGACCACGGAATTCGAGCCATGTGTTGTACCCTGGCCATTTTGGAAGGGAAAGTGGCCTTCTCTGAGCTGAGAGTGGTGGATTCCCTGGAATGTCAATCAAGTGCACTCCCAGCTGCCTATTGCTACCCTGAGGCCTTGCCAATGGCCAAAGGATCCAAAATATGCTGGAAGGATATCATTGAAGCTCAGATGGCTGATCGAGTGTGTGAGCCTATACGCCAGGCCACACAGAAGAAGAACCCCAACATAATTAAGTGTGCTCTTGGCCATACCGTAAGCCTTCTCATGAAGGAATGGGACAAATTCCAACTGAACAATGGGTTGCTATACCAAGTGGTCCCCTACCATGATCATCCGGATAGGAGACAGCTAGTCTCCCCAGAAGACTTCAATATATGGTGCTGAGGTCGCTACATGATGACCATGGACAGTTGGGCATGGATAAAACATTTGGGCTCATAACAGACAGTTTCTACTGGCAGAAATTGAGGTAGGCTGTGTAGCATCATTGTTGAAGATGCTTGCGGTGCATCCGGCGGAAGACCCTGCCTACATGAGCAGCCGCAGTGGGCCATCTGAAGAGTTTGTGTCCCATGGATCAAGTATGCATGGATTTTCTATGTATAGAGCCCGATTCCAGAGTGATTCCCGATTCCATGCTGGTGATAACTGACCACTATTCTCAGTATGCGCAGGCTTTCCTCACTAAAGATCAGAAGACGATAACGGTGGCTAAAGTACTGTGGGAAAGATATTTTGTCCACTATGGATTGACAAACTGAATGCATTTGGCCATGGGGCACGATTGAGAGCAAACTTATAAAAGAGCTGTTGAAGCTGATTGACATAGAGAAGTCCTGTACCACCCCATACCACACTGAAGGTGATACCTTGTCCGAATGGTTCAACTGGACCCTGCTCAACATGTTGGGGACCCTACAGGCCAACGATAAGGTCAATTGGAGAAAGCACATAGAACATCTGGTGCATGCCTACAACCGCAGCCGACATCCATTCCACCGGTTTCTTCCCATATTTTTCGGGAATCAGGATCAGATACATTGACAATGTCCTGGTGCTCTTGTCAGATACGGAAGAACTATTGAGAAGATTTATTCACATACTGAATAATAATAAGTATAATCTTAAACTTACTTTTGGGGTCGATGTTGAACACATCAATTTTCTTGATTTGGCAATCTCCAAACAGAGTGATGGAAAACTTACAACAGCTATATATCGTAAACCAACATCAACGAACAGTCTGCTGATGGCAGATAGCCATCACCTGACTTACATGATCTATAGTATCACCACTAGATAATTTTTGTGCCTTAGGCTTAACAGTTTGGAGATTGATGAATTCAAGGCACAAACCAAGGATATGATGAATCGTTTCATTGAAAGGGGGTACATGTCATTAAAAGGGCCTATCACTGAGCCCTGCATACCCCTAGACCCTCACTCCTCACAGATCATCCACAGATGACAAAAACAATACTGATATTATTCGGTTTATCGGTACATACAGTAGTCAGTGGGGGTCATTACGCCATATTTTGGGTAAACATTGGCATCTACTTCTGGAAGGCTATGACCTATCCAAAGTCCTCAGACCTACTCCAACCATGGTGTGTCACCATTCAAAAAGTCTTAGGGACAAACTGGTCCATAGTCACTTCCAGACAAAGACAGTGCGGACCTGGCTAGGTCTCAAAACACATGGTACATGTGGCTGATGTAAGGCATGCCCCTTCATCAGGTTGAGCAAAGAATTCTCAGAATCAAAGGCTCTGGCTACTTATCATGTTACACTTTCATCAACTGGTTAACAACTGGGGTAGTATACCTTATTATGTGTCGTTGCGGCAAGCAATATGCCGGAGAAACCCATAGGGCTTTCAAAATTTGCATTTTAGAGCACCTTGTGTCTATCTGTAATTTTCAAGACACTCCTGTCGCTAGACATGTGAATAGTATGCATCATGGAGACTCTACTACTTTATGCTTTATGAGTATTGCACATAGTCCCTGGGGCCATCGCAAGGGCAATTGGGACCGCAAACTACTACAGTGCGAATGTCAATGGATATATACACTCAATACACAATCACCCAATGGTCTTAATGAGGGATTCATTTATTCCTCTTTTCTTTACAGTAGATCTGCATGAGGTTAATATCATACGTGCATGATCAATGTGTGCTGTTATGTGTCTGGTAGCCGGATTACTACACCTTCCGGTTCATCTCTTTGTCTAAAGGGATTAGTGGGATCCATGTATATAGTTTTAATAATTAATTTTTAGGAGGATCTGTTTTGACTTTTTTAAGGCGGACCCGTCAGTGTAGCACACCCCCTACATTTCTATGTTACCAGAGTTTTCCACACCATCTGTATTACTACATAACATCCACAGCTATTCCCAGTATTTTGTTTAACATACTGCCTCCTCTGTTGCCCATTTTCATGTATGTGCTTAGGATTCCAAGAGCGTTTTCATTGTTGCCAATTTTCCACACACTGTATTGTATTACATCTGTACCTTTTTTTTTCTACACTATAGCAATTGGCCATTGGTTAGCCTGCTCCTATACGAGGTAGGGTAGCTATTCTCCTCCCTCCTCGTAAGCACTTGCGCCATGATTCATTTCGTGTTGACCACCTACTTGTACCACCTCAGTACTTAAGACTCCACGAATCACTGATACATGACTCCTTCCCCTGTGAAGAAATGGGTTAGACGCGCGAAACGGTCGTCGGGGCGAAGTGATGTCAGTCCTCTGACGGTCACGTGTGACGAGATGTAGCGGTCTCACAAAGCAGTTCTTGTTACTCTGTTACAAGTATCCCACATATATATGCAGTCAGGTCGTATGAGCTGATACATTTTATGCATGGTGCTGGTTGTGTCTTATACTATATGGCTTGTCTGACTATGCCATTGCCTGCCTAGTGTATTCAATACCTCCACTATCTTTTCCCTGTATTTGCCAATCAGTCTTGATAGGGTTCCCTTTGTACCTCATGTGATTACTATCTCACACAGGGATTAGTGAGTTTTTGGTTATTGGTAATCTTAGCTCCCTACAGGCATACAGTTATTCAGTCAAGATTTACAGTATGTGTATTATACACTAATGGGATCTTTCTACCTACTGTATTCAGCAGGGTCCCTTATACCAGCAAGCCCGTGCCATCATATGACCTATCCATTACGGTCTTTGTGCAGCATAGTGACATTGTATTTTCTTTTGTCTATCTTCTCCTACGTTGTGTTATATAGTGTGGATACATATCCTGTAATTTGACTTTTGCTCAGATTATAAGGGGTTCTAGCTATTGGGGTCAATGTGTGTTCATATGGCTATCCTCTCTACTATTTCTCCGTCTCGTCACAGGGGACTTTTAACTTCACTGTATATATTTTGGCACGTCCATCGTCGGATTTTGCAGTTATTAAAAGTTTATTTTTTTTCAGTTTTGTGTTTACTGGTCCCGTGGGACCTTTTTGGTGGTCTGTTCCCATTTAGGGTTTTTGTGGTAACAGTTATTATCCTCTTACTGTAAGTATATTATATTCCATCTGTAACTAGAGTGTCGTTAAGAGGAACCTGCGTGACCCTCTGTGGTCACTTACCTGTGTTTTCCATTGTTTCTGTTCTCCCTTTGCACCTGATACACTAGTCTGCATATGGTGAGCGTTGTGTCTCTTTGTGTGTTAAGATGTAAAAGAAAACTTGAAATATACTTATTGATATTTCCATTTATTTAAATCCTCCATGGCATCCAACTTCCCATTATTATTATTTGGAAGGTATTTCTATATCTATGCTTGTGCTTCTTTAGAACAATAACTGACCAGGGATGAGGAAACACCTCCTTTATACCTGAATCAGATCTCTTGTACTATCCCAGCTAGTAGGATGAGCTATACCCCAGCTGTTATGGCTGCCATGGAGGACTTAAAGAAATGGAAATATTGGTAAGTATATTTTTAATTTTTTTTAAGTAATAAATATGACTCACATTCAAATACCCTATTTTAAGTTAAAATGTAAAATGTAATTCATAAACATAGTTACATAGTTACATAGTTACATAGTAGATGAGGTGGAAAAAAGACGTAAGTCCATCAAGTTCAACCTATGCTAAATTTAGACAACAGCTACTTTATTCTATATCTATACCTACTTATTGATCAAGAGGAAGGCAAACAAAAAAACCCATTAAGGGGAAAAATTAATTCCTTCCTGACTCCAAGAATTGGCAGTCGGTTTAATCCCTGGATCAACATCCTTCCCATGTAATCTTATTTGGTATATCCCTGTATACCTTTCCCATCTAAAAAGATGTCCAACCTTTTTTTGAACAAATCTATTGTATCTGCCATCACAGTCTCCATGGGTAATGAATTCCACATTTTAACTGCCCTTACTGTAAAGAACCCTTTCCTTTGTTGCTGGTGAAATTTCCTTTCCTCCAACCTTAAGGGATGGCCCCGAGTCCTTTGTACTTCCCGTGGGATGAATAGTTCTTTTGAAAGCTCCTTGTATTGTCCTTGAATATATTTGTATATAGTTATCATATGCCCTCTTAGACGCCTCTTTTGTAATGTAAATAAATCTAATTTAGCTAGCCTCTCCTCATAAGTTAGAATGTCCATCCCCTTTATTAATTTGTGGCTCTTCTCTGCACTCTCTCTAGTTCCATAATGTCTTTTCTAAGGATTTGTGCCCAAAATTGTACTCCATATTCAAGGTGTGGTCTTACTAATGCTTTGTAAAGGGGCATAATTATGTTTACTTCCCTTCCATCCATTGCCCGTTTGATGCAAGATAAGATCTTGTTTGCCTTTGCAGCTACTGCATGACATTGGGCACTATTGCTAAGCCTGCTGTCTACAAGCACTCCTAAATCCTTCTCCATTAAGGATTCCCCCAATATATCTCCATTTAATTTGTAAGTCGCCTTTTTATTCTTGCATCCCAAATGCATAACCTTACATTTATCTGTATTAAACCTCATTTGCCATTTACCTGCCCACGTTTCCAGTCTCTCCAAGTCCTTCTGAAGAGAAATTACATCCTGCTCTGATTCTATTACCTTACACAATTTAGTACATAAAGTGTTAAATCTTCTATAGCAGTTGATAACTGTTGCAATATATATATCTCAAATAACAAAAAGTGAATCAGCGCTAAATCAAATATTTAGTTGAATGTAATTAAAGTTTCACAATGAAACAACTAACTGTTTAAAAAGTGTGATCAGGAAAATGAAGTTAAGCAATTGGAGTTTGCCGAGGATGCGATAGTGGAGACCCAGCTACAGTACTTCTAATGGACTACAAATCCAAAACTGCTACATACAAAAAGTGAATAGAAGAGCTTCCTCCAAATTTTATCAAATATAATGGCAATAGATTAATATATATAAAAAAAATATATCACAGGGCTAGAATGTGCACATTCACAAACTTATACTTATAACATCACTAAAATCCTGACAAAGTGATGATTAATCAAATAAATGATGAGGATTTCAATGAGGATTGAAATGACAAACTTTTAAAGAGGATTTCAATGACAAACTTTTAAAGTCCAATAAACTGAAAAATCCAGTGTTTTCTCAGGTCAAATTATGTTTACCTCACTTATTTATGTGTGATGAATATATAATGTAATTTGGAGAGAAATCTTCAAAATACAGTACAGCCACTTAGGTCCTTTGGATGATTTTAATTCCAAATCAAAGTGTCTTACACTAAGCAGTTTTTCACTGGGGGCAGCAGATGCAAATGCTGATATACAGAATCTTCCCAAGCTAAACAAAGTCTTATTTGAGACAGAGTTCAGTAGCTAGTCACTTATTAGATCATACCACATGCTTGCCAGTACTTTTCTGGGGACCTGGGTTCAAATAGCAGGTGATGGTTGGGAAACAAATATGACCTGAGCGCAGCCAGCAATGAGAGAATTAATATCTAACTATATAATAAAGTGACACTATATAAGTGAATGAGTATTTAGGTGGTGGGGACTGGTCGACTGAGTCAATTAATCTTGTTGCCAATTAATGTAGGTTAACTAGGAACACTTACTGTACTGTATTTGTAGTGACATACAACCTCCACATTGACCCATTGCAGGCCTGCACAACTCCAGTCCTCAAGGGCTGCAAACAGGCCAGATTTTTGGGATATCCCTACTTCAGCACAGCTGGCTCAATTAGTGGCTCAGACATACTGAGCGACTATTGAGCCAGCTCAGCTAAAGTAGGGATATCCTGAAAACCTGGCCTGTTTGCGGACCTCGAGGACTGAAGTTGTGCTGTCCTGACCTATTGGATAGCAAACAATGGAGTTTCACTGAAACAGAAAGACAGACAGTCAGACCTAACACTAAAGAACGAGATGCGGTCTCCCTACTGGGAATTGAATCTAGAATCATCACACTAATTGTTGATCACCTGGGCCTTCTCAGGTTTGACAGACAGGGTGCCTAGACAGGGAAGGAGGTCTTTATAAGCTTGGCTGCATTCCTTCAGGAGTTTGTTTTTTAGATACTGTACAACCTAGAAAACTGTGGTGGGAAACACTTTTTGCTAACTACATAGTAATTTGTTCAATTAATACTTGAATGACTGTTGTTGATAAAAGATGTGATTAAAAAGTGAAATTAGAACCCTATTGTATATGCTGTGAAGTAGGCTTCCTTAAATTGAAGATTTTAGTACCATTCCCTGTAGTTGAACTCTTCTCCCAAGGATAGAAGGCTTCAAAGCATATGAAGCAAAGAAGGGTGGGTATCTGTGTTAGTCCTTTCTTCCATGTAGTAACAAAAGAGGGACAGGGAGTAGGTATGATACCTTTTATTGGACCAACAAGTAGTTGAAATGGTACAAGCTTCCGAACCTCTCAGGTTCCATCAAAGGACACAGAGCAGTTCAAAAGCTTGTAACTTTTCGACCACTTGTTTGTACAATAAAAGGTATCAATCCTACCACCTACCCCCACTCCCGTCTTTGTTACTTTGTTACGGCTTCTGTGATCCTTACTCAGTTTTGCTATAGGACCACTTAATGTGCATGCAAAGATTTTAATCCCATTTATTTTCATAAAGCATATTACTGTAAATAGAGACCTGTGTTGCAAATACTGAGTAGTGTGGTAATAAGGTAGAGAAATCTGAAGACAAATGAAATTATTTATTTTTCCATATTGCTGAAATTGCTAGTAGAGTCTTGTCTGCCCGATACTGGTTTCCAAAACATTGCAATAAGCAGGCCTATCAGTAGAAGAAAAAGGTTACATGACACTTTATGACTGAATATTTCGGCTGCGCCGTTTGGATAACGATCTGTTTAAAAAGGTGTTTATGTTTGCTTATTTTCTATACACGTAATTGGATATTTTTAGTTTACATTTGTCTTCCCTCAAATGAAAATCTAATTGTATTGCATAAGCCAAAAATAAGTATTATAAAATTAAACTATAAGTTAACTCAACAAACTGACCTAATTTTTAGCAAACATAGAAACTTAGCGTTACATAGCTGTAGCTAAAAATGTGTTATTGGCATTTAATGCACAGAAGAGGTTGTTAGTTTAACTGTGATAGTGACAATCAATACAGAATGGTAATTTTCATCAGTTTTAGCTGATTTAGGGCCTTATTTAATAAACTCCAATGTGACCAATCATGAAAAACTCCCATTGACTTTCAGTCAGACTTTATCAAATATGACCCTTAGAGTTCTATACGTCAATTAGCATTTTGTACAATGTTTAAAAGAGCAGAGATGTTCAAAATCATATTTGAAATCCATTATTTGTTTGTCAAAACTCGGATATTTGCAAAAGAAAAAACCTACCAAACCCCATTATCATAATTCTACAGCCAATTATTGTTGTTCACTTGAAATACACTTACAATGTTTTTACAAATTATAAATAAGCAAATGAACAGAGCATTAGAGGCTGCTGCTGTGTCCTACATAAAGTAGCTATGGAACTAACTACTGATTCTGCTTTGTTTATTTGTTTTGTATGTGGTCTATGTAATTAAACCTAAGATACATGTGAAATTAAGAAATGATGTACAGATGTATCAGGACTTATATTCTCAAGAGCCACAGTGAAAAAGCTTAAATCTCCAGAAATAGTTCTGCCATTGTTGTTCAATAATCCTCCGGCACTGGGGCAGACGTGATCCCATGACTTGCCAAGGTGCCGAAAACAGAAAGTGCTTCTACATCTGTATAATATAAAAATGTTTGTTTGTATACCGTTTGGTAGTTGGTAATTGTTTGGATTCAATTGTTTTTAATTTGGATAGCTTGTTTTTAGTACTTTTTAGGATTGGGTAGTGTTTGTTTTGTTGGCTATTTGTTCTATTTATTTAATTGAATGGTTGGCTATTGGTTTAAATTAATTATTTGTTTTGTTGGCTACTAGTTTTATTTATTTAATTTATTGGTTGAATAGATGTTTAATTATTTTTATTCTTATGTTTTGGAATAACATCATTGTAATTATTTTGCTGTTTTACTGATAGATTCATGTAATTGATGTGTAGTGTAGTAGGCTTTTTAGTTAATTTATTGTTGGGGTGTTTATGTGCTTGTGTATTTATTTGATTATTGTGTACTTTTAGCCTTATTTATTTTTAATTGGGTTGACTATTGAGTGATATAGTGGCTTATCATGCCCATATTTGATGGGTATGATGTACCACTATGCTAATCAATGGGTACAGGGTGGATATAGTAGTTCCTGGGTGGGTGGTTAGGCCTCCCGGGTTGGTAGTGGGGTCGGGGTAAACCCCTTAATTACTATAGTGATTAATAACCGCTAAGGTAATTAAGGCATTAGGGGCCATTAGATTGTATTTTTTCTTGTATTATTTCTGGCAGCGGAGGACATGGACCTGGAGAATGCTGATGAGGATGCCCTTCATGATGTCAGGGGTAAGTTTAATGATTTATTTACTTTATTAATGCTGGCTAGCTAATGTTTGATTTTATAATGGACAAATGCACTATTATCCATATCTGGATAATAGTCATTTTGCACATTACTGCACTGTATGTGTTTGAGGGGGGGGGGGGTTGTTGGGGGTAGATGTGGTGGGTAGTAGGGTTGTTGGGTTTTAAAATATTTATTGTGGTTAGCAAGGATGGGTGAAGTTGGCATTTGGCCCTTGGTGGGTGGGTAGCGGGAGTTGTTAACCCCTTCATTACCTTAGAGCTATTAACTGCTAAGGTAATGAAGGGGTTAAATTCACCTGCAAACCCCCCGCAAGGCCTAAACACAAACCAAGGGCAAAATGCCACCATCACCCACCCCTGCTACCCACAATAAACATGGCAGTGGTAGTTAACCACTTCATTTCCTTAGTGGTTAGCTGCTAAGGTAATGAAATTGCCTGTAAATGCATTTTTATTGCATGGGATTCATGCCGGGGGCCTCCGGTGCTGATAATAATGGGAATCAGCTCTGGAGACTCCTGGCATGGATCCCATGCAGGAAAATTTGATTTTTTTTCTATGTCCTCTTTCGTCATTTTATCGTCACGTTCTCACTATCTTCTCGCCAACTTTTCCTGGTGGGAGGATTTTGAGTGGAAATCGCCATTCTAGAACCTTGATAAGCCCTGATAACCTTTTCGAGGCTACTAGAATTGCACAAATGTGAGAACCTGCTGATAAGAGGCTTATCGTAGCTCTCCTGGTGATTTTTATGGGGAGAAAAAAAAATGCAGATAAAGGCTTTTATCGGTAACTTATTAAGGCTAACTGAATAGCAGTAGGTCTTTATGGCGAAAAGGCCTCGATAAGAGGCTTATCAAGGCTTTTAGCATTAGCCACACAGACTATGTCATCTTTTTGTGCAAAAGATCACAGAAATTTATTAACATTACAACACTGAGTTGACATCCTCAGAGTCCTGGTCCCTGCCAACATACAGTACAACCATGGAAGCTTTTATACATAACACCATGCCAGTCACCAGCCATCCCTCTTACCGGCTCGGTGAGCACATCCCCATTTACCACAACCTAAGATCCACTCTTTGGACCGTGACCATGGAGTATCAACCTGCAAAACCCCAAATAGGGATTCTGCCCCCCACCACCACCACCATTGGAAAAGACCCCCGCCATCTGTGACAACCTCCATCCTGCCTTGGCATATCATCCATCTTCCACTTTTCCTTTTATTTTATTTTAACATTCTTCCAAACTGCATCATCAAGGGAGAGTGGGTGGGACGTTCTCCGCATGCTGTTCTCCCCCAACTGCCAGTAATATCCTTCCCTCCTTCACTTCTCAGTCAATGCTGCATCTCTGTGCACTTAAAGCAGCATGTTCTACTGATCCATTCATCACATTGCACAATCATGCTGTCTTCCGACTACACTTTAATATGGTTCAAGGGCAACATTCTTTATTTTTGCCATTTTGCCAAAAAAAGAAAACCAAAAACATTAAAAAGTTAAATTTTCTACGTGCAACAGCAAAGATACCTTTACAGTATACAAAATGAAAAACACACTGTATAATCAATGTCAAAAATTAATCAGTGTTTCAGTCCCTCATAGCACTTTATTGAGACATACTTTACATCAATTGAATAAATGTTGAATTACTAATTTGAGCCTAATTTTCTTCTGATATGAATAAATTATTGTTAGGGTAAAGGACAAAATCTGACAATATACAATAATAACCAAACTGAGAAGCCAAGAAAGCTTCCTTTTTGCAAAGTTCTATCTAACCATTTGTTGCAACATAAAGTGCGACTTCAATTATACCGATTCGTCAGAAAGGACATTATTGCCATTGTTCTGTTGACATCCAGTAAATTCCATGTAAACAAAATGTCTGTGGAAATAAAGGCTTCTCTCAGTATGTTAACCTTATATCTCTGGGATTTGATATGGACACAGTTCAATGAATGTATAAAATATGGAGGTTGGAATGGAAAAGGATTTGGGTTATCACCTCTATTAGGTAGCGAATTGTGCAATGAACAAAATGCAATTAGATTCCACTGTGGAGTTTTGAATTTGTTACAACTTCCTTGCTGCTTTTATTCAACTCAACAGCAAAATTATCATCGCTTCTCACAGTTACGCTTTTATTTACATTTTTGTAAGAGCTGTGCTACTTAATTCTAAATCCTCACATGGTACAAAGCAGCAGCAGTTATATATTTAAAGAAAAAAGGATATAGCTAAGCTTTCTGTTTTCATTATTCAATAACATTTTCATTTATTTGGAATTGTTTCTTACATTTTTCCCCCAATGAATATCTAAAACAAAATTGATTAAATTTAACCTGATACAGGTGAAAGCTTACTATCAATCTGGCATCCGTACTGCTCACTCCACTGAAACATCCCTCACTAAAATTACTAATGACTTCCATGTTGCCAAAGACAGAGGTTATTACACTCTGCACATATTACTTGACTTCTCTGCGGCATTTGACACCGTGGACCATCCTCTTCTTCTTCATATTCTACATACCCTTGGTAATCGTAACAAAGCTCTATCCCCGATCTCCTCTTACCTCTCCCCTCGTACTTTCATTGTCTCTTCTGCTAACACATCCTCCTTAATCGATCTCTCTGTGGGGGTACCCCAGGGCTCTGTCCTGGGACATCTTCTCTTTTCTCTGTACACATTTTCCCTAGGTGACCTAATCAAATCTCTTGGGTTCAAATATCACCTCTATGCTGACGACACACAAATTTACTTTGCAACCGCTGATCTTACACGTGCTATACAGACCAATGTTTCTGAATGTCTCTCTGCGATATCCTGGATGGCCCTCTGCTGACATAAACTTAATATGGCAAAAACAGAGCTCCTTATACTTCTTTCCTAACCTGGCCCCACTACCTCCTTCCACATTACTGTTGGAAGCCGAGTCATACACCCAGTAGTGCAAGCACAATGCCTATGGGTCACACTCGACTCCTCTCACTTTCTCCTCTCACGTTCAAAACGTATCTAAAACTTGTCGCTTTTTCCTCTGCAATATCACAAAGATATGCCCTTTCCTCTGTTGCTCGACTGCAAAAACTCTGACACAGGCCCTCATTCTCTCCCGTCTCAATTACTGTAACCTCCTGCTGTCCAGCCTTCCTGCCTCTCACCTGTCTCCACTACAATCTATCCTAAACTCTGCTGCCAGAATCACTATGCTCTTTACTAAATATGTCTCAGTGTCTCCCCTGCTGAAATTCCTCTCCTGGCTTCCTATCAAATTCTGTATCACACATTCAATTCTCCTCCTCACTTTTAAAGCTTTACACTCTTCTGCACCTCCTTACATCTCAGCCCTTATTTCTCGCTATATACCACCCCAACTCTTGCGTTCCACTCGGGATGTATTCTCTATACCCCCATTGTATCAAAAGCCCTCTCCCACCTTAAACCTTTTCTCACTGACTGCCCCACAGCTCTGGAATGCCCTTCACTTCAATACCTAACTAGCACCCTCTATATCTACCTCTAAGACCCACCTTAAAACACACCTGCTTAACGAAGCATATGAGTGGCTCTGTGGATAACACCATATACCTGATACATAATGATTGGCCCATTGCAGATGCACTTACCAGTATGCCTCCTACTGTATCTGTATGTTCCTCCTCCCAATTAGATTGTAAGCTCATCAGAGCAGGGACTCCTTTTCCTAAATGTTACTTTTATGTCTGAAGCACTATTCTCATTATCTGTTATTTGTATTATTTGGTATTGATATGATTGTCACGTGTATTACTACTGTGAAGCGCTATGTGCATTGATGGCACTATATAAATAAAGATACACATACTGTACATACATAAAAAGGAAATGTCCTCAAGCTCATAGACTCAGGTAATAGTTCCAGTCATGTGAGATAGGGAAAGAAACAGAAAACACAGTGGTATATTATCGGTACTAACAAAAACCCAGTGTTCACTAGTTTGTACTGTAAACACTTACGTTATTAAAGATGTTATTTAAGATGATATCTGAGATATTCAAGTATATACTTCAGAACATCCAGTTTGTAATGAGTTCTTGAAAACGCTGAGAAAATAACATGGCATAATAATGTTTAATAAACAATGAACTGGTAAAAAACAGAAGTTGCACTCAGAAATGCCCGTTTGTGAGTGCAACTTGGGATTTTACCGGTTCATTGTCCATATATCAACCACCTCACCTAAACTCTATCTGGAGGCAGCAGACAGTGAGGAAAGACAGGATGAACCGACCTCCTGAGAGCTGAGCCCTGTGGCAACAGAGCATCTCTCGTCGGGTGCTTGTGTCACCTCCCACTGAACTGCTGTTGGTGAGTGGAGTACCGTAACCTCACTGGCGATGAATGACCGGAGCCCTGCTGCAGGGAAACACTCACAATGCAGATGAACAGCTGTTATGCCTGGGATCCAGAAGGCGTGCTTTGATACTGGAAAGATAAACAAAAATTGGAGAGGTAGACGCTAGAGCACAGCAAGGCAATATATGGGCTGGAGGCAAGAACAATAAACTATTTATTAGGCATAAAAGCCAGAAAAATCAGACACACAATTATAACACTCCGACGCGTTTCCCGCCACGGAGGCGCTTTATCAAAAAATAACACATTCTCCAACAAACACTGTTTAAATAATGGTCAGACAATAGGTAACGCCCAGATGGTAATTAATTATGTAAATATAGTAACACATAGTGAAGGACAGAAACATATAGATTGGATCAAACAGTTCATATAGATAACCATTACAAAAGTGATGTGTGACTTATATAATTAAAACTGCTTAGTGTAAAGACAGCAGTGTTAACCATACTGAAAATCAGCAAAGGCAAACAAAGTGTCCAAACAATCAAAACATAAAATATGTAACAGAGCAACTAAACTCAAAACATGTATTAAATAATATGAATAGTTGCAAAACAGAATTAAAATCAAACAAACAAGAAAAATCTGTAAAAGTTTTAGAATTAACCCATCATAGAACAAACTAAATAAAGTTAAGGTTGGTATCATGAAATAAACAAATATAAACAGTATAAAATATAAAGATAAAACAAACCTATATGACTAAGTCAATAATGTACTGTATATACTATAATTAAAACTAACAATAAATAATAAAAATAATAATGTAACATATCAACCTCCATATCAAAAAATTAGTAACTGTAAACAATTTTAACGAACAACAGGATAGGTAGCGCTAACTGGACTAATATAACAGGGTATGTGACTAATTAGATATGGAATAATAAATGCACATTAATATGATACTGGAACAATAAACCTTATAAGTTGCAATGCAAAAATAAAGTGGCTGCCGTTGATACAATTCTGACCCCCTGGTCAGAAAAATACTAGATGTAAAAAGAATACGTATCTGTGGCGCCTAACATATAAATATATGTGAAAAAGGATATGAACAGCCAAGACTGATTGATGTGCAGTTCTCAGGATGTCTCCAATTGGTGATATTCATGCTTAAAAAAACAAATAAAGTGCATAGCATAATACTGTGTGATAAACATAACAAACATAACATATAACAAACAGTTGAGATATCAACAGGTGAACAGATTAATTTAGCATTTAATAAAAAGACATATAAATGACATATAAAAATATCACTAACAATAACATGAATTGAACATGGATATGGTAAAATGAAATAGGTCAAACTGATACTCTGCTTCAATGGTATAATTGCCCTCTCACCAGACAGATGATAAGGGCAGGTAGTGGATAATTTTGAGAGTATCCCCTCTCCTCTGTGGCTTTGAACAGCTGTATGCATTGTTCCTCTGTTTTGGACACGATCCACGCGTCGGCTGGTGTGTGGGCGGAACGCCCATACACTTCTTGGAGAGTGCAGTCAGCCTATGAACGACGGCAACAGATTCGCCAAAAATAACGCGATTGTCTTGCAATCGGTGGCA